>NW_024412452.1:2037543-2244657 GCF_014898765.1 Herpailurus yagouaroundi
CACACACACACACACACACACACACACACACACACACACACACACACTTAAGTGCTAAATTCTGAAAAAATCAGAAAGAAAAGAGGAAAACAAGTAATTTATGTTAAAACTATCATTAAAATGATTCATTAACAATGGCTGCCAAGCCCACTCTATTGCAGAAGTCCCAAGAGTCTTTAGGTTGACCAAGTAGTGGAGAGAACAACGATGACTGCGGTATCTCTGACTTAGACATTGTTCAGGGAAGTAAAAGTGTGTATGCTTCTTACCTGCCATCATAGAAACCTCATAGTAATATCACAGCAGGCTCATAGAAGAGTCACATTCCTTTAATATCAGGAGTCTACAGAGCTAAGAAGTCACAAAAATGTGTTATCTGATGTTCTACTTGGAAAATACATGCACATAAGGGCTGAATTTCCTTTCTCTTTGAGGAATATGCTGGTGTAGAATTTGTAAAAATCTGTATTTAGAACTTTCAAACAAATTAAAAAGTAAATTTTTTATTGCACATTATCAATGTTATATATTTAAATAAATATTGTTTAACACAAATTGCTGAGTCAAGTCATCAGTGCTAAAAACAAGCTTCTTAAAATGATACTAAATTCTGCATTATCTACTTGAGGGCTAAGATACATAATGGCAGGAATATAAACTGATATCATGTGTCATTCAAATATTATGGATGTAATTAGTTCTCACTGCATTCCACTGTAATGCATCAAAGTGGCCACATTTAGTCACAAATAATCTGGTTTATGAAGTTTAATGATTCACTTTGCTTCTCTGGGCAATAATTTTATAGTAAAATTGGGGTTTGGACTACATGAACTCTCAGGTGGCTTTGAATTAATACTACATGGATTAATGTTTTGATCAACTAATAGCTACTTTAACATACACAACAAATTCCCTCAAATTTTTTAAACTATTACCATGTAGGAGAACTGCATGTATGCAATTTATTTAGGGATACATGGTTTATACTCACAAGCGTTAACAATTAGTTTGCCAAATTGGCCTTTGTTCCTTAATTTGTACATGCAATTTTTTTCAGACAATTAAGACAGTTGTTGCAAAGCACTGTCAAGTGGTAGGAAACAAATTTCCATGAGGGTTGGGACCATCTGAGCTTTGTTTTTCCTTGTATTACACATGCATAGTAGAGTGCCTCTTTAGTGCCTCACTAAATATGATTTGAAAAAAGAATTGTTGAAATGATGTATATATGTTTCTAACAACTTGCCTATGTCATTCTTCAGAAATGAACTTTTCTAGCCATTAAAATTGGGAAACACTGAGCTACTATGATTAATATCACAGTAAGTTAGAATTTCATCACACTAGGAAATAAAATGCACACTTCTTGATCATGGCATCAATCAAACAGACAAACAGAAGTGTGAGATTCTTTCTGAAAGTTCTGTGTAACTATTTTGTAAATACTCCCTATTTAAAAAACAACATGTAAAAGAAAATTTGTGGAGGGGACAGGGCATAAAAGTTCCATGTCTTTTTAAAGAATATTTTTTAAAGAATAAATTAGTCTCATACCTCTTACAGAAAAACATGTACATTCAAAGAACTGCTTTAATGAGTGGGGAGTTGTGATTAATCAAAGGTCAGGCTAACTGACAGTTCAAAATCATTTTTCTTGTGAGCAAATCTATATAAAATGCTAAGTATATTTTCTATTAAAGTACAAATTATGCAATCTTCCATTCTTGTTATGTATATGGATTTAAAGAACTGATTTTTCTCATATTAAAAAATTCCAATAATGGAACCACCTGACTTCTAAAGGTAACTATATGCATCAAATGAAATAACCTACACAACTGGGATCCACACAAAGAAAAGAAGGAAACACTAGAAATCCATCATTCTAATTGATGGTGGGCTGAGAATAGATAAGAGAAGGCTGTGATCCTGAACAGAAAGGGGGCGTTATTCAGTCAGTTCTAAGAGACTGTTTTCCTGAATAAAACCCCAAAATATTCAGAATATTTTCTTATGTTTTATCTCTCTTCCTAAAATTAAATTCCAACTAAGGGTCCCTTCTAATTGGTACCAATTTGCAATAGGTATCATTGCATTGTAAAATTATCTGCACTTTAAAGATGCAATAGGCAAAGAACTATAATATGACTTTCTATATTCTCTGTAATCATTGTAAATAGACAAATATTCGATGAGGTCTTATTATCCTACAAGGATATACTCACAGGAACCATTGCCCATACCTTCTTCATAGTTTAGGGTGTGTTTATAAAAGTTCTCTGAAATTCTTAAGTGATAAAGCATGGTATTATGTATTAAACAGATACATTAGGGGTACTAAAACTAATTTGAAGGGCAATGATGATAATATTAAAAAGTGCATTACGCTTAGAAAAAGTAGGATTGGATGGGCCCTTGAGAGATGGGTAAAACTTAAATGAAAACAGGAGATATTTAGGGTCTTGGTAATGTATAGCACAGCATGAGCCACATCTGAGTGGGTTCCTCCATGCCATTTTGTGTCATCGAATGGGTAGGCTTCCTATGTAGTAACAGTTTATAAGGTCTCTGAAACCTCTCCTTTCTTTCTTATCATTTAAAATCCTCATTGATCCTGTCTACTACCTTCAGTTCCTTACAATCCTAAACACCAATTCCCTATGTGAGAGAACACTAAAAAAATAGTCAATTTTATTATATATTTTTATAGAGATAGGAAAATTTTTGGTCTGGTTGTACTTAAGAGATGGAATGCCACTTAATGTAACAAGATTCCAAGCATGTCTTTTAGTATCTGCAAGCTTGTGTTAATCAGAATTTAGAAATAATCATGTACATTCAAGCTGGTCTCTCTGCCCAGAATGATCTTTACTGTTACTCTTATAGCAATCACATTCATTATTTAAGGCCCATCTCAAATAAACTTATCTGTGAAGCTGTTTATAGCTTCTCATTAATCCTTCTTACATTTTCACTTCAAAAGCACATTGTGTATAGTTAGTTCCATAAAGCACTTATTGTACATTTTCTCTCACCAGGCAAGTGAAGTCTTGAAATGATGAGTACAGATCAAGATACCAGATAAGGGCAGCCCCTTCACTTTAGGAGGGAAGAGGTGGAGTGGAGGGATGACATCCAAGAAAATATTCATTTAAAAACTGGTAGACCATCTGTAACTAATATCCTTTGGTTATTAGGAAATACCAATAATTTCATGAATATTATTAGCACATATGTTTGCAGGTAGCTGAAGTCCATAAAATCTCCTCTTCTTGTTCAATCTCATTATGGATAAGCAACAATGGCAGTGATTCTTAGAGCAAACTCTAGCAAATGGGCAAGTGGCCACCTGCTGCCATCACAGGGAATACAACATTAGACATTGAAAAGAGCATACATTTTGAAAGGCTCATTCCTGGGAAAACACAACAATATTCTTATGGTGGGAGCAGCAAGTTTCACCTGTGGGTCAAAGGAAAGTCTCCTCTAAGACTGAAGAGCCAGTATGACTGCCCAATGGCAGGAAGTTTTTGTGCTTGCAAAACTTCCATACCTAGTTCACGAAAAGTGGTAGAGACCCTCCTATTTCCAACCAAACACTCCTTAAGCATTGCTCATTTCATACACGTTATTTAAAAATTAGTTATGCTAATTAACAAAACTTCTGTTATCCAGCTGACCCTTGAACCACATGAGGGGTTAGGGATGCCAACTCATGTGAGGGGTGAGGGACACCAGTTGAAAATCCACCTAAAACTTCTGATGCCCCCAAAGCTTAACTACTAATAGCCTACTGTTGACTAGAAGCCTTACTGTTAACATAGTCATATTTTGTATGTTATATGTATTATGTACTGTATTCTTACAAAAAGAGAAAAAGAAAATGTTTTAAGACAATCAGGAGGAAGAAGGAACACATTTACAGTACTGTACTATATATATATATATATATATATATATATATATATATATATATAATCTGTATATAAGTGGATATGCACAGTTTAACCCATGTTGCTCAAGTATCAACTGTATACTTATTAAAGAATTTTAATAGGTGAATAGATTTCTGGAATATTAATACCTGATGTAAATACTTTGCATGCAAACTGCCCCTCAAGCAAAATATTTGAGATACATATGATGGTACATTATATATACAAATGAATTTTTAAAGCCAGCATGTTATTATGGAAAATATAACACTACTCAATATAAGCCCTGTTGTAAGAAAGCGAGAGAATCTTGGTAAGAAATGAAAGGATAGAAACTAGGGAATGCCAGAAAGAAAACAGAGGGGTAGGGGGAAAGGAAAAAATAGAACAGAAAAAAGAAACAAAGGGAAAAAAAATCCCAAACAGAAGGTGAGGGGAAATTCTCAGCAAAAAGGCATCGGATGAAGATAGCTTTGCTGTCACAAAACGCTATGCATATGAAGTCATCTGGAGGAAGGTGGCCTTTATTCACCCCTAATAGAGACAATTTTCATAAATATGTTCCCTATTTTGATTTTGAATTTCTTGAAAGCCTGGGGGCTTTGTTACCACTGCATTTTCCTTTCCCAGTGCCCATTATAATGCCTTACATAGAGTAAGCATTTAGCAAATGATTATTTACACAAATGAAACTACACTATTTTCTTTACACATTCAATGGGAGCAGTCATGGTTTCCCTACTGACTTCCTATGATTACATGGTATGATGCTTGTGGAAGCACTCAGATAACTGTTTACAGATATAACCATTTACCTTAACACTGCTATGAGGAAATAATAATATTGCTCCTAGAAATATACCCCTAATATGCAAACACTTGAAACTGTACTTTCTTTACAGAAAATACAAATGTATTTAATACATTCCATTTCGGAATGCATGCCGCTTCTCTGCAAATCTCTAGCTATCTTCCAAGGACTGATAGCTCTTAAAAAGACTAAGCCAGAAGAAGGTATGACAGAAGCACAACTGAATAACATTATAAGATCTTAATCATATAATACATTTAATACCAAGGGCAACAGATTAGAATTAAATGAAAAAACACCCTAAATATCTTGCTTTACTGCTGAAGAACATCAAAATATACAAGACTTTTTAATGCCTTAAGTTTTTCTTGTATTGTTATTGAGCGCACTGTGGATATGATCTAATAGTTAAAACGTGCAAGTAAAATGCATCTTGATGTTATTGTATATTTGAATTTGCTAAGGGTTTTAAAAAATTGCCAAATGAAAGGGCATGTTTTCTGCAACTTTCTTCCACTTAATGAATGAATTTAATACCATGTTCTTTACCTATTAAATATATTTTAAGTAAATTACTTCAATAATTAATAAAAAGTTTTCATTTTATAGGTGAGGAGAGATTAAATTATTTCCCCCAAGTAGTTGTCACAAGAAGAAATCCAACTCCAAGTTTTATGATTATACGAACTTTTGTTTTCTTAAACTGTATCATCACCTTAATGATACTAATACTCAAAGTTCATTGTTATTTCCATTACACAAGGAATACATTTCTTGGGTTTTTAGCTGGTGTTTTGAGAGCATAAACAATGGCAAAATACTGCAGAGAGCTTACAAGCAAGTGTAAGAAATATTAATAACATACAAGATAGATAAATAAAACTACAGAGGAGGATAAGCCAACTGCCGGGTATAGATATTACATGTCAGCCAGGTTTGCTGCAATAAATTTTTTATCATTGTACTCATCCACTAACCTACTCTACACAGTCACTCACACACACATATAAACATTCATACACATATAATAGATGCAGAAAAAGATACAAGCTTGGCATTGTGGTATGTATCTATCTGTTAGGGGAGACCAGATATTAAAAAAGGATTGACATCAAAACAAAAAGACAATGCTAGATTTTAGAGCATTGGAACTGACTTAAGCCAGTTTCATCAACACAATTGTGAAGACTTTTTGGTAGACTTTTGGAGCCAATGCAAATATATTTCAAGATGTCTATTTAGTTGAGACTTTTACTTTCCCAACTGCAGATGTCCTACTTTCTTTTTCCAATTGATCTCAGTATAGTTAAGTATATTCCTTTGCATTAAAATGTAAAGATGCTCTCTTTCTGCAATAATTTTAAACACAGGATGTTTGCATATGATAAGTAAAAGAGATTGCGTTATAAACTAACTTTCATGTGTATGAATGCTAGAACATCAGGTTTCTTTTATTTAATTTCTCTACTAAGTTTAAGCACAAATTTAATGTTTAGTGTGTGTGTGTGTGTGTGTGTGTGTGTGTGTGTGTAAGAGAGAGCGAGAGAGAGAGAGAGAGAGACAATGGGGGGTGAGACAGCGAGTGTAAAGAAGTAGGACACAGCTTCATTGAGAATTAAAAATTAAAGAGGTGATACATATTCTCTTCCAAGAAATACAATAAAAATGTAACTAGAAATCTACATTCTCCTTTACTGCCAACCCAACATTTGATTAAGTCCTATGTCTGGTAAGGCTTCAAGTACACATTTAGGAATGCATTCCAATGTTCCACTCTCATTGTCTTCCATAAGCTTTGACTTGTTCACTTTTCAGTAAGAGATATGGCACAGTTCGAGTGTGACTTGCTAGGCTGGCAAAGTACGGTTATTACCAATTAGCTGGCTCCCTCTGGAAACACCAATATTATACTCAGAATCTAGTGTTGCTAACTCTGTGTGTCTTACTCTATTTTTTAACTAATTGAGCCAGAAGGACTGGATTATACATACATATTTGTTGTTTTGCATATAAATTGGAAATTATTTCTTCCCCCTACATGGGGTCACAAATAATGTTTCCTCTGCTTGTGTCTGAACAACAATCTTCATCTTTAGATGAGGCCTGTCCAAAATATTGGAAAATTATAACATTTGCTGACAGCCTGCTTAGAAATGATCAATCAAATTTCCCCAAGAGAAAATTATATTTTTAAAGGAAGTTTTATAACTTTGATGGATTCAAAGGTCAACTTATTTCTTCTCTTCAACTTAAGGACGTATTCTAGAGTCAATCAATTTTAATTCAACATAAGACCTCAGTCCCCTGTTTCATCTCGTACATTAACTAACATAATTAAACCTGCCTTGCTAAGCAAAATGCTGATTACCTCTTTCTGGTGGCAAAGTGCTTCATCTGGATTTTCTTTTCTTTTTCCATTTTCATTAATTTAAAAGATATTTTCCTTGTATTGAAAATAAAATAAAAACAATTAACCAATATACTTTTGCACTTGATACTGATCTCAAGGCTTCCCTCACCTCTACCTGTCAGGCATGGAACTGGTTGAGCTGTGGTGAGTGTTAGCCTCCTAGGATGTGACCTAGTTAGTCCTTGGTTTTGAAGACTCAGTGAAAGTCATACAAAAGACCATCTAAGGACAGCTGAGTGGCTCAGGTGGTTGAGCTTCTGACTCTTGATTTCAACTCAGGTTATGATCTCACAGTTCGTGGGATTGAGCTCCACGTAGGGTTCACTGCTAAGAGTGGGGAGCCTGCTTGGGATTCTTTCTCTCCCTCTCTCTGCCCTTCCCCTGCTTGTGTGAGCACCCACACATGTGCTCTCTCTCTCTCTCTCAAAATAAAAAAAAAAAAAAAAAAAAAAAAGACTCTCTTGAGATAAGGCTCAACACTCTAAAAAAGTCTTCTTGACTTCCTCTTACTCTCCCTGCTTCTAACACCATGAGCATTATCCTGAATTAGACTGGCTTGGCACTTAATTTCTTCAGAATACTTTACTTGATGTTCTCTGGATTTTCCAATGACTTGTTCTTACTTGTGTCTTAGATCTCCAGTAATTGGTTCAGATGGATTTCCATCCTTCCATTTCACCAATGTTCGAAACCCAGGGCACTTTTGCTTCTCAAATAATAACAGTCCTAGGCCTCACTGTACCTACTACATGCACCATTACACATCTACAACTTCCTTAATGCTAATGGGAAAATGCTGATACTTACATTTTGAAAACAACTATGACTAACAAAAACTAAACTAAACTGTAAAATCAGGTTGTCCACTCCTAATGCAACATTAGATAATGTTTGTGAAAATGCTGTGAAAAATATTAAACATATATAAATATAAAAGTATAAAATATATATAAATGTCTGAAATTATGTATAATGACATAAAATGTGTTAACACATAAACATAAAAATATATTGAAGTTTTCCTAAATATATATGAAAAGAAATAATTCACATTAGACATATATTTCTCCATACCAAATTAAAACATAAAATAGCATGGAAATCCTTTATATCAGAAATTTTGTGTTTTGACACACATACAAATTTGGGAAGATAAATATTTATAAGTATTACATTCTTAGTGAAGCCTTCTTATCCATGTTATTAACTGTGATCATTCTCTTTCTCTCCTTAAATCGCGTCTACCATTCCTGTTTTATTTTTACCATAGTACTCACCACCACCTAACACACTACATATTGTTTTTGCTCATTTTTATCTGTTTATCTTCTATGAGAGTGTAAACAAATGCTCTACAAAAATAGAAATTTTAATCTGTTTTGTTCATAGTTGTATCTGTAACACCTAAATAGTATATGGTAGATGCTTATACTTTTACTGGAATTTTTGCAAAACATGCTTAAGGTGATATCCATATTTTTAATATTTGAAAATATTGCTATTTAATGTTTTTAAGTTATTTGCCTCAGGTCACATTATAGGAGAATACTGACTCAAACCCATATATACTCAACATGAAAATTCATGTTTTTAACCACTAAACACTTCCAGCTTTAAGTTATAGAGACCATATAAAGGATTTTCTATCCATATACCAAAGTTGCTTCTGCCACTAAATCTGCTAATGCATATTTATGTTCAGGATTTCTGTAAGAATTAGGTAGATTATTGAGTTACTAAAATGAGGAAATAGTTGATTCTAACAAAGGATGAGAGAAACAGGAATGTATAAGTAGAATTTTAACCAATTCATTTGTCAGAATGCATTAATAGTCACAGTTGACATTATAAATGAGCAGTTCATTCCTCTAAATCAGGATGATGTCAGTCCAGATTTTCTTTTTCTCCCTTCAAATATGTAAGAATATAGACCTTCAGGAAAGTATAATCAACCTTACAGAACAAAAGCAAAAATAAAAACCCAAAGTGATATGAATTTGGTAACTTTCTTTTCATTAAATTATATTTTCTGTTTCATCTATAATAATATGTTGAATTTCTAACTATATGTCGTAATAATTAAGTTCATTCATTTTACTCCTTCAGTTGTGATATACTTATTGTTTAAAATGTGCCAGATATTCCTCTTGGGGTTGGAGATATAGCATAAAACAAAGTAAGAAATAAAATTTCCCTTCTTTATAAAGCTTATATTTTAGTTATTTCTTCTTAGTTCACGTTAGGTTATTTTGTGAGACCAACTGGCAGTATTCTGCTTTGTTCTATTTTTGTCTTTTCCTGAGTCCAGAGCTATAAGAATTTTCATTCATATTTCTACATTTTATAGTACCTAAGTTTAAAAACAAGGAAAAACATGTGAAATTCTCTTCCACCCACTTTATTTTGATGAATCCATGAACTGTAGTAGGATTCTTTTTCTTTTTTATAAGTTAATTAGAGCAAAATTAATTCATGTTTACTCCCCAAAGGAAGTTGTTTTGAGACCAGCCTCATAAAAAAACTTCCTATTTTATCTTCTATTATTTTTAGGAAACTGAAAGAAGTTTGTCTAAATTATACACCTGAATAAAGATTTAAACAAAAACAAAAAAGGAAGAACCTCACAATCACAAAGACATTACAAAAGATCTCTACATAGCTATTATTTTTAATATTTGATACTAGTTTTTTTTTTAATTGATACCGGTTTTGAAACATTTCCCAGTAATGTAACTAGATTTTTAAATTAACTAATTATCAAATGACACCAAATTACCAACTATTTATGATTAGGAACCATGCAAATTTCCAGATTAAAATATCACTATTATTTCTGTCCATAGAGAAGTAGAGCATTAAATACAATGGTAGGTCATTTTGGGTAGTGTCATATATTTGAATCATTGTGGAGCCATTGTTGAGTAACTCAGCAATATTAGTTAAGTAAACTAACTTGCATTATTGAAGTCTTCAACTCAACAAGAAAAGGATATTATAAAATATGTAATTACATTGAGATTTGAGGTAAAAGAACCTAGTACAGAAGCCAAAAGTTACAGTGCTTATTATCATCATTGTCGTCATTACCATCATCATCACTGAGTATCAGTGCTTTTACCCCACGTCATCATCCTCATCCTCATCATATTCCTCATCATCATCACTAAATATCAATGCTTTTATCCCACAAACTATTAAAGGATATGTAGGAAACATGTCTGGATTTAGATGTTACACCAGGTTAATTTAGCTCTACATTTTATCTCCAATGTGTTAACTATCCTGTTAACTGCATACAAAGAAGTTTCAGTTGCCCTGCTTTCTTGTAAGTATAGATCCTTTGCTTTGCCATGTTTCTTATAATCAAAGGGCAAAGAAAAAGGAACAATCCAGTATCTCAGAATCCAGAAATGCTACTGGAGATGAAGCATGAAAAAAGTGTAATTTAAGCCCCAGTTCCCCCTTAAAATAAGTTTCTAAAACCATACTCTTGCCTGAAATAAGAGGTAACCTGCAAACTAAAATAAATGTCTTTTAATTTTTTTTTATTTATTTTTGCGACAGAGAGAGACAGAGCATGAGCAGGGGAGGGGCAGAGAGAGAGGGAGACACAGAATCCGAAGCAGGCTCCTGGCTCTGAGCTGTCAGCACAGAGCCTGATGCGGGGCTCGAACCCACAGACTGTGAGATCATGACCTGAGCCGAAGTCGGACGCTTAACTGACTGAGCCACCCAGGCGCCCCTAAAATAAATGTCTTTTAAATATTGTTTATTCACTGGTGTGATTAAGCGAGTTCACCATGCTGCATGAAGGTTTTCCTGAGTAGAGAAAATTTCCTTAAAGCATGTGGTTAATGGTCTGAGTGACAGGTGACTATGGTCAAGACTGATAAAGACAATGAATGCAAGTACTTTTAGCTTTCATATACTAGACCCTTGAGGGTGGGACAAGAGAGCCTCAGTTTGTCTCATTAACAACTGGAGTTCTACGGGGGAGCCAACATGAGCAAAAGCTTTGGGTTAGAAGGTCTTAAGTTGTGTGTCTGTGGGTGAAGATTCCAGTATCAGTAGACTATAAGTATGTTAGTTATAAGGGGGGATAAGACTAAGAATTTATATCATCTAGTTGCTAAAGTGACTTGAACAATTGCAATGATCTAGGAATGGTACCTTTCATTACTGTCTGCCCATGGGATACTGACTAGAGAAAAGGAGTTAGGGAATTGTGAGCGCTAAGGGGTATGAGGTTGAGCCCAGCTGAAAAGATACTAGAAAATTGTCAGAGTGGTTGCAGGAAGCCAGTAAGTGTGTTTAACCTTATACATGAAAAATGGAAATGTTAATTTAGGAAGTATGTTAGGGCTATTCAATTAATTAATTCGCACACTCATTTATTTACTCAACAGATCCAACAGAATTCTGTCCTCTAGGCATGGGACAGACATAAGGAGAGAATTAATCATCTTATCCTCAGGGCCTGTGAGAATCTCAACTGTTACCAATTCTAGTTGATCAAACATGGTTCAGCCTCCTGACAACCTCCTGACATCCTCCTTTTGTGGCTTTGGAGAAGGACCCAGGAATCAGCATCTCTAAAATGATCCAAATGTAGAGACAGAAGAACACTGGTATCAACTTCTCAAGAATCTCTGTGTAACTGAATGCACTTGGATACAAAGTCCTCAATAGCTCTTGTCTTCAAATCCTTGGCCTTCCCTTCTCTGTGCACACATAGGCCCAAGCCTGGCATAGGTCCATTGGTTGATTTTGTTTTGGTTTCATTGATAGCACTGACATTCAATCAGGTCAGTATTAATGCTGTTTCCACTCCTACACAGAACCCTAGTTTTAATTACTTCCAAACTTCAAATTGTAGCACAGGGTAATGTTTTTGACAGATAGTCATTTAATAAATTCATTCACCCGCTCTTTTATTTATTCAGCATACCCAGTGGATTTCTGTTCTGAGAATTGTGCCTCAACAGTCAATTCTGTAAAATAAAGATTATTCCAATGTCTACCTCTTATTGTCATGAGAGTAAAGAGTTTTTAACCCAATGTAGAGAATGCATTTTCTAAAATATCACGAATAATAATAAAGAGGATAATGGATTTTGTTTCTTCCTATTAAGCAAAAAAAAAAATCTTAATTTTAGCAATTAAGTTTTTGCCTTCTCAAATGAGTGACTACTGTGTTACTCTGCATGGTTTCTCTGATACTGTAAAATTATTTTCATAAGAACTCTGCAGGTGTAGAATATTTTTCCTAATTGAAACTATAAGAAGAAAGAAGTTCCAGTTTTTGTCTCTTGAGGGGCAATTAGGAAATGCAGGGGTTTAAGTATAGATGATAATTTGTATTTAATATGCCAAATTGCAACAGTATATGGTGCCCTTCCTGTCTACAGTACATGTTTCCTGAGCTCTCACTATTGTACTTCTTCCCACATGATTATCTTTCATTGAGCACTTGTCATATACTACAGAATACACAGAATTAATTGCAGCAGACTATGACTTGCCTATCATCCCTCATATTTTACAGATGAAGAGGAGGAACCTGAGATTAAAGTGATGCATTCAAGGTAACAAAGTCAGTGTGATAACTAAGATTCCAACACAGCTTTGGTCAAATCTGAAAGCCATATTCTTTCTGTGTCTCTGAACACAGAACTATTTCAATATTTTATAGTGCACTTACTTTCCAACTGCTTAAATTGATTTATCAGTTGGACATTGGAGTTTAATGTGCTGAATGCAAAGAACACCAGTTACCTTTGTACATAACAGCTCACTTGGACATCCACTTTACACTTTTTATAGCAACTTTGCATAGAGTATTATTCATTGATTGAACGTATAGGTGGTAATAGGTGTCTATCCCTCCCTACCACAGAGGAATAAGTACAACAAAGAATATTTTGACTTTAATATAAATACAAATTTCCATATCCTTCAATTATTATGTAGTATAAGTAACTAAGGACAGTTTATATAGATATACAATCCATGGGATCCTTTTCTGATTTTAGAAAGAAATTAAATCTTAAACTGAAGGGAAAACACCTTTAGTGGTGGACTCCTAATGGAGAAAAAGGTTCACAATAGAGAAATCAAGCATGGCTCTCAACAACTCAACAATTTTAGGCACTCCTCTAATCTATAATCTTACATAATTATGGTCTCTAAAATATATCACTTCTACCTCAGAGTTAGACTAAGCAGACTATAAATACAATATGGGAGCTAAGAAAAAGGGGAAATTTCTCTTCCATCAGAGAGACCCAAATGACACGTGAAGAGGCTTTTATCATGGGGAGCTGCAGGCTGCACTAAAACAAGCCACTCAAGTGGAAATAATATAAAATAACTATTACTGTAGGCCTGATCTTTATTTCACCAACTGGTCTCATTATTGACTCTCCAGACCAAAGTGTTCAAGACTGTTTGCTGTCCACTCAGAGACACTTTGCTAATTTCCTGGTGAAAAAAATAAAATTGAATGTCTTCATGTAAACTTGATTTACTAGGGTCACATATTTCATACTCATGTGTATTTATATGTAATAAGCTGTAATAGGTGCTAGGTAAGATTAAATGACCAAAAGAATGTTACCTAAAGGTAATGACATTATATATTAGATGATCCCACAACACTCCTTTTAATATAATACAAAGAAATCCATCCCAAGGGGGAAGAACTGTAAAACAAGTCTGCACTGAAATACTTCTGTAATCCTAATAATTACAGTTGGGGAGGATGATGAACAACAGATTTAAGTCAAAGAGCAATTAGGTAATCATTCGCTGAGATAATGCTAGGCACGGGTAACATAACATAATGGATAGGAATTTTTTTTCCTAGTTATTAATTAATGGCACTAACAAAAGAATGGGGATAAGAATATGCTGCTGAAGACAATCTACCCTAGATGAAGACACCAACACCCACTGTGATGTCATCTGTTTATCCCTTCCAAATTACTTACTTGTTTTCAAAAATACTTATTATTTGGATTTCCCACATAACCCTTTTTCAGAATTTCCCAGACTTCCCCAATCTTCACTTTTCATAATTCACCTTCCTCTCTCTAAAAGTGGATAGATTATATATGTTTATAATTATGAAATATAAGAAGATATTTTGATATTATATACATACTTAGTGATAAATTATGAATATATTTGCTAAGCATAACATGAAAATTTTTATATGAAAAATATAAAAATTGGTTTTGGTTTTCTCTGCTATATTCTTTTATAGGAAAAATTCCAGTTATGAGGTTTTTTTCAATTTTTTTTTCTTTTTAACACTGGATTGACTTTGAAACAGAAAAATGGGGAAACAGAACACTCAAGGCTCATCTAACAATTTTTTTTAATGTTTTTATTTATTTTTGAGACAGAGAGACAGAGCATGAGCAGGGGAGGGGCAGAGAGAGAGGGAGACACAGAATCCAAAGCAGGCTCCAGGCTCTGAGCTGTCAGAACCGAGACTGACGCAGGGCTTGAACTCATGGACTGTGAGATCACGACCTGGGCTGAAGTCGGATGCTTAACCAACTGAACGACCCAGGGACCCCAAGGCTCATCTAACAATTTAAGATCTTCACAGCTCCTGGCTAAAAAGTGCTTTATCGGGCTCTGCTTTACCTACTTCATTATCTATTCAGTGTTCTGACAATAATATTATGTATTCAAGATCCTGAATTACCAACTTGACTCTACTCTTCCGGGCTGATGACATTAATGCCAGTTTTCTACTATGTTCCAAATAAAGTCAGGCAACTGCTGTTTTTCCTCGCCACCCATACCAAGCCCTGATTATTAATTCTTTCTCAGTTACTTATCAGAATTGGCCAAACTGCATAATGAAGGTGGTTATCTCCATATTACATTACACACACACACACACACACACACACACACACACATTTTTAAGGGTGAAGGAGAAATACAACTATATTAATTGCTTCTGAGTAACTAACTGATATACAACATGGCAGTAAGTAGTTTGAGGTCTACTATCAGTAAGTTTGGAGTTTTCCAGTAATAATAGGAACATGTAGGAGCTAGAGGTTTCACAGGAATGTAAAATTATCTATTTAGCCTCAGTCATTTTATGTTTTTCCCTGCCTACCATACCTACCCCAAGTCCTTTATTCATGTTCATGAACATGAACGCAAAAATTCTCAACAAGATACTAACAAACTGAATTCAACAGCATATTAAAAGAATTATTCACTAGGATCAAGTGGGATTCATTCCTGGGCTGCAGGGCTGGTTCAATATTCGCAAATTAATCAATGTGATACATCACATTAATAAAAGAAAGCATAAGAAACGTATGATCCTGTCAATAGATGCAGAAAAAACATTTGACAAAATATAGTATCCTTTCTTAATAAAAACCCTCAGGGAAGTCAGGATAGAAGGAACATACCTTAACATCATAAAAGCCATATATGAAAGGCCACAGCTAATATCATCCTGAATGAGGAAAAAATTAAGAGCTTTCCAAGCCTGAGGTTAGGAATGTGACAAGGATGCCCACTCTCACCACTGTTGTTTAATATAGTGTTGGAAGTCCTAGCCTCAGCAATCAGACAACAAAAGGAAATCAAAGGCATCAAAATTGGCAAAGATAAAGTCAAACTTTCACTTTCCACAGATGACATGATACTCTACATGGAAAACCTGAAAGACTTCACTAAAAAGCTTCTAGAACTGATACATGAATTCAACAAAGTTGCAGGATACAAAATCAATGCACAGAAATTGGCTGCATTTCTATACACCAATAATGAAGCAACAGAAAGAGAAATCAATAAATTGATCCCATTTCCAATTGCACCAAGAACCATAAAATACTAGGAATAAGCCTAACCAAAGATGTAAAAGATCTGTATGCTGAAAACTATAGAAAACTTATGAAGGAAACTGAAGAAGATACAAGAAATGGAAAAACATTCTATGCTCATTGATTGGAAGAACAAATATTGTTAAAAATGTCAATACTACCCAAAGCAATCTACAATGTAATGCAATCCCAATAAAAATTGCACAAGCATTCTTCTTGAAGCTAGAATAAGCAAACCTAAAATTTGTATGGAACCACAAAAGACCCCATATAGCCAAAGTTATGTTGAAAAAGAAAACCAAAGTGGAGGCATCACAATCTCAGACTTTAGCCTCTACTACAAATCTGTAATTATCAAGACAGTATAGTATTGGCATAAAAACAGACACATAGACCAATGAAATAGAATAGAGACTCCAGAATTGGACCCACAAATGTATGGCCAACTAATCTTTGACAAAGCAGGAAAGAATATCCAATGGAATAAAGACAGTCTGTATAGCAAATAGTGCTGGGAGAACTGGACAGCAACATGCAGAAGAATGAAACTGGACTACTTTCTTATACCTTACACAAAGATAAATTCAAAATGGATGAAAGACCTAAATGTTAGACAGGAAACCATGAAAATCCTAGAGAAGAAGACAGGCAACAACCTCTTTGACCTCAGCCAAAGCAATTTCTTGCTCAACACATCTCCAAAGGCAAGAGAAATAAAAGCAAAAATGAACTATTGGGACCTCATGAAGATAAAAAGCTTCTGCACTGCAAAGGAAACAATTAACAAAACTAAAAGGCATCCAACAGAATGGGATAAGATATTTGCAAATGGCATATCCAAAATCTATAAAGAACTTACCAAACTCAACACCCAGAAAGCAAATAAACCAGTGAAGAAATGGGCAGAAGACATGAATAGACACTTTTCCAAAGAAGACATCCAGATAGCTAAAACATGCATGAAAAGGTGCTCAACATCACTCATCATCAAGGAAATACAAATCAAAACCACATTAAATACTACCTCACACCAGTCAGAGTAGCTAAAATTAACAACTAAGGAAACAACAGATGCTGGCGAGGATGTGGAGAAATGGGAACCCTCTTGCAGTGTTGGGGGGAATGCAAACTGGTGCAGCCGCTCTGGAAAACAGCGTGGAGGTTCCTCAAAAAACTAAAAATAAAACTACCCTATGACCCAGCAATAGCATTACTAGGGATTTATCAAAAGGATACAGGAGTGCTTATGCATAGGGGCACATGTACCCCTATGTTTACAGCGGTGCTTTCAACAATAGCCAAATTATGGAAAGAACCTAAATGTCCATCAACTGTGAATAGATAAATAAAATGTGGTTTATATATACAATGGAATGCTACTTGGGAATGAGAAACAATGAACTCCTGCCATTTGCAGCAACGTGGATGGAACTGGAATATATGATGAGTAAAATAAGTCAGTCAGAGAAAGACTGATATCATATGTTTTCACTCATATGTGGAACTTGAGAAACTTAGTAGAAGACTATGGGGGAAGGGAAGGGGAAAAATAGTTTGAACAGAAAGGGAGGCAAACCTATGAGAGACTCAAATACAGAGAACAACCTGAGATGATGGGGGACAGGGGGAAGAGCAGGAGAGAAGAGAAAATGGGAGACAGGAATGGAGGAGGGCACCTGTTGGGATGAGCAATGGCTGTTGTATATAAGCTATGAATCACGGGAATCTATGCCCAAAACCAAGAGCACATTGTATACACTGTATGTTAGCCAACTTGACAATAAATTATATTAACAATTTTTTTAAAAAAGAAGCTAAAAAAAAGAATGTTCCTGAAGCAGTTGACTGGCATTTTCAGATGACAGAAAGTGGGTTTGCTCACTACTTTTTGTTCTTTTCTTGTAACTTCACTGGTGGGGATGCATCAGGTTCTGACCTAAGCATCATGGCTTCTCTTTGTGGCTTTATATTCTAATATGTGTAGGCAATTTCAGAAGAATTAGTGAACAGGTAGGAAACATGAAGAACAGTTATTATTTTCATTGTGGTTGTTGTTACTTTTGGGTCCATTCTAACATTCCACTTGTCATTTGTTTTCAGTAAGTACAATATGGCCCTATTTCAGGAGGAAAAGAAGGTAGTACCAAAGATCAATGAAGAGAAAATGGGAGATTCTGTACATGATTTCAGAAATGGGACTTTGGGTATAAAATGAAATTTCATGGGAGACACACAGGACAAAATAGTGGAGATATTAAAAATCATGGTTCAGAGAATGTTCTCAAACTGACAAGTTTGGAAACACACACAGAGGGTGTGAACCAATAGCAACATGAGAAACCAAAAGCAACAGAGCCAACAGGCATGTTTGGCCAAACATCCCCCTTCACAGCCTGGGTCTGATGTGACTTTTAATAAGCAGCACATGCATTTTTCTGCATCCAAGTGTCTTAAAAGCACAGCCCAATTTTGTACCTGTCAAATCATCAATTCATCTTTTAACAACCATCTTGAATTGGACTTACTGGAAAAAATAGGAATTACTGCATTGGGTAAGTGTGCTACTAGAAATGGTTTCAGATATGCATCAAATATTCTACTACTTGATTATACACTTTTGCTGCATATGTGGGATCTCATTTTACTATCATAATCTCCTCAAGATCACACACCCATTCCTGGCATAGAAATTCTCAATAAAGAGTAGAAGGATTTTAGTTCACCTGATCAATTTAACATCTGTAAACAGACAGGTTGCACAGATGACCCTTTTACAGGAAAAATAACAATGCATATTTTGTGGGATTGAAAATTTTAATTGATCGTCAGTAACATATACTTGGTTATCAACATAAACTCTGGAAAACATTTTTTAAAAACTAGGATTTAGAAAGTTATTTTTAAATATCTTTTCAACACTCATTCTCAACTTAAGAAATTTATTGCTATTGCCCTATCTTCAGGCGAAATATCAGGGCAGCCAGGCAATGATTGCTTGCTTTCTGGGCCATGAGTAATTCCATAGCAATTGTCTGTATGTTTGGAATAGTAGAGGATGGACAGCAGATTCATTGCTGGGAAATATAATCTCTATAATGGCCTTTGTCACATTTTGCAGCATATAAAACATTCCTAGGAGACAAATATGACTCACTTAGTTTGCAGCTAGCTCTTTAGACTCCATCCGTCTTCACAGATGTGTCAGTAAAGACACTAACGGCATGGTGGAGTGTGTTCTTCAGGGAAGTTTCATTTACTCTTTAATGCAACAACCATTTATAAAATACTGCTAGAGAAAACAGTCATTTAAAAGAAACTCATCAGTGGCAATACCATCTCATTCTGAGAGCTGATACAAATGAACCAAGCCAAAGCTGATTTAACTTCCTCAGAGATGTCCTCTACTGATTATCCCATTCTAGCACAGGAGAACAGTCACAAAAGCTCAGAGAGGGAAGCTAATATCTTCTTATCTGCTCCTGATGCAATTATGTGCTCCCACCAGAGGGCTTTCCTCCACAGAGTTACTACACTTTGACCTTCAGAAAGCTAAACCAACAATGCAGCTTTTGACACCCATTTTTTGATGTGTTGCACCATAATTATCTTACTGGAAAATGGCATGATTAAGAACATATCTAGTGAGAGAAATATGTTTTCTTGTGTGTGTGTGTGTGTGTGTGTGTGTGTGTGTGTGTGTGTGTGTTTAATGCAAGGTTAGAGACCAAAAAAAAAAAGGACTATTAAAAAAAAGACAGTGATAATAAAAGAACAGGTATTTATTCCCATTAAAAAATAACAGATATGGTTCTTCAACCAAAAAATGGTAGAAAGTGGATGGATTTTCTCCATCCTCTTCAATTAATTTCACAATAGCTCAACTAGCTGAGGTCACAGAAGAATGGGTATTCTCTCCATTTCTCTGTGTAAGGGGCTTCCTTCCATAGGAAAACAGCTTACTAGGAACATGTACTTTAGCAATACTCTCAGCTCTCATCATGCTTACCTTGCCCATTATGGGTCTCAAGTTTTTATACCAATCCCACTGATAACAATCTTCCTCAGGCTGTTTTTATCTTCTTCTCCTGAAACTTTGTTGCATAATGCTATGTATCTAATATTGTAAAAATAAAATAAGTGATGAAATAATGATAGAATTATTCTAAGCCAAGTGCCAGCAGCTGGTAGTGGCTTACAACACTACAACCTTCTAGAGTTTTGGCAGGTCCATCAAAACCTGCGTACTGAGGTTAAGTAGAAAGTTTTTAGGAGGTGGTGTAGATTTAAGGCACTATGTTGGTATTTGGTTGGCTTCATTTACTTGGCATCACTTGTCACTCCATGGCTCCTGTCACTTCAGATATAATTTATTTGTCTCTGCTTGTGATGTTGTCCATGAGTTTCAAATCATCATAGTCCCCTTACATGTGTGAAACAGTTCCTGATTGTACCAACACCCCCCCTCACCAAAATGAAGAAAGCCTACTACTGCATTTGTTAGATATCAACCAGCTGAAGAATGGAAGTTCAAAAACATGACAATTATACACTGGATCTTAGAGAAACTTTTCATAGTTATCAGATTAGGTACCGATTACTTGTCAGCTAATCAGTAGAGATTTAGTCTTCAGACAACTACAACAGAGAGAGGAGGGGGGGCAGCAGGAAAGATGCTCTGGTTAAAACAATTGTACAATATTCTTAATCCAGGAATAGAATTTTTTTCTGATGAGAATTAAAACATCTATTCCTCAGGCTATAAGAACCAACTAACGCTGACCTTCCAAAATATTGGATCATGTCCTACTTTAATTTTTTTAATTAAAACAATTGTCTACTTTAATACTTTTTTTCAAAACAAAGGTACCATGAAGCAGGAAAAATTATTCTCAGGGCAATATAACAAAGTGTTACTGTAAAAACATAAACACTAGTGCTAAGACTCAGTTATCAACTATTAGCTTGAGAAAAAGGTTATGTCAATCTGGGATTGCACATTATAGGGATAGGCCAGGTATGGTTTCCAAAGTGATAGTTCCATTAAAAAAAGTAAAAGGCAAGACCTGTCTTTTTCAACAAATTGTGTTGAAAAATTAAATATTATGAATATGAAGTAAGGCAATACAAACAAACCAAAACCTGACCCCTCCTCATACCACATCCAAAACTTAGCTTGAGATAGATCACAGACTTGACAGTGACAGGTAAAATAATAAAACTTCAGAAGAAAACACGGAAGAGCACCTTAACATTCTTGGGATCAGCAACAATTTCTTAGTCAAAACACATAAAAGATCAATAAATTCACCAAGTTGAAAACAAGAACTTCGGGGCACCTGGGTGGCTCAGTCGGGGAAGTGTCTGACTTCAGCTCAGGTCATGATCTCACAGCTCATGAGTTTGAGCCCCACATCAGGATCTGTGCTGACAGCTCAGAACCTAGAGCGTGCTTCAGATTCTGGGTCTCCCTCACTCTCTGCCCCTCCCCACTCACACTCTGTCTCTCTCTCTCTCTCTCTAAAAATTGAACAAACGTTAAAAAAAGTAAAAAAAAAGAAAAAAGAAAAAGAAAAGAAGAACTTCTTTTCATTGAAAGGCACCACTGCCGATACAATGTTAACCTACAGAGTGCGAGATGATTATTCACAAGTATGTACCAAAGAACTCATTTACAGAAAATATAAAGAACTGCTACAAAAACCATAATAAAAAGTCACATACACACACATGCATACACATCCCCCCCCCCATTTTGTTAAATGGGTAAAAATCTTGAAAATGGGTGAAAAACATTTCTCATCATGAAATACTAATTAAAACCACAATGACGTCAACCAGAATGGCAGGAAAGACTAAGACATCAAATGTAAGCTATGGTTTATGGCACCTAAAACATTCATACATTGATGGTGAGTGTATCACTTTGTATAATCACTTAGATAGACTGTAGATATTAATGCTAAAAATATAAGAACAGCCTAGAGCTCAGCATTTCCATTAGTAAGTGTAGATAAAAAAAATAAATGCATTAAAAAATAAAATAAGTCATATAACTAGGCCTGGCATAAGATTTGTATATAATGCCCGTGACAATTTTTTTTTTCACAATAGCCCCAAATTGGAAAGATTACAAGGCTCCATCAGCAGTAGAGTAGGGTAAATATACACATTTAGTGGGAGCCCACACTTATCAAAACTAAGTCCTTCTATATACTGTAACATCATGGGCACAAACCCAGAAACAAAGCCTACATTCTGTATCACTCCACTTACATGAAAGTCAGCAGTAGCAAAAACAAATAGTTCACTCTGGGTGAGGGCTACTGACTGGGAGGTGCTCAACAAAACATTCCAAAATATTGAAATTTGGGGGCAAGTCAAGTTGAATAGTGGCAATGCAGGTGTATGAGTTTGTGAACATTCACCGAGTTATCCATTTGCATTTTGTACACTTTACTCTGTGTATCCTTTCCATAAATAAAAACATGAAATTAAGAAGTAGGGGCTCTGATTGCTTCCAGTTCTGTGTCTCCCTCTCTCTCTGCCCCTTTTCCGCTCATGCTCCATTGCCCTCTCTCAAAATAAACATTAAAATAATTTAATAATTTTCTTTCGGCAGGGAGTCTTGGTGCTTATTCTTGCCTCAGTTTGTGATTAGGCTGAGTTTAGGTTTGGAATTAATCTGAATGTCTTCTCTAGGGCTCAAATGCCAGACCTTTTTTTGGGATGGCTTCCCTCCACTGATCATGAATAAATCAGAGTTCTTAACTATTAAAATATTTAAATAAAAGTTAAAATCAGAGTTTGGGGCTCCCCTGAATCCTTTGGGTGGCCAGTGGATAAACTTATCTATTCCCTTTGAGCCAGTATGCTATGGCCCTAAAGGAATGTCATTAAAATGCACATGCAATTCAATACAAGACATGTTACATGCCATACTTAGTAAGTAGAACATTGTGTGTGCAATCAAAATATGTTAAAAGCCTTTTGTTACTTTAGCTGTTTTCAATTTTTTTTTTCTATCTGGATTCCCTTCTATAAGCCCAGTCTTTAAACCACACTGCCCTGCATGTGCACTAAAACACATAAACAGCAAGCACAGATACTTTCTTTTCTTGGCTTACAGAGCCCTGACATATTAATGCAAATAGAATTGATCTTGGAGCTGAGTTGGAAAAGTACATTTAAATAAAACTAAATTTAAACTCCATTTTAAATAATGGTTGGGTTTTACATGCAAATGTAATGGCAGTTATCAGGAAAGAAGTGACTTTGTGGCTTCAGGAGATCTATAAGCAAAATAATCGGGTTCAATTCTTTCTGGATTTAATTTATCCTTTCAAAAGAGAGCCCAATGTACTCATATTGATTTTGTTGACATTTAAAATGTTTCCTTTTTATGATGTGTGTAGTCTACACCCGGCCATTGATACCTCAGCTTCCAAGGGGAGAAAAAAAAAAGACAACATTGCCAATTCTGTCATTCTTCCATCACTCCCATTCTACTTTATATAGCATATGTCTGCTGGGACAAGAGACCTTTAGCAAATGATAGTTAGAGTACAATGAAATACTATATAGAGACCGATAGTCTCTCAGTAAACCACTATTAAAGGGAAGAGAAAGAAGAGAAAAATCAATGAAGAATAACAAATCAGAAAGATAAGAGGTATAAGGAGGGAAAACACAGTGAAACTCACTGCCATTATTTATTTGGTGTTTAGATTACTAAACATTCTAACTTTATGTGTTAATCTTCACAATTACTCACTAGCAGAACAAGAAAGAAGGAAGAGAGGAGTAAAGGAGAAAGACAAAAGGAAAGAGAAAGGAAGCAGGAGGCAGGAGCAGGTAGAGGAAGGTGGAGTAGAGAGGGAAAAAGGTCCAAAGGAAATGTGATAGAATTGAGGCTGGGTTCCAGGGTTGGGCCCTGTGTAAATCACACAGGGCCCCATGTTCAGAATGGCCTCCAGCTTTGGTTTAGTGCTCTGCTGTCTCCTTATGGACAATCTTAATCATTTTTGAAGAAGAAGCCCTGCATTTTTGCTTTGAACTCGGCCCTGCTGATTATGCAGCCTGTCCTGGGTAGAACGTTGATAAAAGTTATCAAAGGAGAGAGAATGCCAGGGAAAAACACTTTATTTCTGTGTGTATATTGCTAGACTTCTAGGTCCCTGTTATGGCAGTCTGGTTCTCAGGAGAAGAATTACAACCGATTCTGGAAAGGGAGGAGGAAAAGGAAAGGAAGAAACTATAGCTTTGATAAAAATGACATTCTAGATTCATGTTTAGGAGGCTCAATGCTCTTAGGCCATTTTTGAGTTGGTATATAGTAGTCCAGTTCTTTCTTTTCATTGTTTTGAGGAGATAGTGGAAGTAGTTTAGATGATAATGGTAGTGTTATTATTGGGACAGGAGAACCTAGGTTGAAATTTCTTTCTGCTCACTTCCAGGGTCCAATAAACAGAGAGAATACTTCCAAATTTCAACATTGTATGTACCATTATTTGCTAATGTAAGAGAGTTTCACAGTAATCCCAACCTAAGGAGGTATGAGTTACTGTTTTCTTCATTTAATAAGGACAGTGTGATAATTCACAAGACATAGTTATTATAATATCTCAAAAAGAAATCTGAAACTTTCAGGTCAAATGGGAGAATTTGAAACAAAAATTAACAGCTCTGCTGGAAAGATGCATTTATTTAGATTTAGGGATTTTGAGAGTAAATAAATCACAGCCCATGTGGAAGCCCCTTATTCCCTCTGTTTTGTTTACATGGCCTTCTTTCTCCCCACCCTTCTTTGCTAAGACATCAGAAACTACACAGAACAAAAGCTGATGACACTCAGCATATGCCTCAGGATGTGAAGGTATAAAAATGCTTCAGACACAAGACAGAATCAATTGAACCTGGCTTGTTACTTCATTGGGAGTATTTTCCTACCTTGAGAACAATGGGAGAAGGGAAGGGAATCTAAAAGGATTCTGATTCTCTGATCAGGTGTGTACTGGTGGGGTGGGGATGGGGGCAGTTTTCCCAACACCAAGCAATTCTCTGCACCCAGCTGCCCTACAATTTAACTCAATTCTAACACTACACACCTGGAGACAGTGTCAGAGCCCATAGGTTAAGGGCTCAGTTCTACCAGACTGCCCCCCATTTCAGAAGCCAATCCCAAGGATTAGGCCTCTAGGTTATCCACAACCTTTGTTCAGTTTGGCTACAAATCAGAGGTTCCCACAACTCACTCTTCAGGTTTGATTACTTTGCCAGAGTGGATCACAGAACTCAGGGAAACACGTGTGCCAGTTCACTGAAGGATAGGATAAGGATACAGATGAACAGCCAGATGAAGAGCTACATTAGGTGAGATCTGAGACGGTCCCCACTGTAGGAGCTTCCGCCTCTGTGGAGTTGGGTTGGATCACACTCCCGGTGTGGATTTATTCACCAATCTGGAAGCTCTCTAAACACCTCACTTTGGAATTTTTATGAAGGTTTCCTCACATAGCCATTATGCATCATTATCTCCATTTCTAGCCTTTCTTCCTTGTCAAGAAAATGAGGGGCTGGGCTGAATATTCCAAACTTCTAATAATCATGACTTGTTCCTTCCAGTGACCAGGAGCCCACCCAGAGTCACCTCACTAGAATAAAAGATACCTCTATCCTCCAGGAAGTTACAAGGATTTAAGGGGCCTTGTGTCAGGAACAGGAGTCAAAGACAAAATACTGGAATAAAAGATGCCCCTAATGTTCTTGTTGCTTATGAAATTACAAGGATTTCAGGAGCTCTCTGCTAGGAACCAGGGCAGGGCAGGGCAGGGAAAAGACCAATATACATTTTCGGTTATGTCACAGGACCTAAAAGAGCTAAATTCTTCATTTGAGGAATTGAAAGAAGTGAGGATTAATGATGATGAAAGACAAACATTATGGGTATTCAGTAGGACATGAAACCCCAGTATAATCCCTGAGTGAAAAGAAGCCAAGTTGGATAAATCAGGAGCACAAAAAATTTTACCTTGGAAAAATAGTTGGAAACCTTTAGTACAAAAAGCATTCAAAATGGGTGAGAGATTTAACAGAAGACAAGGGGGAGGGGAAGGAAAAAAAAGTTAGAGAGGGAGGGAGCCAAACTATAAG
The DNA here is from genome assembly GCF_014898765.1 of Herpailurus yagouaroundi. NCBI lineage: Eukaryota > Metazoa > Chordata > Mammalia > Carnivora > Felidae > Herpailurus > Herpailurus yagouaroundi. Next base: position 2,063,713 of record NW_024412452.1, read on the forward strand.
AGCTAAACTATAAATCTCTTATGAAACTGAGAATAAACTGAGGGTTGATGGGGGGTGGGAAGGAGGGGAAAGTGGGTGATGGGCACTGAGGAGGGCACTTGTTGGGATGAGCACTGGGTGTTGTATGGAAAACAACTTGACAATAATTTTCATATTAAAAAATAAGTAAATAATAGGTCTTGAATACAGAGCAGATAAATGAGTTTCTTGAGATGAGGTCCAGAATGAGCTCAATGAAAGTTTTACAACATGCAATTCTGATAAATAAATGACAATGCCAGACTTGGAGCAGCCATAGAAGAAAAAAAAAATCTATCTACCTAGTTTGAGAAGACAGAAGAAAGGACTCCTGGGTGGCTCAGTTGGTTAAGCATCTGACTCTTGATTTTGGCTCAGGTCATAATCTCAGGGTTCTTGAGAGCAAGCCCCACATCGGGCTCTGTGCTGACAGCACAGAACCTGCTTGGGATTCTGTTCGTTCTCTCTCTCTCCCTGCCTCTCTCCTGCTTTCACTCTTTCTCTCTCAAGATGAAAAATATTTGTAAAAGAAGACAGAGGAAATAATCTGTAAGAAAAGAGATTGGGAGCTTAAGAACTTAAAGTCTAAGTTAGAATTAAAAAAAAAAATAGTACAAAAATGGAGATGCATTCTTATTTGCCTGCTCTAAAAATCAGTCAATTTATACTTAATTGTGGAACAGTTAGAGTAAGTAGACCTGAAAATTCAGATAAATTGATGGACAGATAATAATACATAGACACACTAAGAGACAACAGAAGTGAAAATTTAAAAGAATGAACTTAAATGACATTCACAAATAGTTATTTGATCCAAAAAAGCCATTAAAATGTATAAAGCCAAAAATAGATATAAATAAAAAGGGAAACATAACAGAAAAGACAATTTAAAAGAATGAACTTAAATGACATTCACAAATAGTTATTTGAGCCAAAAGCCATTAAAATGTTTAAAGCTAAAAATAGATATAAATAAAAGGGGAAACATAATTTTAAACCTTTAAAAGTCTGACTGTGCAGCCGAATGATACATGGGATGACCCAACAGGGAAGACCACAGATGAGTATAGAAGACTTACAAGTGTAATTTTCAAGACCCTGTTCAGATGACAGAACATATTCTGCACTAAACTCTTGTTCATTTGAGCACCTTGCACAAAGAAAATAAAGACCAAATGGAAGATGAAATTTCAAAGGTTTTAAAGGTTCCTGGGAGATATCTGCACAAAGAAAGGAACCATAGTTAGGGTCTAGAGACCACAACTGCTAATAATATAGATTTCTAAATTTATGAATTCACAAGAAGAAAGAAACATTTAAAGTATCTTTGGGAGAAATACTATTGAGAGAGTAGCTATTAAGTCCAAGTGGATTTTCTATGAGTGGAATACTGTGACAAGTTCTACTTGCTTTTGCTTCCTTCTTTTCTGCCAACAACACTAAATCTCTGCCTTGGTCCTGGCCAACAACAGCAATGTGGGTCTTGTCGATTCCGTATTGATAATGAGGTGACCTAGTGCTTTCTGCTCCCATTTTCAAGATCTGGTAAGTCGAGTCACATAAATTGGACTTTTGCATTTTTCAGTCTTAATCATGTGGATCCGCCATCCAAATAGACCATTATCAACTATATCCTTCAAGAAAATACTCTCCTTTCATGACAACCATTATATATAATGGTCAGACATCCAAACCACAACAAATAAATAATGACTAAGGCACATTTATTATATTTACTGTGGGTTACCTATTTTCAATGTAAGCAGTTTAGAATCCCTAACTGGCTCACTTCACTATACTGGATTGAGGCCCAAAATGCCAGAGTGATGGAATAATCCAGATGAAGTCTAAATGAAGCTCTTTTGTCTGAGAAAATGAACTTAAAATTGAGAACAGAGGATCTCTGACATTAAATTTTGTAACTTAAATGCAAACTAAAAGGAAATGTGTTTTGGGTTTTTTGTTGTTGTTGTTGTTGCTGTTGTTGTTTTTTCACTGGGTACTGATCAATGAATGAAAGTCTACAGTCAACCGTACGGCTGTTGTCAGACACTTCTCCATGAGTCTCTTGTATTCTAGCCTGTCTTGCTGGGTATATTCTGAGTTCAAGGCCCAGACTACTCTTTGTCTGGGGCCATCACTGTGTTTATGATGAGCAACCTTAACAAATGAAACAATTCTCCTCTGTAGAAAAGAATAGACTTACCAACAGGAGACTACAAAGCAGTTGTAATACAACCTACTGCATGTTTAGGTGTCTATCTAGACAAGTGGTTATCCACTGGGGTGATTTCCTTCCCCAGAAACATTGGGAATGTCTGTAGACATTTACTGTGGAGATGTTTGGAATACACACACACACACACACACACACACACACACACACACACACACAGAGTATGCGATATGTATATATATGTCCGTGGGTGTATATATACATATACATACCTACAGAGACAGAGAGAGAGAGAGAAACAACAAAAACTGCATTGTATAAGCGGATGCTAGTAATGGCTGCAGTTCTTAAAATGTGTAATACTCAGTGATCTGAATGATACCATGGAAGAGAAGATGACCATGTATGTGTTGTGCCCAGCTACCAGTAATCCAGCCATTAGGCACTTTCTGGAGGCAGAGACTGCACTTGCCTTACAGTAAACAAACCAAAAACTCACTGCACTCAAAATAAAGTCATTTATTGTTCTCTGCATAGTTACTTCAATTAGCAATAGTCTTAATTTATTAGATTTTATTAAGAAATAAGGGGGAAAAAGAAATCCTTAAAGCTCTAGTGATAGCTAATTTTATATGTCAACTAGAATGGGACACAGAATATTCAGATATTTGGTCAAACATTATTCTAGGTGTCTGTGAATGTGTTGTTGGATGAAATTAACTCTTCGATCTGTAGACTGAGTAAAACTGATTGCTCTCCATAATGTGGGTGGGCTTCATCCAATCAGATGATTGCTTAAATAGAACAAAAGGCTGACCCTCCCTGGAGCAAAAGAATTCTCCAGACTGATAACCACTGAACTGGAACATTGGCTTTTTCTGGTTCTACAGCAGCTTCTGCCCTTCAGACTCAAACTGGAATACTTACATATTATTTATAAATAGGATATATGTATCATATATATCATATATATGTATCTATGTCAAGTATAACATATTTTATACCAGTTTGGTTCTGTTTCTCTGGAGAACCCTAACAGAGTTCTTTACACATTAAAAACAGTTGATTTTTTTTTAAAGGAATTATCTATTCCCTTATGATCTATGCTCTCCTTTCCTTCACAGTTGCCTTGATACCAGTACATATCTCGCAATATTTTGACCGTTTATGTATAATGTAGGAGACAAAACTGTGTCTTATTTACCAAAACATTTCCAACGTTATTGATATCTGGTGCACATGCTCATTAATTGTTTTTTGCATTATGCCCGTACAAATGAATGTATAATTTAAAAAAATTAATGCCTGAATTATAATTCTTAACTCATTCCAGAAAATAGTTCAAATAACGCCTATACCAACAACAATCATCATCAATGGGTAAAAAAATAATTCCATTCAATTCTAACCTGCAAAACATGAAATGAATCACACTATCAACCAACATTTTGAGAAACATATTTCTGCTGCCCTACTATTCCAAAAACATGGTGGTCTGTGGTGCAATTTGTTTTTCTTGTTTACTGCTTTCTGAACAATGTATACTGTGAAAACATGAAAAGCAAATTCAACCATTTCCAGGATGACCTTGATTCTAGACCAGATTATATATTCAATGCCTGCATCTTTGTCAATTGTTCCAAAATTTCACATTCAGTGGATGAGCCAAATCTTTTCAGTCTTTCATTCCAAACCTTTGAAGGAATTCCCATCACAGTTTAAGGTAAGGAAAGAGCCTACACACCTTGCCTCAATTTTTCTCAAACTGGATTTACACTGAGATAACCTGGACTGCTCTGATAATACACCTATGCCCCAAACCCAATCAAGACCACATAAATCAGATTCTCTGGGGGAAAGGCCTGAGTATTCATTGTCTTACAGCTCCCCAGGGTTGAGCTCCATGTCCTGGATCCTCCATGTCCTGGCTCTGACATGCCTTTATGAATTACTCCCTAAGTATTTTCTTCCTTGTTTATGTGACTCCAGTCCCATTGGCTTTTTGTGGTTCCTCAAATAAGCCAACCTTACCTTGAACTCAGGAACTTTCCCTTGGCGTTCACTTGTAGTCCTCACATTCTCTCATTTTCTCATTTCTTTCATGTCTCTGCTCAAGAAAAGTTCCTCTTGCACTCTATCATGTACATTGGTCTACTTCATTTTTCTTCCTAACACTTATCACTCTGACATGTACGTATGGTATATGGTTCCATCTCTCCCACCAGAACATAGGGTTGATAAGGGCGAGACCATTTTCTGTCTTTTCCTTTATCTACCTTGTGTATTTGAAACTTTTAGGGATACCTGGGTGGCTCAGTTGTTAAGCATCTGACTGGCTCAGGTCATGATCTCATGGTTCATGAGTTCAAGTCCCACATCAGGTGAGCTCGAGCCATGCTTAGGACAAACACAAACCCTACTTAGGGGGAATACAAGTCCAACTTTGAGTGAGTCCTGTTTCTCTCTCTCTCTCTCTCTCTCTCTCTCTCTCTCTCTCTCTCTGCACCTCCTGGGATTCTCTCTTTCTTCCCTACACTGACTTGCACCCTCTGTCTCTCTCTCTCTCTTTCTCTCTCTCTCTCAAAATAAAAGAAGTATTAAAAATGAATAAAATAAAACTTTTGATGGTTTAAACTTTTAATGTGTAAAATATAACCACTTCATAAATAATGCCAAATGGAAGAACATGTCAATTGGAAGCCCCAAACAAAAGATTGGTGATAAAGTCAGAAAATGTCCAATGACAATGATGTGTCAGATTATAATCTACTTGACGGCAAATACAGGGACCCATCAAGTTAAAAAAAAAAAAGTGGAAGTAGGGTGCTGAACCAGGAACCAATTTTGTAGGGCTATAGACTGTTGGTATACCTTAGTAGCTACACCAGCTTCTGATGAAGATAGTCTGTGGCTCAAAAATATTTTATAAATAATATAGAATTTTAGCATTTCATTTCCTCTTCCATCAAGTGGAAAATCAGACATATTTTCTTACCTCACATTTACCTTTCATGGAGAGCTGGGGTAGGCATTTTAGGAACATTTCTGTCTCTGTGGATGTAGATTATATAGAAAAAAAATGTATGGGATTTTGGAGTAACGTATGGGACTGTAGAGTAACATGAACTAGAGATCAGGTCTGACTTTTGCTAGTCATCCTTCAGTCAAAAATTCCCAGATAGTATGATTGGCATACAGTAGGTCTGGCTTATTAGGAATATTATTATTAAGAGGGAAGGAAGGGTATATAATTTTCACCTGGCTATATGCTCCTACAGATAACTGTGGGTCCCATCCCTGATACATTTCCTTTGAGAAGAATCTGTTCTGCTCTTTGTTTCTTCCCCAAATGCCTGCGTTCATTTAATCTTGTTGCATCTGATCAGTGTCAGGTGGTGCTGTGCATACTTGCACACCGATTAGCATTTCCACGTCAATTTGCTCTAAATACTAGCAAACTGGAAGCAATGACACTGTCTGCCTTGTTCCAGTAATAATTTTTAAGATAGCACCAGCATCTCTCAAATAGCTTGACTTTTACATGGATAACAATAAATATTTCTTTGCTTTCTATTTCTCTTTCAGTGAATCACAAAAATGTCTGATTATACTTCTGTAACCAAAATTAGCTGTGGTGATACTTCATACAGGAGACAGTGCATACTGTTTTTTTTTTTTTATTCCAGTGTAGTACAATAGAGTAATTCAACAATTCCCTACATTACTCATCAAGTGCTCATCAAGATAAATGTACTCTGTTTTTTTTTGTTTGTTTGTTTGTTTGTTTTCTTAGATTTTATTTTTAAGTAGTATCTACACCCAACCTAGGGCTTTAAACTCACAACTCCGAGATCAAGAGTCTCATGCTCTACCAACCAGAACTGGCCAGCTGTCTGAAGATGTGTGTACTTTTAATCCCCTTCACCTATTTCATCCGTCCTCCCACCTGCCTCCCCTCTGGTAACCATCTGTTCATTCTCTATATTTAAGAGTCTTTTTTTGGGCTTGTATTTTTTTTCCTGCTTTTCATTTGTTTTGTTTCTTAAATTCCACATATGAGTTAAATCATGGTATTTGTCTTTTTCTAACTGGCTTATTTTGTTTCGCATTAGACTCTCCAGATCCATCCATGTTGTTGCCAATGGTAAGATCTCATTCTTTTATATGGCTGAGTAACATTCTACAATATGTATCTGTATCTATCTATATCTATATCTATATCTATATCTATATCTATATCTATATATATACCTTAACACATTTTTATTCATTCATCTATCAATGGATACTTGGACACTTGGAGAAAATGCATACTCGTGAGTGTGTGCATTCTCCACTACAGCTTTCCATGGATTTTAGCTGCAACATCTTCAGCACATTTGGCAATATGACACTACTTGATATAGGACATATTTTTCAGACATGCCACCCTTGACTTGATAGTCACTGGCTACAGGACACCAGTTCCAACAATAGCTCCTCTGATTCAGTCTTCTATCAGTATGAGCTAAATATGAACTGAATAAGAAGAAGCCTTGTATATAATGTGTTCCACAAGTTGAAGGGGGCCTCAAAATCCTCGACTATGATGGAAACTGACCGCCTATTAAATAATTTTGTCCCACTACTTTTGTAAGTACAAAATCACTGTTATTTGCCATATTATTTCAGTGAAATCAAAACAGAGGAGGTATTTTGCCCACAATCTCTGAGCTACTAAGTGAAACAAATCTCACTCAAAAATCTCCAGACAACACCCCTCCCCTAAAAACAATCTTTTTTTTATCCTGGGTTTGACAGAAAATGTCCCCATCCTGAATCCACCTGTTTTTAAGAAGCATCAACATGAAGCCATACTTCTGTCTGGTGAATTATACTTCTGTTTTTCCATGTTTTTACTCTTTCACAGAGAAAAAAATGTGCCCTCATGCTCTTCTTATACACCATACCCCATTCACTCACTGATGCCACCCTGCCATTTAACCATCTTCAGTCCCAATCTGCTAAATTCCAGTTACTGCTTTTGAATGACAGATAATCTAATAATTAGATCCTAGTTGTTAGACAAAGCTTCCACTTGAATCCTTCTACTGTCTTCATAACTTAGGCATATTTTACAGAAAATTAATAAACCAAAATATAAGTAGCCAGTCCCATGAGGCATATTAAAAGAGTGAGGATGATCTAGTGACACCTAATACAGCACAGAGCTACCACACATTAACTTTGTCACTTTTTCCTACTATTAATATATTTGTGGTTGAATTTTCCAACTGTTAATGTTTTATATAATACTATTAATGATAATACCAAAATTATCTGCAATAATAATTGAGATAGACAAAGTAAATTCTGTACAGAAAATCACAGTATTAACCAAAAGCACCTTTCACGTGTACGGAATTGTCAACTTGTTTCAATTGTTTCTACTATACTCAGAAACTTACATCACCACACATTTATGTGCTTTATCTTCTAGCTGGGGTTAAGGCCTACTCCTCACCCTAGATGGATATGATAACTCCTGAAAGATTAGATTTCTCTCCATATTGGAGCAGGACCTAGCATTGTTCTGAACATAAAGGGAACGATTAGGCCAAATCATACACTTCCTCTCAATTACAGAAAATTTCTCATATCCTGTTCCATTTCCATAGAGCACCCAAAATCACCAAGTTTGCATATCTCTCATTTACAACCAAAATGCACTGTGACTGTCAGACCCAGAATTCAGCATGAGATTATGTCTTCAGAAAAGCACACAAGGAGGTCACACAGTTCTATGGAGTCCGTATTACCAGAACACTTTAAGACTGGAAGAAAATAACTCTAATGTCGATATTCACTCCAGGTACCTTGAGTAGTGATTTTGAAGAGGGTTAATGTGATGGAACAGGGTTGAGAGAAATCAACCCTGTTGGTAGAATTTGAGCTGCTTTTTTTTTTTTTTTTAATTAATTGAATTGATCTTCGCTTTGTTCTTCTACAGTACCTTTGTTACATCCTCCATAAGGGGATTTATCATGCAGAAGAAACGTTTGCAGAGGTTGTTTTTTGCCTTTGCCTAATGTAAAAAGGTGTCACAAGGATTCAACAGGGCAAACAGAGGAATGTGAGAGGAATAATAGAAGCTTGGAGAAAGCAGTGTGGGGACTACAAAGTAACCCAGGTGCAGAAAAGCAGGGGGCTCCTACTCATACACCATAATTTGGCAGAGGTTTATCTATCCTAGCTTACAAACAGTCCCAGAAGTCCAAACAAAATTTACTCTTTTAAATTAAAGCATCTAGTAAAATATAAATATAATACTTGGCAGGTATATTACATTGACTCAGATTGTTAATATGTTACATTAAATTGCATGAAGTTGGCATATTTGAAATGTGAAACTGGCTCTCTGTAAATGGAAAGCCCATCATTAGAATCCATGGATTGGAATTGTAAGATAGCATATTTTGTTCACAATAAGGAAGATATATTTAAGTTCTGGAGATATCTAACAATGGTGGCAGAGGTGAAATTTTTGCTTAGGTAAGCAGTAGGCTCTTTGTCATTAAAAGTGTTCAGTCTGCAATTTATATTATGGAGCACCACTGTCTAGAGGAAACAAAATGTGAACCTGAAATATGAGCTACATATATAATTGTAAGTTTTCCAGATGTCTCACTAAAAAGGAATTTCAAATGTGTAAATTCGTTAAATAATATATTTTATTTAACCCATAAACCCAAAATATTATTATACCATATAATCAATATAAAATGAGATTTTTAAAAATATTTTTAAAGTACGTATTTGAAATTCCATGGGAATTTCAGTTACCCTTGCAATATGAACCACTCATATTTCAATAGTTACATAAGCCCTGTGGCTACTAAATTGGGCAGTACAGTGATAGAAGTTTCCTAGATGATTTAAAAGATCCATCCTCAAAGGTTACTTCCACTTTTAAGATTTATTTATTTATTCACTTGTTTAAAGGTCAAATAACAATAGACAGACTTCCAAGAGGGTAAAACAGCTTCACTGAGCACTTTCTTAGCTGGACACAGGGAGAAGAAGCCATGTCATTGGTCATTTTCAATAAAGAAAGTAAACACAAATTGACTTTTTCTTTTTCACAGACTTGAATTGAAAAAATGCTGTAGGGGGCGCCTGGGTAGCTCAGTTGGTTAAGCATCTGACTTTGATTCAGGTCATGATCTCTTGGTTCATGAGTTGGAGCCTCATGTGGGGCTTTGTGCTGACAGCTCAGAGCCTGGAGCCTGCTTCAGATTCCATGTCTACCTCTCTTTCTGTCCCTCCCCCACTCTCTCTCTCAAAAATAAATAGTGATTTTTTTTTTTTTTTAATGCTGAAGTAAAGGAAACTGGTGAGACAAAGAAATGAACTTACTTCGAGCTGCATCTATTGGCCATTGGTTTTGTGCACAACATTATGGAGAAATCAAAGTCCATACCCTCACATAGCATATTATGAAATATGGGGAAGCCAGACACAACTCGGGGGAAAGTGTCCTATAAAAATCCATGGAACAAAAATCATTATTGGCATTCAGAGGAGACTTCCCAATGAACCGGCAGGCCTGAGCTGAGCCCATGATGATGGGCAGTGCTCACACAAGTGCAGAGAATCTCAGAAGAAGCAATCAAGCGAGGGTGTACCAGGAAGACTTTTTTTCATGGGCAAAAGGTAAAGCAGGATAGACTGCAAGGATACTATTGGTATTCTTTATTGTTCACACATTATTAGTGCAGCTACCTCATTTGGGTGGTGGGACTTTTCAAATGTACCAGCTACTGAAAGGGAATAAAATTTTTTAAAAAATGTCCTTTGACTCTTGTACCTTATCTTCACTATCTGTATCTTCCTAATCCCATCCTCACTGATACAAATAGGCATTTGATGCTGACAATGGGCCACCTGCAAGCTTGGAGCAGGGGTGCTAACTGAAATTGGATCCCTATACCAAACATCTGCACTGGGTGTATCTTGGACAAAGGAGTAGAGATCAGGCTAAAAGAGGAGACCAAATGGACAGGCTACATTTCCAAATGAGAGGATAAAACTCTATGGTTCATATTAGACAGACTGAGTTTAAGATTTCTAGTGCTGTGAGAGGAAGAGGGGAGACAATAGGTACCATGGAGTCAAACAAGACTGGGCACTTTAGCTGGCAATCAGATACAATTCTAATAGGGAAATGAGAAATGTTGTGTTTTGGAGAAGAGGTTGAAAAATGAGAACAAAAATGTTTCTGTTTTCTCAGGTCAAATACTTTGGTCTTATTCACGATTCCCCTTCCTCCTTCCTACCTCACACACAATTTGCCATCAAATCCTATGGGCACTACTTTCAAAAATATCCAAATCCTGACCTCACTTCACCACCAAAGGCTGCTACCACTCTGGTATCAACTCTTTTAACCAGGTCCCCTTTTGTCCTTCTCTCAGCACAGTGGGATTCTTTTAAAACATGAATAAAATTATGTAACTCTTCTTTTTTGTTTTCCCATCTCACTCAAAATAAAAAATGCATATCTGTGCTCTAAAATCCTCTGCATGATCTGTCTTCCCCTTACCCCCTACAACTTCCCTTCTCTTCATATCCTTTATTCTCTTCCATGCTCAATCTGCACACTGAGATTCTTGCTGTTTCTCAAAAACTCCAGCTATAGTTCACCTACAGGCCTTGGAGCTTGCTGTTTCCTTTATTTTATGTGCCTTTCCCCAAGCTGTCTTCATAGCAAGCTCACCTGCTTCATTCTCACCTTCCAGTGAACCCTCTCCAGTCATCACATTAAAAAATTTCACCTGGTACCTCCAATGCTCATTTAGTGTCTAATTATTTTCTCCTTAGTACATATCCCTATTTAATACGCTGCATATAATTACTTATTTATCATGTTCACTATCTTCCTGTTGACACTGAAATAGAAGCTCCAAGAAGGAAGAGATTTTTGCCTTTTGCATTCTTCTATATCCCCAGTGCATAAAACAGTATTTGACACATAGTAGGCACTGAATAAATACATACAAATTAATGAATGGATGTTACAGAGGGAGACAATATGCACGTTATCTTGTTTGACAATAGTATGTAGTACATAAAAAGTAATGAATAAGAGATAAAACATTTTTTCCCTAGCAACTCAAAACGTGGTTTTCTCTGCATCTGGGTTGCCAGAGAAGGCTTCTGGAGATATACAGAGTAGCTACAGGTAACTGAGGGGCAGGGGAAGAAATCAGGCACCATGAAGAGGAATCCAGGAGCAAAAGTAGGACATAAAATAAACACAGTGCAGATATTATTTTCACAAGGCACAAACACAAATGTACAAGCATAACTTTAAAAAAATATTCTATAGCTGAGATTGAACACTTGTGCCTACCCGATGACAGGCAAATTAATCTTGGGCTCTACTGATCAAGATGTGGACATACATTCCATGGCACTACTCTAGTTTAGGTAAGCTTCAGAGCTAAAATCAAATCAAGTGAGAGGGAGCAAGGGCAAAAATAATCTGAATGCAAGTGACTTTTAAGCTCAAAATGGTTGTAATTAATGAACCTTAACCAGGTTACATGGCACTTACCTAGTATAATCTATTTATTGTCTATTGGTCTATAACTGGACCAGATTTATACAGGCCCTCAATACCAAACTTTGGAAATAAACATTTTTGCCCAGGAATAAGAAGCCCTGTGCAAGAGGCCCTCAGGCAGTTGTCCCACAAACCAGAAAATAAAAAGTAGGATGTAGTTAAGAGCTTGCATGTGTCATAATGCCCATATGCTATGAAAATGGGTTGAAGATGGCCCTTGTATTTTGGCCCTATGTTGTTTACTTCTTCACAGCAGTGTAGGACTATTAGCTCAAAAGTCCACTGGTGCCAGAGTCAAAACTTTATACCTCCAACTGATTTTTAAAAAGTAGCTCAAATAAGTAATTTCAGCCATTTAGTGCTTGCCTGCTTTGTATAAAACACAAAAGTGCACCCAACATCTGTTAGCAATAAATAAGACAAACCTTGGGACTATAAAGACTCAGGCCACTGCTGAACGCTTCTGAGCTCTCTGACCAAGAGACTCCCCATCCTGATGCTGAGTAACATCCCCTAGACACACAAGCTCCTCTCTAATTCTCTTTTCCCTCAGGAGTTACCTATACCTCTTCCCCTTCATTGTCTCTGGAAGGTCTTGTGATGTCAGGGATTACTTCTTGCATGCAAAGGGAAGTTTCCCTTCCCTGTCAAAGTTCACCCAAATAAAGCTTGTGTATTACTGCCACTGCATGGTCATATGATTTTCCTTGATCAGCCCCCAAATCCTCCAACTCAGTCAAAGGAGCATTAAACTGTTTGCTATTAGGCATTAGAAGACCTACAGGACAGGGAAGCTCATTCTGTTCTTGTTTTATTCTGCCCTATCCCCTCATCCATTCCAGAAATTTACACAGAAAAACATTTTGTCTTCTTTCTGTTCCTCCCATTTTCTCATCTTCCCAAATAATTTTTCCATTTGTTGGTCTTTAAGCATATTATTATTTAATTTTATTATTTCAATTCATTTTTCTCCCCCTTTCTCTTAAGCCAACAAAAAATGATCTCTCAATGCAATTAATATAAAGCAGCAAAGACTGACCAACTTTTCTTCCAACCTGTTTTCTCTGTTTGGGAGCATCCATAGGATTTATACATAGAATAAACATCAGCCCTCAAGAAGTAAATTTATTAAAAACAAAATAAACAGAGGGGCGCCTGGGTGGCTCAGCCGGTTAAGTGTCCGACTTCGGCTCAGGTCATGATCTCGCGGTTTGTGAGTTCGAGCCCCACGTCGGGCTCTGTGCTGACACCTCAGAGCCTAGAGCCTGCTTCAGATTCTGTGTCTCCTCTCTCTGCCCCTCCCATGCTCATGCTCTGTTTCTGTCTCTCAATAATAAATAAACATTAAAAAAAATTTAAAAAAAAAAACAAAACAAACAGAAAAACTAAAAGTTGTACTCTGCTTTCCAGTACACACTCTTTTCTCAATATAGCTTATCAAGTTTCCATTCTCCCCCCTCCAGTCTTTCTTTCCTAGGCCAAGTTTGTTTTCCAGTTTCTCTGAAAGCCTTTGATTTCCTACCTGGCCTCACTTCTCTATTTTTGTTATCGGGGATAGTGGTCTTGAGATATGATGACCTCTATAATCTATATTTGTATCTCAAGCTTCTCCTTAATTAACTTCCTGCTTCTTTAGGTCTACAATCTATTTAATCTTCTTTCCTTTCTGTTTCATCATACTGATTATACCTTTTTTTTTTTGATGTATTCTTTGACCATCAAAGTGACTATAGCATCAGTCAACTCTACACATGAGAGACAATCCAAGTAGTCACAGTGTACAGACTGTATGGGTATTTTTCCCCTAAGAAAAAGACATTATAGAAAAAAAACATTTTATCAATATCTGCTTCATTTAGAAAAATGGAGTATTATAGTAATAATAATAATAAAATAATGAGCTAACAAGCCATAAAAAGATATGGAGGAACATTTAATTCATATATCCAAATGAAAGAAGCCAGTCTGAAAAGGCTATGTAAGGTATGATTTTGACTAATTCACATTCTGGAAAAGACAAAACCATAAAGACAGTAAAAAAAAATCAGTAGTTGCTAGTGATTCAGGGGTGGGAGGTGGAGGATGAATAGGTGAAAATGGGATTTTTAGGGAAGAGAAAGTATCCTGTGTGAAAATTTAATGGAGGAAAACACACATTTGTCAAACCCATAGAGCTTATACAGCAAAGCATGCATGTGCATCTTAATGTAAACTACAGACTCTAGTTAATAATAACATATTAGTATTCATTTACCAGTTTTAACAAATCCCACCAATGCAAGATGTAAATAACAGAGGAAAGTCGGGGGTCACTTGGGGAGACACATGGAATTCTGTGTACCATCTGCTCAATTATTCTGTAAATCTAAAACTGTACTAAAAAATAAAGTCTAGTAATTATTAAAAGAAAAGAAAAGAAGAGAAAAGAAAAGAAAAGAAAAGAAAAGAAAAGAAAAGAAAAGAAAAGAAAAGAAAAGAAAATACCCAACTTGATGTACTCAGGGACTAGAGACTGAGGAATATTTCCAGTAGCAATAGGTTTAAAGACTAACAATAGCCATAGTTAGCATGTTTACTGCTAATGCAATTGTAGCAATTGTAAATTGACTGTTATCATAAATGGGCCTGCACATTGTAAAATAAATCCCATGGCTTTTATGTGTGCCAGAAATGGGTTCTTAACATGTAAATGGGCTCCCTTACATTGCAGTATAAATTCCATATGATTATACTGATATAATAAATCAAGCAGTACACTATTAGGAAATAGTGGAGTTGCAATGGTTTGTTGGTTTTCATTTAAAAACTTCCTAAAGGAGAGATGTAAAATTAGAGAAATTAATTTAACCACTGCCAAGGACAGTCTTTCACCCTGGTAACTGCAGCAGGGGCTGATGCTGTTGATAGTCTGTGAGATGAACATTCCCTTTCTACAAAATATAAATCAAAAGTCCCATGATTGATGCTTCAAATGTTGTTTGGATATGTGAGTGAGAAGGCAGCTTGAAAAGAAGGGTCAGTGCCAGTTTGAAGGAAAAATCTGTACTACTGCAAGTTTACTTATCCTCTCCCTGCTTTGATCCCATTCAACAAAATCCTGTTTTGTTTTGTTTTGTTTTGTTTCCAAATCACCCTCTCAACCTGGCAGAACAATAAACAACAAACTAACAAATGAATTAATTAACAAACACTACTCTCCCAAGTTTCTCTGCTATTACTTTGTCTATTTCGTAAGATTAAATTAGGTATGAAACCCTGCCTATATAATAAATTTAAAAAAACCCTAATATCAGAAATATGATGCTTCTGATTTTGCCACATAGTTGGAGGTTTACAGTACATTTCACATTTCTAAGACAAGACACACCATATAGAGAAGGCATTACAGCCTGTAATGTTGCACCCTCACAAAGAAACATACACCTCAGGCTTATACTAAGATGAAGGCTAGTAACCTTTTGAAAAAAGAGAAAACATAAGTTGATCTAATTCCCAAATCCCTACAAAATGTATAAATTAAACATCAAGAATGTAAATTATTAAAAAGAAAAAAGTGTCATATATCTTTCAATGTCCTTCCCAGCCTTCACATCTCATCAAACGATTCTTGAAGATAACTAAAAGAGTAGATACTTTGTAGAACAGCAACTTATTTTCCACTACCTAACCAACAAATATAACTGCTCCATCACCACGCTTCTTTATCATCTCCATTAAAATGAAATTGTAGGGGTGCCTGGGTGGCTCAGTCAGTTAAGCATCTGACTCTTGCATTTGGCTCAGGTCATGATCCAGACCCACCTCCGGCTCTGCACTAATAGCGCAGAGCCTGCTTGGGATTTTCTCTCCCTCTCTCTCTCTCTGCCCCTCCCCTGCTCGCTTTGTCACTCAAAATAAATAAATAAATAAATAAATAAATAAATAAATAAATAAATAAATAAATAAATAAATAAGAAATTGTAGTCTTTATACCCAGATATTAATATATATTTTAAATATAATGTTATTTCTATCCTTAGAGCCCCAGTAGCTTTTAATTCTATTACGATAAAGTGCAAAATCCTTACACTGTCCTACAAGGTTTGGAATCCTATAGGGTCTTATCTTCTTTTTCAACTTCCATGGTAACACTCCTGACCCATTTTACAATCTTTGTCTCAACCACACCAGTCTGTGAAATTTACATGCTGTCCTAATCTCAAGTACTATACACATGATCATAGTCTCTGACTGGAATATTCTTCCCATCTATCCTTTATTTTGCTCAGCTTCTCTATACTCTTTCTTCAGATATTACATTAAACACAACTTTAATTTTTTTTCATTGTTATTGCCTCATGCCTTATGTTTGCTTACTATCTGTCGTCTCCAACAAGAATACACGCTCCGTTAAGAGCAAGACCATTGAATGTTTGATTTGTTGCTTTATCTCTAAAACTTAGAACAGTTCCTGGCATAAAGTAGTAGATAAATATTTATTCAATGAATGAATGAATAAGTGAATGAATGAATGAATGAATGAATAAAATACTTAAGGTAAATTTTGCTTGCTATCTATCACTGGATTAAGTTAAATCCTCTGTTAAAAGTTCATATAGTATGCCATAAATAATTTTGATACTTCTCATCTCCTCATCCTGAATTTGTGTATTTCCATTGGTTAAAAAATATCCTACAGTGCCCTCTTGTAAGTAAGCATCAAATAAAATTGAAACAGCATAATTCATGAAAATAACCAAATATCTCGGTATATAAATCTGTCTCCATTGATTTATATCCATTAAATTTTTTCAATGGCTGAGAAAAGAAGGAGCATTATTCTGAGATCTATGGTACCTTTTAATAACTTTTCAAAATGTGTTAAGGTGCTCTACCATGTCTTTGTGAAGTTTCTTTCCCATCATTAATGATGTTCTTTTCTATAGATGGCAACCCTATTCCACTCCCTGTTTATCTGTTAGTATATATTACATTTATTATGTACATTGGGCAATTACATTAAAAGAATGAAATATGATTTCATTATACATTTTTAGTATTAATCACTTTAAACTTCCTATCTTTGTGGATACCCAAGAAGTATTTAACTAGATTGTAACTATAACAAGAGTTAGAAGAGTAAGAAAGGGCTTAACCCTCCCCTCAGTGTGACTAAACTTCGGACAGGTTTCTTCCTGATTACAGGTTTCCCTTTTTTTTTTTTTTTTAATACGAAATTTATTGTCAAATTGGTTTCCATACAACACCCAGTGCTCATCCCAACAGGTGCCCTCCTCAATGTCCATCATCCACTTTCACCTCCCTCCCACCCCTCATCAACCCTCAGCTTATTCTCAGTTTTTAAGAGTCTCTTATGGTTTGCCTCCCTCCCTCTTTTTTTTTCCCTTCTCTCCCCCATGGTCTTCTGTCAAGTTTCTCAGGATCCACATAAGAGTGAAAACATATGGTATCTGTCTTTCTCTGTATGACTTATCTCACTTAGCATAACACTTTCCAGTTCCATCCACGTTGCTACAAAAGGCCATATTTCATTCAGGCTGATGTCCTAAATCTGCACTACATAATCTACATTTGGGAAAATCATTCATATTCTAGGACTCGCTGCCCTTATCATTCAAAAACAAACAAACAAACAAACAAAAAACTATCAAACGCCTACCTTGTGTAAATAAAGTGCTAAGAGCTAGAGAAAAAAATAGCAAGCAAGATACAGTTGTGTTTATTGTGGCAACTGCATTTAGTAGAGGAGACTGTGAATAATGCAAGTAACAGAATTTACTTGGACTATACTCAGAAATCTGAAGTCAATAAATAAGATATTGTCACAATGTATACTTTTGGAAGATTATAGTTTTGATAGGTTTGGTGAGGAATTTTAAGCCAAGGCATTTGATATCTTAGGTAAGTTTGAAGAAAGTGACGGGGTCAGTCTACTGAGAAGATTCTAGGCTAAGAAACACAAGGTTCCATGTGGAGGATTAAAGATGGCCTATTCCCAATGAGAGATGGTATTTTTCTTCTACCCCTAAATCTGGGGAGATTCTGTGACTGCTTTGACCAATAAAATAGCAGAAATGATGCTAGCCAGTATATGGGACTGGCCTATGAGACTGGAATTTCTCCTGGAATTTTCTCCTGGAACCCTATGCTGCCTTGTAAAAAAACGTAACATAACATAACATAACATAACATAACATAACATAACATAGCATAGCATAGCATAGCATAGCATAGCATAGCATAGCATAGCATGAGAGACCAGGGGGAGAGGATCTGAGACAACATGAAGAGAAAGAGAAATCCAGTTTAGTTAGCCTTTCTGCCAATCCTTCAAGGCATCAGGCATGTGAGTACATCTATCATGGACCCTCCATACAAGACCATCCACCAGCTGAAAACACCAAGTAGCCTCAGTTAATGCCAGATGGAGCAAAAGAACCACCCTGCTGAGTTCTGTCCAGTTTTATAATAAAACATCCCTCAGATACAATACAGTTTGTGATAGTTTGTTATATAGCAATAAAAACTTATTGAAATTAACTTATCCTGAGAAATATTCAAAAGCTAGAACTAGATACACTGCATGAGAGGCAAGTGAACTGAGAAGATACTGGACATGCAGGTAGAGGGAAATGATGCTATTTTAGGTCATGAATTTTACATAAGAGTAGTAGGACACTATTAATGAGACTGTAAAAGAAATGTGATATAAAATGCCTTTATACTTGAAAACATCTCTCAGATTAGAAGGATGGACAGATTTCAGAACGATAAAAGTGAAAGCAAGAAACACAGTAACGCTTGCAATTATGCAGGAAGAAGATGATAGCAGTTTGGTACATGATGGTGTCAGTAGAGATAGAATAGACACATTTGAAATAGATTTTGGAACCAGAACTAAAATGGGTTTTGTAAGAAGGGTCCCCTCATGGTTGCCATTTGGGTGGCAAATTGGGTGATTTGCTATTAGCCACCTCCCATTTAATAGGGTAAGGGAAGAATTCTACAGTGTCACTTTACGTGGGTTAAGTGACAGACTTGAATGGTGAAACTTACAAAGCCAGTGTCTGTGCAGGAAACCAAAGCATAGTTCCCCAGTTACACATGGTAAGAAGTCCTAGAGTCAGGGCTGAACTCACAGGGTAGATCTGCATTCGGGTGAAGGTATCTCACAACTCCTGTTAATATGCCTTCTTAAAAGATTTTTTTTTTCAAAAAGGAAAACAAATTATCTGGATGCCACACAGTACATATTGGCTGCCAACTTTTCACAGGTGTTTGGGAATACCAACTGCCCAGCATATGTTCACTCTGGGAGCTACTGAAATAGCTTCTGTTTAGGGAAGGAGAACCCAAGTCCATTCCTACTTGGAGAAAAAGGAATACCTCATTACTAGGGTCATTTTCAATATTTGTTCCATTCATCAAAGTTAAACTTTCTGCTAAGACTGATTATAGCATTGTGGCACTGAAAGAGATCAAAGGTAAATTCTAGATGCCTGGCTTGACACCAGAGAAAGCTTGTGGTATCATTTACTAATGTGGAAAACTGAGGGATGGACAGTTTTGAGATTTTTTTATTCCCCCCCCCCTTTTTTTTTTTTTTTGGAGCCCAACCAAGGGCTTGAACTCACGACCCTGAGACCAAGACCTGAGCTGAGATTAAGAGTCAGATGCTTAACTGAGCCATGAGGCGCCCCTCAGATTTTTTTTTTAAATCATAATTTGTTCTGCACAAGATGCATTTGAGATTACCTCTGAGAATCTAATCAGAAATGTTGATAGTAGGTGTCTGAATACTTGAGTCAAGGGTCCAAAAGAGAGATAAGCCAAAAAGATATACATGTTGGAGTCATCAGGATGTAGATGGAATTTAAAGTCATGGGAATCAATATAATACCAGAATACCACCAGAATAAAACAAAGAGAAAATGAAAGGTCTCAATCTCAGCACACCCCAAATTTCAGAAATTAAAAAGTTGAGGAAAACTAGCCAACAATCCTAAGATGGACTGTCCAGTGAGAAAAGAGGGGAACCAGTGTCCTTTAAGTCAATATCTCCAGAAAGGAAGAACTGAACGCACGTGTCAAACACTGCCATAGTTCAGATAAGAGGAAGACTGAGAAATGGCCATTAGAATTGGTAACAAGGAAGTCCACATTATCTTTGACAACAATAATACCAGTAGAATGATAGGGATGAGCGACTACACGGGAGAATGTAAGAGATGAGAGTGTAATGAACACTTCTGAAGTACTTTGCTGTAAAGAGGAAAGGAGAAATGCCATGAGGACTGAAATATTTGTTGTTGTCAATGTTTTCTTATAAAAACGGAAATGTCTTTACCACCTCACTCAGAAACTTGCAGATGCAGGCGGTGTTATGAGATGCTATCCACTCTAGAGATGGAATAAACTTGGATTAATTAAGCAGTGCTCCCCAATATCCTCAAAAGCAATGAATCTCAGTAAGTAAAAAAAAAAATCACAGTAAATCTATCAATCTATCTATCCATCCATCCAATCGATCTTTACTGTAGTTTTTTGGGCATTTGCTAGTTTTCCTCATCTCTGTTATCTCTGAAACAGATCTATGTTATCTTTGATGCCAGAAAATAAATGATAAATACCATAGAATTTCTTTTTTAAAAGACAATTTATTAAAGGATAACATGATAATACAAGACATAGTGAATTATCACAAAGTGAGCACACCATGTAAACCTTTCCCAGGTCAAGAAAAGGCACACAATGGCATCCCAAATCCCCTGCAGTGCCCCTCCCAATCACTATCTTCTTTCTCTTTCCCAGTTAGATAGTATCCTGAATTCTAACATTAGAAATACATTCTGGATATTTTTCAGCTTTTCAAAACAAAAAATATCCAACACATATAAAAGTAGAAAGAATGGCTTAACGAAGCCCCATACACCTGCCTCCTGGCCTCAATAACTATCAACTCATGGACAATGTTTTTACCTCTGTCAAATGATTCTCAAACTGTGGTGCCTGTGCCAGCAGCAGCAGCATCGCTCAAGAACTTGTTAGAAATGCAAATCTTTAGGCTCCATCCTAGACATACTCAATCATGGACTCTAGAAACAGAACCTAGCAATCATCTTTCAGGTAATTCTAACGCATAAAAATGCTTGAAAGCCTTTCATCTAGACTCAGACAAATGCCCTTCCTCTACTAGATTAGTTTGATGCACACTCTGTATATCTATCTTTACATATCTTTTGATTTCTGCCATGAATATTTAAACATGATCCCTAATACAAATAACAATGCATTCTGAATATCAATAAATATCTGGTCAGTGTTCAAATTACTTCATATATTTGAAGTCTATCTGCTTCAACCAGAACCCAGGTAAGGCTTCTGCACTCACTTTGTTGAATATATTTATTACAGATATTTAATTTATCATTTCTCCTCTTCCTCATAGCCTCTTTTCTCCCTCCCTCCCTCCCTCCCCCTCCCTCCTTCTCTCTCTCTTTCTCACTCTGTCTCTCAATCTTTCTCTTCTATGCAGTGGAACTGTTGAATAAAATTGATCATTTGTCTGTAGAATTTCTCTGAGCCTGGGTTTTGCTTACTGCATCTTAATGAGTATGTGTGTACATGTGTGTATATGCACACACACACACACACACACATATAACAGCTTCATCTATTCCGTGTTTTCTGAAAATTGATAGTCAGATCTAGTGACTTTATAATGATTAGATTACATTTGTTGAGAATGTTAAGAACTTTTTTTTCCTATGTGTCATTTTGACACTGCAGTTTTAAGAAAAAACCGTGACCAAAGAAAGAAGTTTTAGAAGTTATAACAAAAAGATGAGGAGGTGTAGACTGGAATGGACAAGGAGACAGGCTAGCTGGGAAGTCACAAAATTGGCAAAAGTACAGTGATTACCCCATGTTTTAGCTGTTGATGAGAAACATGGAAAATGGGAAATAACTGAGAGATATGATAAAAAAAATTGGCTTTGGTTGGGACCCTTGGGTGGTTCAGTCGGTTAAGCATCTGACTTTGGCTTAGGTCATGATCTCACAGCTCATGAGTTCAAGCCCTGTGTTGGGCTCTGTGCTGACAGCTCAGAGCCTGAAGCCTCCTTCACATTCTGTGTCTCCCTCCTCTTGCCCATCCCCACTCACACTCTGTGTCTCTATCTCCTTCAAAAATAAATAAACATTTAAAAAATTTTTTTAAACACCTTGGTGACTAGAGATCAAAGATAAATCCAGGTTTCAATCCTGGTTTCTTGATATAGTGGCATCATTCACAAAATACTGTTTAGATTAATATTAGGAAGACATTTCTGAAGTAAAGTTTTGCATTTAATTTACACAAAATTCATTTATGATGGCTGTTCAGTGATCCATAGAAAGCTGCAGTGTCCTCAGGTATAACTGGCTATATTTTCCCTCTTCCTTTATATTTCCATAATAAGAGTTCTGCAAAATCACTTCTACAATATTGCTTCACCTTTATAACCTGCTTAGGTCTGCTGTGTCTCCCATTAATTTAGGAAGAACAATCATTTTCTCGATGTTTCATTACCTCTCATTTGATTTTTAAATAATATCAACCTCTTATTATGAATATTTTAATGTTTCTATTTTGTACACAAAATAAAAGTTCAAATTATTAATTAGTTTACCAGACTCACCGGGTTGTCTCTGTGTCTCAGGTCCCTGTGCTTTTCCAGAGGGGTTCCCCTTCCTGCTCTATCTTCCCTCCACTCATGTGATCCAAAGGAGTCTACAATGAATAATATTGATATTTTTAGGAAAAAACTGGATGGAAGTGATCTCAACACATTTCACTGCTCATCACAAGTAATTTTTCTGTAGGATATGAAATGAAATGGTTACTTGTTTTGTAGGATTAATTTGAGGAAGTAAGATAGTATGTTAAGAACCTAATATATGCTTTGGCATAAAATGCACAAAAAAGGGGGATTAAGTAAAGTTTGTTGGCTGACTCAGCTGAACAGTGTAACCTGCACAATTTTCTTGGTGTTATCTGCATGGAATAAAGAATTCCATGAAGGACTCTTTTCCCTCCCTGGAGCTCCATTCCAGAGGCTTTATAATTTATCTGTTCAAAAGGAGTACTACATAGGCTATATATGGGCTATATTCCCTGGCAGTGTCTCCTGTTCAAAAATTGCTTTCTGCTTCTCTGCATCAATACTTGTTTTAAGTCAAGCTCTCAGAGAATAATAAACCAGTGAAAAATACATTAAGCCAAAGGACTGAAAATACACCTTAATATGTTACTCATCTGAAGGGTAGCTAATTAAAACCGGCAATGCAAACATCTTTGAAAATAATTTTAAAAAATAAGCATCACTATAGATGCTCAAATCACATTTGTAACTAACATACTAAAAATCCACTAATCGCTTATTGAATTCCAGCAGCAAGCACATAAAAATGGCAATTCAAATTAGTTTTTTTACATATATCTCAAGAACCTTGTTCACAGGGAAAAAATCAGTACATGAACATTGGAGACTACCAAAACATTATTTCTGCTTTAGTTTTAGTTATTGGAAAGAATAAAAGGATCTCTTCCCTCCCTGCCTTCTTTAGGCAGTTGAGGAAAATGATAGAGGTGAAAAATTCAAGCATCAAAATTGGGTATTCATCTCTCATCTTTACAAAACTACTTCTTGTCACAGTTCATTGTAGGTAGAAGGTGTTTAATACTTTTACAAAACAAAACATAAAAGTACATGCCTCAATTGAAATTGTCATATCAAAACTAGTCCTATTGCCTTGTGTGCTCAAAGTCTGAAAAATTCTTTCACTATATTCATTGACATTGTTGTTTACAAATTTCACCAGGAAAAAAAAAGTATATTTCTGGGCATGGCATCCTTATGTATATATGCAACATTCAAAAACTGCACATTTTTATGATACCAATAAGCCCACCACTGGGGAAAATATACCTAAAAGGATAAAAAAGAAAGTACATTTACTCTGCAAATAACATTGATATGTTTGAAGTACTGACCAAACATGGTACATCAGATGTGTCCGTGTAGTTTTTAAATGCTGAAAATGAATTCTTCCTTTGGTAGGGATTTTGACACATTCATTCTATTATTTTAAATATTTTTCTAGGGGCGCCTGGGTGGCGCAGTCGGTTAAGCGTCCGACTTCGGCCAGGTCACGATCTCTCGGTCCCTGAGTTCGAGCCCCGCGTCAGGCTGTGGGCTGATGGCTCAGAGCCTGGAGCCTGTTTCCGATTCTGTGCCTCCCTTTCTCTCTGCCCCTCCCCCGTTCATGCTCTGTCTCTCTCTGTCCCAAAAATAAATAAACGTTGAAAAAAAATTTAAAAAAAAAAATAAATATTTTTCTTCCTTGGAAGTTGGATTACATCATCCCTAAATACATGTTCTAATTAACTTTTTTTTTGAAATTTTAAACCTGGACCTATCAGTTGGAATTGAAGAGATTCAAAGTAACACATCTGTAGGTTGTACAACTAAAGGATATGGAAGTCATTTTTATTTCCTTGAGAAATGAAGCAATTTTGTGTTTGGCAACTGCAAAGTGAAATAGAAAGTGGTTCTCAAGGTGGAACTATGAAGCTTCAGTCATTTCTAAATGGGTGTCATTCCAGAATAGAGCTGTTTCTGGTGACTCATTTGCATAAGTATCTGTCTCCTTTGCACTTAAAAAAAAAAAGAAAGTGAGAAAATAATGCTTTTCCCATGTAATGTATTGACTTCCTTTTCTAGTCCTTCCTTTGGGTTTCAAACCTCATGAAAAATATTAAGGGCAGGGAGAGCAAATTTAGGCAGCTGACAAAAGCCCTAGCTAAACTACTCAGGGCAATAGAATAATTTCTGTCCCTCCCCATTTATGATTTCTTCAAGGCAACAATGCCAATGAAAAAAGTATGCAAGCCATTACAGATGTATTCTTACTCAACTTATTTCCTACACTGTTCTGAGCAGTCTCCATGGGAGGAGCAAGTGATCTGCAGTACATATAAGCCCTCCTGAGGTCACAGAACCAAGTTAACCTTTTATATATGTTTTGTTCACTACATTCATTTTTATCATTCTTTGCTTATAATTAATCCCAGTATAAAGTAGAAATAAAAACATAGAACTCTGTGCTTACATATGAAATAATAATATTGATTTAGAAGATGAAGGAATATTTCACATGGAAGGGAAAGCCAGGGAAAAGTATGAGAAAAGTTGAGTATCTTCAGGGAATAAAATGTTACACTGATGTGGTTCTCAGAGAAGTGACAAAGCTAGAATGAGCCAGTCCCAAAATATCATGTTAATCATCTGTCTTCTATTTGACAGGTAATAGAAGACAAGAGATAAGTAAGTGATGTACAAAGTTTGACCAGTCAGTTTTCTCTCATGCTCACCACCCTTCTGATGGAAACAGTCACACCTACAGCCTCCATTCAGGGAGCATCAATAGCTGATTCCATTTTTTGTAGGAATGACCCAGCTGCTTCCATTTGACCCCAATCATCTCACTACAGCTGATTTAAAGGGATGGGAATGTTGGGGTTATGAGACGATTGGGTGTAAAGGCACCATTCAAACTTACTCAATAGCAATTCATTAAAACAAGCAAGTATTCTGTGTCCAGAAATATGAACAGGTGTTACCAGGAGGCAGAAAGTTTGCAGCGGGCATGGAAGAAGGGAAGACATGAAAGATGCTCTGAAGAAGTAAGAGAAGGGAGTAACTGAGCCACATTACAGGATAGGCACTAGCACGTACTGTGCTATCTTTGTGTAAGAAATAGGAAAATACATATTCATATTGGCTTATATTTTCACAAACACTAAAAAAATGCACAACCAACCAAGAGAAATACATCTCTAGGAATAAGGAGATGAGGTGAAGTGAAATACCAAGAATGGAGATGAGGGTGGGAGCTGAATTTATTCTCTCTCTCAACTCTAATTTTTTTTAATCTAAAAGGACTTTATCTCTGGACATTATTACACATACCCTTGTAAGATAGATTTTAAAGCTGAAAAATTTGTCTCATACTTTTGCCGTCTGGGAATTCATTCTTCCCTACAGGGAAAACATTGACTGAGTCCTTATGAAATAATTTAGGGTAGACTCCTGCCCTGATGTACTATAATCCCCAAAAAGGGATTCAGCTTTCTCTTATTCTGATTATTCAGCGTCTGTGATAAACTGACCTGAGACAATCATAGTTGAAATCAACATATGGTTTCGGCTCTCTCTTCAAGTTTGCCTAAGGTCCCAGCTAGGGCCTTTGGTGAGAGACAGCATCTTTCAGAAGAAATACCAAAGACAGCCTTAAGGTCTCAATGAAAAGGACTGCATCAGATATTCTCAGAAAATGATGCCTCAAGGAATAGACTCTGGGATGTGTGTTTCCCAGATAATCCAGCCAGCATGAGCAATTGCCTAATAGACTGGGAGATGAGCCTTAAGCTCAGGATTTATAGGAAGCAGATGATGAAGAAATCACTGTTCCTAGAACAGAAAATAATTATAAAATTTAAAGCAACAAATAATGAAAGAAATTTGAGTGTACCATGAAAAATTTTTTTCAGAATATTATTTTTTGCCTTTTTAAAATAGACTTTTTTTTTATTCTCAAGTTAGTTAACATATTGTTCGCATAGTCTTCTTGGCTTCAGTAGAACCCAGTAATTCATCTCTTACATATGTTTTGACAGAGAGAGAACTCAAGCCAGCTGTGGAGGGGCAGAGGGAGAGGGAGGGAGAGAATTTTAAGGAGGCTCCAAGCATGGAGTGGACCCAAGGCAGGCCTCAATCTCATGACCATGAGATCCTGACCTGAGCCAAAATCAAGAGTTGGCCACTTAACCGACTAAGCCAACCAGATGCCCCCCAAGATAGGCATTTTAAAGGACAGGTTTACTTTTACAGAAAACCTGCAAAAATAGTACAGAGAATTTCAGTGCACCTCATACCCAGTTCCCTTATTACTGACCTATTACATTGATATGATACATTTGTCACAATTATTTTTTTTTAATTTTTTTTCAACGTTTTTTATTTATTTTTGGGACAGAGAGAGACAGAGCATGAACGGGGGAGGGGCAGAGAGAGAGGGAGACACAGAATCGGAAACAGGCTCCAGGCTCCGAGCCATCAGCCCAGAGCCCGACGCGGGGCTCGAACTCACGGACCGCGAGATCGTGACCTGGCTGAAGTCGGACGCTTAACCGACTGCGTCACCCAGGCGCCCCCATTTGTCACAATTAAATAATACTGATATATTATCTAAATATCATAGTTCATGAGAATTTCCTTAGTTAGTCCATAACGTTCTTTATCTGTTTCGGGATCCCTTCCATAAAACCACATTACATTTGGTCATCATGTCTTCTTAGGTTACTCTACACTAAAACAACTTCTCTGACTTTTATTTTTTGTGATGACCTTGGCAGTTTTGAGGGGTGCTGGGTAGGTATTTTGTAGAATGTCTCTCAGTAGTTTTTTGTAAACATTTCTCTCAAAATTAGACTGAAGTTATGGTTCTTAGGAGAAAGACCACAAATGTAAAAGACTATGTGTGTTATCACTATGTGTGATTAACATGACACATCATTGTTAATGTGGATACTGATCACGTGGCAGAGACAGTGTTTGCAAGGTTATTCCAGACTTTACAATGTTTCCTTCCTTTCCATATTGCACTCTGTAAGTCATGGCTTCAGACCATTTATTTTTTTTTTATTTATTTTGTCATTTATTTAAATTATTATGGAAGCATTGGTATTTATTTTATAATTTGAGTTACAGTCCAATATTACATTTTGTTGTTGTTTGTATATTATTTACTTTATTGTTCTAATGGCTTGTTTTTGTTTTTGTTTGTTTGAGCGCTTAATATTTAGAACTAGAAGTGGTTCCAGGCTCATCTTTTATATTTTTTGCCCCTGCCACAGAATTAGCCATTTCTCCAAGATCTTATTCCTTTTACCAGAGAATGGAATTAGAAAACAAGTCTTGGGTGTTGGATCTTTTCATTGGTACTGGGATGCCTTTGCTTCCAGGCTTTATCAGTGGACAGTCTGGATATATATGTGTGTTTACTAACCTACAGTTAGTAAAGAGAGTTAGTAAAATATCTTCTAAAAAGTACTTGTTACCTATTTAGCCTTCTTCCCCTTCCCAAACTTTGGCAAACATTGAGATTTCCTCCTCCTCCTCCCCCTCTCTCTCTCGACCTCCCCCTACCTCCTCCTCCTCCCCCTCCCCTCCTCCTCTTCCCCCTCCTCCTCTTCCCCCTCCTCCTCCTTCTTCTTCTTCTCCTTTTCTGTACTGTCATGTAAATGGAATCATACAGATTGTAGCATTTTCCATTTCGTTTGTTTCACTTTGAATATGCATTTCAAATTCATCCATTTTTTGTGTGAATAGTTCATTCATGTATCAATGAACAATACTCTGTTGTATGCACGCATGTACCACAACTTATCCATTTACTTATTGAATGATATCTCAGTTTCTTCTATTTTAGGGCAATGATGAATAAAGCTGTTACAAACATTACTTGTATTTAGGTTTTTGTGTGTACATAAAATTGCAAATTACTTACATAAATGTCTTTGGAATATGATTACTAGACTGTATAGGAAGACTATATTTAGTTTTATAGGTAACTGCCATACTATCTTCCAAAGTGGCTATACCATTTTTCATAGTATGAGGAATGAATGAGATTTCCTACTGCTTTGCATCCTTAACAGCAATAGGTATTGTCAGTTTTATTAATTTATTTACTTTTAGGCCCTCTTACAGCTGCATTATTATAGTTCATTGTTGTTTTAATTTGTATTTAATTTCTCTTATGAAAAATGATGTCAACATTCTTTTCAGTGCTTATTCCCCACTTGTGTATCTTCTTTGGTAAGATGTTTGTTTGGATATCTTAACCAACTTTTTAATTGGGTTGTTTATTTTTCAGTTCTAAAAGCAGTTTTCTAGCCTTGCCTTTGATTCTTTCTCATAATTTCCTTATCTCTGCTGACATTACTCATCTAGTTTTGCATTTTGTCTACTTTTGACAATAGAGCCCTTAACATGGGCTCATGGCTGAGAAATCCAACAACTGAATCATATTTAAGTCTGGTTCTGGTAGATGTCTCTTCAGACTTTCTTTATTCTGGCCTTTTTTCATGCTTTGATTTTTTTTGTTTGTTTGTTTTTAAGATTTTACTTTTAAGTCATCTCTACACCCAATGGGGTTTAAACTTACAGCTCCAAGATCAAGAGTGCATGCTCTACTGAGTGAGCCAGCTAGGTGCCCCATGTCTTCTAATTTTTTGTTGAAACTCAGACAGACATGCTGTATCAGCCCAACACATTAAATAGGCCTTTAATATGAGAATTTGTATGAACATGGCTAGGAGTTGGACTGTGTTTAACGTTTGTTATAGCTACTGGTAACAAAGATTTCAAATTCCTCAGGTGTCCTTGTTTTCATCTCTCTTCTTGACTCAGGGCTTCTATAAGTGCTCTGAGTGAATCTGCATCTTCTGGCCCTTTCAACTATAATAGACTGTTCTTATTCTGGAGCCTGGTTGGTGCTTGTGAGGAAAGGGGTGTATTCTAGAATCTTCCAATCATATCTCAGCTTTTTTAGTAGGCTGTGCCTTGGGAATGTGGCCTTCACAAGTGTTTCTATTCCTCCTTCAAACATAAGTCTGCTCCCTTACAAAGCCACTCTCTACTCCATTCCCCAGCTGCAGCAATCCCAACGTATTTGCTTCATGTTCTGTCCTTTGTTAACTATGTTTTCTTTCTTTTAACTGAGAGATGAAGATGTTGTTTTTTGTTTTCAACACTCTTGTTCTTTTTTATTCTGATACTATTTACTTTTAACGTTGCTTAAATTGACTTGATATATCTCTTCTGTCCAAACATTATTTTGTTATTTTGCAAGTGATATTATTTTACTGCAATCAAACTAGATAGTGGAAACAATGTAAATCCTTACTGTCCTCAGTCTCAAAATCCAGATTTAACACCAGTATTTTCCTTGCTGTTAATTTTACAGCTTTTTATCTAAAACTATTTTTATGAAATGTGGTTATATTACACATATTGTTTTTTGAACTGCTTCCTCAACCAAGAATATACTGAAAGAACTTTATGTGTCTATAATTGTATATCTATACTAGAATTCTTAATTTAATAAAATTAGTTTTATGGATATATGATAATATATTTAGCAAATCATCATTAATTGATCATTTTGGTTGGTCCTATTTTGCTCATATAAAGTATATTGCAGTAAATAACCTTCTGCATGAATTTGTAAAAAGTCTACTATTATCTTTTTGGATAAATTCCCTAAAGTGGTATCTTTGAGCCAAAGACAAGGTTTGACTTTTTAAAAACATCTAAAATTGTGGTTAAACACACTCCTTTATAGCTTTGATGTAAACTGGCAATGCAATATCCTGAAAGTTACTAACAATTTACTTCCATACCAATACTATATGGCAGTCCATAGCTAAGCATTTTACATCTTAGAAGAAGCATGTGTCTTTACTGGGTTGAATTCTCTCAGGGGATTCTTATGGGAGTATAACTCCTTATCCTAAGTCCATGTTACAAAGACGGAATCCTCTTAGGAAAACCAATGTTTATATTTATTAGGAGAAAAGCATTGGCTTTTCCTGCTCATTCTGGGTCCCTCAGTCTGAGAGTGTGGATAGATGAATAGCTTTTTAAATACCTTATTCTCAGACGACCACCTTCTTCTACATTAAGTATCAGCATGCTTGAGCTCCCACAGATATGACAGATTTTATTTGTTATTTCAGACCTGGGAACCTAATTTTCCCTATACATATGATAGGAACTGGTGCTAAGAGAAAAACAGAAGAAATAATGAAAAGCTCCAAAGTCAAATTTCCCAGATAATATACTTAATGAAGATCACTTTTTTTTAACTTCAATTTTATTCTTGGGAAAACAAATTTTTTTCAGCATTTTTCTACTGCTTTTCTCATCTGGTAGTTGGAAATAATCTCCAAAATTCCTATCAGTGCTTCTGGAATCCATTGTGAACTGAAGATGATATTCGTTTAGGTGTCAGCTAATTTACTGGAACATTTAATATTGCAAACAAACAAATGC
The DNA here is from genome assembly GCF_014898765.1 of Herpailurus yagouaroundi. Lineage (NCBI taxonomy): Eukaryota > Metazoa > Chordata > Mammalia > Carnivora > Felidae > Herpailurus > Herpailurus yagouaroundi. The sequence continues at coordinate 2,094,671 of NW_024412452.1, forward strand.
CTATTTTTAAATGTATCTAAAAGGCAACTGGAGACAACTCAGGTAATTTGTGCACTTGTAATATATTATTGTTGGCTCTCTGTGTATTTTAGAAAGCAATTTTCCATGAAATTGCTGTCACCTTTTAAATATGAGATCATTTTGTACAATGTTCATTTAAAGGAATTACCCCTCTGTATAAATATCATTCAAGCTAACTACACAAAAGGTGCCAACATACTAATCCCTTTAAATGTATGGTTTAGGGGATAAAGGGATACTTTTCTACATTCTAAGTAGGACTTAATTATCATTTGGCTTAGGACATATTTCTAGCTGATTTGTTCAGGTAATGCTATACTTTTACCCCAATGACCTCAGAACATATAGGTCCCATTTTATATACCAGGGATCCCAAATGACAGCTAACTGCTAAGCTATATTGCCAATAAGCATCAACAGAATCCTAAATCAAAGATAATTCAAATAATATTTTCCTATGAAATGATTTGTTGAAATGAAGACTATCATAACTTTTTCATTATTATGTTTCTAATAGAAAAGTATGCATTTCTTGTTCTTTTCCTGGTTCTTGGAATCTTAACACTTCTTTTGGATTTCTATGCCTGATGTGATGTATCCCCATCTGAGTTATCTATCCCATGATTGTAGATAAACTAATCCTCTTACTAATCAACAGATTTGTTTTCTTCTTCTTTTTTTATTTCTAGAAAGGCTCCACCACATTTTGCCTATAATATTTCCATTCATCTACAAGAAAATGTGATAAAGAAATCACATCTTTAAGGAGTGGAATCTCAGGGAAATTGGTGATTACAAACCTGGAGATCATCAGAAATGTCTCCTGTGCTGGAAGGCTTTGTTTACCAACAAATTTATGTATACGACTCTCAGTAATTTGCTCAATATATTGATTCTCCCTTTATTTCTAAGTCAATGCCCCCTTTAATTTCACAGAATAATTTTTCTAAACCTTTGCCAATCTTCGTATGCTCTCTAAATAATCTTTTCAGTAACAGAGTCACTCTGTGTTGCTGAGATATTCTAAAACATCACATATGATACATAGCTCAAATCACTTACTAGAGAATTTTCAGTCTTCTATATAAAGAAACAATGTTCAATTCTACCTATTCTTTTGTACTTTAAAAAATATTACTGGTTAGTATATTTTCTTTCTAGTTATTTAAGGACAAACTAGGTTTTATATAATTTGGAGGTATGAAGAAATTGAGCAAGCATTCTTAAAAAGACTGAAGATATGGGTTGGATTTGTTATCTATGATGTAATCATTCCAGAAGGTACATGAAGTATTAGAGGGAATATTATGAGGATAGTAAAAGAAAGCTTAAACAATCATAAAAACGAAAGTTCAAGAAAAGACAGATTGCAGAAAGCACTTCATTTTATGTGATAAACAAGAATGGCAAGGGAGCATACAATGGCAGTACTAAAATAGAGTTCACAATTCAAAGTGGAACTTTGATATCAAATGTTAGATCATACCAGTCTGAATTTTGAGGAAAGAATAGTTTAGGAATAATTTGATGTTTTAGTGGTCTCTCTCCAATTCTTGATCTTTATGTCATCATCGTCTTCATCAACATTGCAACTATGGTCAGCATTTCTGAGCACTTAATATTTATGAGAGATGACAACCTGTACCTTACACCCACAGCCTCATATACATTCAAATACAACGAGCTTTGGGTGCCTGGGTGGCGCAGTCAGTTAAGCATCAGACTGGTGGTTTCAGCTCAGATCATAATCTCACGATTTGCAGGTTCAAGCCCCACACTGTGCTCCATGCTGGCAGTGTGGGGCCTGCTTGAGATTCTCTCTTTCCCTCTCTCTCTCTGCTCACCCCCTCCTCATGCTCATGCTGTCTCTCAAAATAAATGAGTAAACTTAGAAAAAATTACACATACAATGAGCCTTTACATAACTTTCCAAGTTTGCAGAGCTGAGATTTAAACTTTTGTGTCCAAATTACTAGTCCATGTTCTTTCTAAAATATGCCATTGACTCTATTCCACTTATAAATGGCATTTACTTAAATGCTTGTTATTTTTAACATCTGCACTTCTCCTTCATATTATGTTTTTTAATGTTTATTTATTTTTGAGAGAGAGTGAGAGAGACAGAGCACGAGTGGGGGAGGGCACAGAGAACTGGAGACACAGAATCTGAAGCAGACTCCAAGCTCTGAGCTGTCAGCACAGAGCCCAATGTCGGGCTCAAACTCATGAGCTGCGAGATCATGACCTGAGCCGAAGTCAGACGCTTAACCTACTGAGCCACACAGGCGCCCCTCCTTCATATTAGATTCCTCTTAATAATGAAGAGTAATCTTCCTGCTCTTGAAGAAAAACACACAGGCTACATAGGCTGTTTTTTTAAAAGCATATTTGATCACTCCTCACACTTGACACAAAGACATTGCTACATAATGACTGCCCATCAGGAAAAGATGCATTCTTTAAGCAACTTTGATGTCACTGTGGTGATTCCAAGCTCCATCCTATCCCACAGCTTAAAACATGGTATTTTCTTGGTCTTTATCTCACACTAAGAACAGTATCTCCCACTAAGTATCTCACACTAAGAACACTAAGAAGTATAGGTGTTGTTCACCGGAAAACAGGTAAGATCTTAAGGATTAAATAAACCTGGACCAGAGGAAAAAATCCTCTTGGGTTTGTAGTTGCTGGAGAAGAACATAGATTAATTTAGAAAGTAAACAAAACATCCAAGGAAAACCTTATAATATTAAAACGAACTGGAAACATTTTTAGGAGGGTGATGTTTATGAATTCGAACACCGTGACTTAATTAGATATTTAAGTAATGTTCAGAGATGTCTAGCATGTGATGAGAAAAGCCTCCAGCAACATCTATACAGCTTTCTTTGGGCTCCCTACCAATACAAAACCCTGCAGAAGCTACCGGGGCTTCTGACAGAATCCCTGTACTTGGAGTCAGCTGAAGACTCAAAAGCTGCCAAATGAGCTCCTTTTCTCTCTCTCTGTTAACCTCTAATAATTAGAGGAATTATGAATGTGTGGGGTTTGCCCTCCATTTAGGAACCTCCCTTCTCTCCTTCTATAGGCCAAAGGAAAACGGAAGGTAAAAAAAAAAAAAAAAAAAAAAAAAAACACAAAACCCTGAGCCTAATTTAAACATTCCTCATCCCTACATGTAACTAAGAACTGAGACACGTCTGTATAACGCAAATGCAATCTGAATAAGTGCCATAAGCTACCACTAAAATTTCAACACTGTTGATAAGAGTCTGTGACTTCAAAACCACCCGTGACTTTAAAATACACATTGTACCACAAACAACCAAGGTACAACATTAATATTTCACTTAAGATCGATTTATACGTTGAGGGCAACCAATAAAACTTGGATTGCTTAACTTTTGTCTTTACAGTTAGAATTATTAAAAAAAAAATCAAGAGTGAAATGGTTTACCTCATGCCACCATCCAGTCTTGAAGTTCCTCTGAAACGCCAACTCCTTCTCAAAGTGCATCTAAACTAGAATCACCTGAAATACCAGTTAACATGCAAATGCCCAAGCTAATCAGACTAAATCAGAAACCCTGGGAGCTGGAACATGGGATCTGTATTTTCACAAGACTCCCAAAAGGCTGCAATCATGGAGAAAGTTGAGAATCATGTTTTAGCACATTCCTGTGTCCTCTCATCAACCATGTGCTTTCTGTTATACTATCATGTCTCAAATTCAAACTCACAATTATAAACTTGCGTGGGACAGAAACTTTACAAATTATACTTCTTTGCTAGTGAATCCCAGTTAGACTGTCTTTGGAAGGCAGCAGAGGAGAAGAGAAGACGGAGAAAGGAGAAGTCACATGCTCCTTTCTGTCTGCTGGTTCCTGCCAGTTTATCCCCAGTGATGCTTTTTTTTTTTTTTTTTTTTTTTTTTTTTTTACTCTGCAATGGCAGTTTGTTCCCATGCCTTCAACAGATGATTCCTGTTTGCAGTATTTCCAAAATGCACAAAAACAGTATGGCTGTTAGCTAGGATGCAACAGGAAGTAACTCAAATCAGAGGGCTATCAGCAGAAAAGACGGGGGAGGGACAAAAGCAGGAAAGCAATGTGTTTTGTTTTGCAGGATCAGCAGTTCCCACAAAGGAGACACCCAGATAGGTTTTTCAACTGATAGCCCCTTGTTAGGTGTTTGGCCTAAGAGCCCCTTACATGAGCCAGTTTGAGCCGGTTTAGAGCTGAGGACCCATTTGGAAGCCCTCTGAATTCATAAAATTAAGATCTACTCCTATGAGAAGGATTTTCTGCCATTTTTTTGAACATAGCATGCTGACATGCTAAGCATGAGCATTTAACCTAGATACCTAAATAATAGAATATGTATAAATTTCCTAGTGCATATGCAAGCTTTTTGCCCCTGTCCCGCAGGCATACTAAATAAAAGCTCCTATACTAGCCCCATAGGGAGACAGTGCTTTGACAGCTATCTCCCTGTATCCTTATTTTTGCTGCTAGTAATAAAAACCATTTACTCAAAAGACAGGCTCATGTACTGGCTAAGGCACCAAGTATGAGCTCTTTGTCATTGGTAACACTACACCCCTCCCTTGGAAGCCTAATATTTCAGTAGCTTGACCTCCTTGCTTTGTTCCCACTGCTCTAGGGATGTAACTTTTTTTTGAGGGTATTACCTATGAGATATTTCTGTCACTATGTGTTTGTTTGTTTCTTTATCAGTTTCTTAATACTTGATTAAAAATCCTTTGATTTAAACTCTGTTAAAATAATTGACATGTTTTTCTACTTGTAAATAGATGCTGAAAAATTCAAGCTTCAAGGAAATAAATTATTCACCCCTCATGAAAATTTATCATGTCATAAGAGAGCTCTTTTTCTTGGAAAATTTTTCTGCATAGGGACCAAATTCAGTTTCTCTGCCTGTGCAATGCATCCCATGCTTTGGTGCATAAAGGTGGACAACCTTATTACAATCCTGGCAAAGCAGAGGCTTAATCATGTGTAACTTTGTTGTATTTTTGCAGCGATATTTTATTTTCTATTTCAAAACAAGGTATTATGTTAGAAATGGGTGAATCACAAAATTATAATCAGTGTTTTGGAGTATATCTTATCATTAACCCTTTCAACAAACATGCAAAGAAGGCACCAAAACTCTCATTATAGATGTGTATTCTCAAGCCTGTGCAGATTAAGGTAACTAACTTGTCTACTAGTAAGTCACAAGACTGGTAAATTACAGTTATGTTTCCACTACATTAATTTTATAGAAAAATGCTTTTATGGCACTTAAATTTTCCTGTATTTATATCTTTAATGATCCAAAAAGAAATATAGTGTCTCAGGTAGATTGCTGGTTTTGGCATCTGTTTCCTGGAGGACACTCACCTGAAACTGCCAAGGCGGGGGGAAGAAAAAAAATGCAAAAACTCAAAGAAGAAGTAGAGAAACATCTTTTAGATAAATGTTTATAATAGTCTTCAAAGTTTTAAATATTAAAATATTTTATGATAATTTTAGAGTTGACAGTTTACATGCATATGCATGTATTACATTCATATTAATTCTTTTTGTTATTGCTATGTTTTGAAAACTTACCACTTTACTATAATAATTATTTTAACAGTATCTCCCACTATAATAAAATAATGATGAATCATTTATTTAGGAATATTTATCTTATTGTCCTCAAGATATATTCGGTCTGATGATACAACAATCAACACTGACGGAAGGATAATAATTTAAACTGCCTTTCTTTTTGAAAATCAATTTGTTACATAAGTAGTAGTAAATACTGACTCCTCTTTCAATATATGGAATCAATTTCTCCTCTGCAAAAACAAAAATCACTTTTTATGAATTCAGTACAGTAAGTAATTTTTTATATTTAAAAGTAAGTCAAGGGTTGATATGTTTTAAATATTCAGGTAGCTACGGAAGTATGGAAATAGTATTCAAAAAGAATAAAAAATATTCACATACACACTCAAACCTTTTTGCCTAAGAAAATCATATGATGTTTACAATCATAGGAAATGAGAAACACTGATTTTTAGTAATAATTTACTCCAAAATCATTAACTTCCTATTATTTTCCTAATCTTTTATACTTAAAAAAAGAAAAAGAAAAAGAAATTTCCCTTTAGTTTAGAATTGCATTATCTGTACTGAGCATGAATGGTACCTCGATTAATGCTGATATATAGAAATGATCTGATACACAGGTATTCGTCTAGGTTTCACAACAGATAAAGACAAAGTCAGTGTCTTTTAATGCCGAAAGGAAGCAAGTTTACTCTTTAGTAATTCCAATAAATTTTGTTCTACCTAAAACTAATTCTAAGTGTGTTGAAAGCACATCAGAGACAGTGGGGAGGTAACTGTATCTTGATCTCTCTTGTTTAGGATGCAGACAACTGAATATAGCAGGCAGGTTCCAGAGAGCTAATAATACTTCTTCCCATCCTACATTACTTCAGATTCATGGGTACAGAAGATGGGAGACTTTTTAGGCTTCCCAAGATTTAATCGAAGAATGAGGAAGTCTGAGTTCAAATTAATTGCTTACATCTTATTTCTTGATTTGAATGGGTTATAGGTGTTATGTAGTCCAATTTAGAACCTAGAGCAGAAAGTCTAATTATGACTTTTCTAATGGGTGATTACCTCATCTTATTTAACACATCCAGGCTTTGGTTTCTAAAAAGGAGCCATTCTTCTGGGATCCTTCATTAGCTGTTAGTCAAATTTTCCCTGAAACTTCCTGCAGTTGATACTAATTCTACCTTCATAACTATACAATAATTTTTCTCTGTTGTATCTTTAAAAATGTGTCATCAGCAGGGCACCTGGGTGGCTCAGTTGGTTAAGCATGCGACTTCAGCTCAGGTCATGATCTTGCTGCTCCTGAATTCAAGCCCGGCGTTGGTCTCTGTGCTGAGAGCTCAGAACCTGGATCCTGTTTCAGATTCTGTGTGCATCTCTCTTTCTGCCCTGGTCACCCTCTGTCTCAGTCTCTCAGAAATATACAAAATAAAAAAGTTTTAAAAATGTGTAATCAGCTATCATGTCCTCCGTTCTCATGTTTAATCATCTTGTTTCATACCATCAAACATACTTCATATGATGTAGTTGATACCTCTTCACTATCCTTGTTTTCCTCATCCTTGTTTTTGTGCCATGGTATGATTCGGAAAACTACAAATCTACTAACAATACAAAATAGAAAAAAATATAAAATATAAAAAGTCGAAGCTGTAGTTCTATTAATGAAGAATGAGATTACAGGTGTTCTTACTTATTGTTTGATTATACTGAGTTTTGGGGCTACCAATGGATCTGCATTTTTAATGGAATTTGTAATGTTAATGTAGGTATTTCTTTTCACATTCTCATATGTATATATTTTTATCTAATAAAATTTGATAAATTTGGGAAAATTGTCAATTTAGCATGTGATGCAGCATGTGATTTAGCAAATGATGGAATGTGCTGAGCACCAACAGATGTATATAACCGTAGATGCAGACAGTGTCAGATAAAATAATTACGTAAGAATCATGTATCTACTACAGAGGGTAAATTAGAACCCCACCTATAAGCTCTTATCTTCCATTAAATAATACTACAAAGCTCTGTTACTGTTTTCATATGAATACTACCTAACCAACTTTTAGTATCCACCAAGTAATGGACCAGATAGACATTAAAGTAAATTTCTTCTAGGGGTGCCTGGGTGGCTCATTTGGTTAAGCATCCAACTTCAGCTTAGGTCATGATCTCAGGGCTCATTAATCTGTTCATGTTCTGTCTCTTTCTGTCTCTCAAAGAGGAATAAAGGTTAAAAAAAATTTTTTTAGGGTAAATTTATTTCTTTAAAACAATTTTTTTAGGGGCGCCTGGGTGACGCAGTCGGTTAAGCGTCCGACTTCAGCCAGGTCACGATCTTGCGGTCCTGAGTTCGAGCCCCGCGTCAGGCTCTGGGCTGATGGCTCAGAGACTGGAGCCTGTTTCCGATTCTGTGTCTCCCTCTCTCTCTGCCCCTCCCCCGTTCATGCTCTGTCTCCCTCTGTTCCAAAAATAAATAAACGTTGAAAAAAAAATTTAAAATAAAAAAAAAACAATTTTTTTAATGTTTATTCCTCTTTGAGAGAGACAGACAGAGACAGAGAGACAGAGCAAGAGTGAGGGAGGGGCAGAGAGAGACGGAGACACAAAATGCGAAGCAGGCTCCAGACTGAACTGTCAGCACAGAGCTTGTCCCGGGGCTCAGACTCATGAGCTGTGAGATCATGACCTGAGCCAAAGTCAGACGCTTAACTGACTGAGCCACCCAGTGCCCCCAAAGTAAAATTCTTATAAGCCTTATCTTAAGCATTTTATCCAACAGACTTATGGTAAAGTGTCAGCAGTCCCATTTCAGAGATGAGAAAGCAGGGCATCAAGTTAAACTATTTGTAAAGGACATGACTACTGAGAAACAAAGTCAAAATTCAAAACCAACTCTTTCTGATTACAAAGTCAATTCATATTTCCATCAGAAAAATATGTACTTTTCCTTGAATAAACATCCTGGGCCTCACATATATTATTTATTTTGCACCACAAACACAAATAAAGCTTAATACTTTGTAAAGTATTACAAAGTGAATAATTTGTAAAGATGCATTAATAAATTGATATGTGCAGATCCTTCACATCCACAGCACATTTCTAGAGAAAAACAGTGTCTGAAAATGTTGTACCTCTATTAGATGTGTCTTTTTTTAGGTAGTATTTTGGCTATGCCATTAAGTGGCTAATCAATGCTATGAGATGATGATTACCTCATGTAGTATCATTACCCTGGTCTTTCAGTCTGGCACAAAATTTAAATTATATATTTTTTTGAATATTGTTTTTTTGCCTTATAAAATAGGCTTTTAAATTTTTTAATTTTTAATTTTTTTGAGAGAGAGATAGAGAGAGAGAGGGAAAGAGAAGACGCAAGCCAACTGAGAAGGAGCAGAAGGAGAGGGAGGAATAGAATCTTAAGCAGGCTCCAAGCCTTTTATACTAGGTAAAGTCTAGAAATCCAAGAGAAGTGTTAAGATTCCAGGTGTGAGGAAAAGAATAAGACATGCATAGAAAGATGGGGGGGGGGGAGGTTAGAGAGAGAGAGATCGAGATTATAGGAATTGACTCATGTCATTTTGGAAGCCTAGAAGTCCCACAATCTGTAAGCTGTAAACCAGAGAAGCTGGTAGTATAATTCAGTTGAAGCCTTAAATTTTGAGACTTTGGGAGGTCAATGGTTTAAATCTTAGTGTGAATCCAAAAGCCAAGGACCAGAAGAACCTATGCTTGAGACCCAGAGAAGATGGATGACTCCACTCAGAAAGAGAATTCACCCTGTCTCTGACCTTTTGTTCTAATCAGGTTCTCAATAAGTTGGATGATATTCATCCTCATTGGTGAGAGCAGATCCTTACTCAGTATTCTAATTCAAATGCTATTCTCTTCCAGAGACACCCTTATAGACACACCCTGAAATGTTTTACAGCTATCTAGACATCCCTTAGCCCGGTCAAGCTGATATATAAACCTGACCAACACATGTAATGCAAGGGAATTATATTTACACTGTTTAATTGTTTTGGAGTGATATCTTCAGTGGTATTATTTACTAATATAGTGTAGATGCACATGGTTCTGGAAACACTTCAGGTTATATAATGTCCTTTACATCCTAATATAGTCCTATAATCAAACAGCCCCCAAAATGTGCTGATGCTTATACTGATTGAACTGTAATTTTATTTTTATTATTTTTTGGAAGGAAAACATAGTGTGCTAGAGAACATACAAAATTTGTATATGTGGTTTGGGGCTTGGCAACTGACCTGGATAGTGTGGGATCAATGTTCTTAATCTTCTCATTTGCATTTCATATTAAAGAGTTACTCAAGAAACATTATTCAAATGTCATCCTGTATTTATCTGGCTGATTTCATAGCTCATCATCCAGGGGTCTTTCCTCTAAGTCAAGGATAAGCTAACAAGACTATTAACTCAAGCTCATGTACAATATTCTGCTTGAGGAGTGAAGCCTAAATTAAAAGAACAGGGTAATGTTCATGGGGACAGGAAAGACTTAATCTCAGGAAAGGAACCAAAAGAAAACAAGAACCATAATGTCCTCAAATCTAAGATGGAGAAAAGAAGAAAAAGTATAAGATATCTGAATTCCAAAGGAGAAACAAAATCAACAATTCCTAAACATCAACTTGTTATAAGAAGTATAAAAATTGCAAAGTCTTGTAGAGACTTGTAAAGCCCAATACAAATTAAAAATGCATGATAAAAATCAAAAATGGGCCATCTCTTTCTCTAAACTCTAAGACCACACCACAGAATAATCTGCCATAGTTGTTGTTTTTTCTCCCTTTCTTTCTGCCTTTTCTCTACCTCACGTACATGTTATTTTTCAACTAGGAGAATAAAATATGTGTGTGTAGTTAATATTTATAGTTATTAATCTTTTATTTAAAAAATGCTGCAATGATCATGTTTGAACTTATATTTTATACACATATGTTACAATATGTATTACTTGAGAGTAAAATTGCTGGGACAAATGTCACATACTATAAAATTTCTTCCAAAGAAGTCAATTTTCACTCCCAGAAAGACAATCAGAGTCTTCTTTATCTACATGCTCACCAACATTGGATTTTTATCAAACTTTTATCAAACTTTTATCAAACTTTTCTTTCAAGTCAATTTGGTGAGAAATTGTATACTATCTCTTCAAATAACTAATTCCTCAAGAGTAAGTGGGAGGAATTTTGTTGTGTGTTTACAAAAAAATTATTCCTGTAAAATCTATGAACTTAATTTTTAATTCTATTGACTTTTCTTTTTGTAATTATTAATATATTTAATCACAGAATGAACACTTTTCTGTTACAAAAAAAGAAAAAGGGTGTAACAAGGAGGAGTGAAATGGGAGATATGAAAAGATATAAATTTAACTTGTAGATATGAAAAGCAGTGTCCAAAATTTAAAAAAAAAAAAACAACTCTGAAAAGGCTAAACCTCTAGATAAAAAAGAAAAAAAAAAAGAAAAAAAAGTGGTGAACCTGAAACCACAGAAAGAGAAACTAAATGAAAGAAAAACTGAGGGAGAGATATTAGGAGAATAAATGAACTGAGAACCAGTGAGCTAGGAGACAGAATCTGGCAACCTAACATACACTGAATCCCATAAGAAAAGAAAGGAGAGGTCAGAACAATCATTTGAAGGAAAAATGGCTAGAGTATTTTCAAATTTGATAAAAATTATAAACCTACAGATCAAGAGAGTTCCATAAACACTAAGCAGGAAAAAACAAACAAAACAAAACAATAAAGAAAAACCACCAAGATATATCATCATCAAATTGCTGAAATCACCAAAAGAGAAAATACTGGTTGAACATAGAGCAGAATGATGGTTAGTGGTGGGGAAGGAACATTTGTCTCCTTACATAGGTCTTACGGCCTGAGAATTGTTATCCTTGGAAAATGTTGGTGACAACTGTTTCTTGTTAAAAACTACTAAGGGGCGCCTGGGTGGCGCAGTCGGTTAAGCGTCCGACTTCAGCCAGGTCACGATCTCGCGGTCCGTGAGTTCGAGCCCCGCGTCGGGCTCTGGGCTGATGGCTCAGAGCCTTGAGCCTGCTTCCGATTCTGTGTCTCCCTCTCTCTCTGCCCCTCCCCCATTCATGCTCTGTCTCTCTCTGTCCCAAAAATAAATAAACGTTGAAAAAAAAAATTTAAAAACAAAAAGAAAAAAAAACTACTAATTGAATAAATTCAGAAATATTGTCTAAAATCAGGTGCGTTATATTTTTGTGATAAATAAGCTTCATTGTTCTTAAATAAGATCTTTTCTGAGCAATCAAATTATTATGATGAACATAAGGCTATTCTTAGTAGCCTGCTGCTTATGTTTTCCTATTTACTTCTTTAACTCAAGCCTAATATGAAACCATGAAGTATCTCTCTAAATACATATATAGTGTTATGCCACTGTGCATATACACGTGCACACACATACATGTGGCACAGTGTCATTCCACTGTGTGTGTGTGTGTGCACGCGCATGCACTTTTACCACCATTTTCTAGGAAGTTCCACGTTACTCTTAAAGATATTATAAAGATTAACAACGTCTAGAAAAGACATCAGATTCTTCACCAAAAGGGTGTAACAAGAATATAAAGTAGTATATTATCACAAGAATCCCTCATATTGCACCCTTTTAAAACCACAGCTATACCCCTCCTACCTTCTGTTCCTATCCTAGCAACCAGTAATATGTTCACCATTTCTAATATTTCATCATTTCAAAAATTTTACATACATTTATTCATATATTATTTTTATTGTTTAGTGTTCTAGTATGAATATTTTGCAGTTTGCTTCAATTTACCTGTTTGACAACATCTAGGTTGTTTCCACTTTTTAACTACTAGAAATAAATCCACCATGAACATGTATTTTAGCTTTTTGCATGAACACAAATTTTCATTTATTTGGGATTTAAACCCAGAAAGTACAATTGCTGGCTTATAGAGTAAGGACATATTTAATTTTATAAGAAATTGTCCAAATTTTTCAAAAATGCTGTACTACTTTACATTTCTAATAACAATGCATAAGAGATTAAGTTTCTCTTCATCCTTACCGGCATTAACGTTTTCACTCTTTTTTATTTTAGTTGCTTAGATAGATGTATAGAAAAACCTCATTGTTATTTTAATTTGAATTTTCCTATGGCTAATAATGCTAAAAATCTTCCCATCCACTCACTTGCCATATTTCTTCAGTAGAATTTTTCTTCATGTTTTTTGCCTATTTTCTAAATGGATTGGCACAACTGTTCAGCATGTTCACTATGGTGGTGGATACTTGGACCTACTACCCAGGTGATAAATTGTACACAACTAAATATACACACACATGAGGACAACTGGAGCTGAGGAAGTCTAAATGAGATCAGTACATTATATTACTGTCAATACACTGTTTGTGTGTCTTATACTTTTGCAAATGTTACCACAGGGAAGAAGCTGGCAAAATGTACATGGATATCTTTCTATTATGTCTAAAAAGAGCAATTGGATTTACAAATATCTCACTAACATTTCAAATAAAAATCGTGTATTAGTCTGCTATGCCACCAACTGTTGAATATTGTCCAGAGAATGAGAGAAATGTATTCACCGTTTTAATTTATACCGTTTCTTTACATGATGCAAAATAAAACTACAGGGTAATCAAACGCCCCTCCATACTAGCATGCCTAAAGCAGCCTTGCAAATCAGAATTAAAAATAACTTTTTAGGGGCACCTGGGTGGCTCAGTAAGTCAAGCGTCTGACTTGGGCTCAGGTCATGATCTCGTGGTTCGTGAGTTTGAGCCCTGAGTCGGGCTCTGTGCTGACAGCTGGGAGCCTGGAGCCTGCTTCGGATTCTGTGTCTCCCTCTCTCTCTGCCCCTTTCCCCACTCGTGCTCTATTTCTCTCTCTCTCAAAAATAAACATTAAATTTTTTTTCTTTTAAAAATAATAACTTTTTGCTCAACTTGTCTTCTATCTTCCACTTACATGCTTGGGAATATCAGTGAAATAAAAATCCTACATGACTCCTTAGAAAGTAAGATTAATTTTACTCCACATAATTAGTAGAAAGTTTTTGATTAATTGAAAGTTTTAATCTAAGGTTTTATCTGACTTGACTTCTACATGACAAAGAAGGGACTATGTATGAGCACAGGAGGAGGTCCACATCTATTTGATTTGACATGAACATACTCACACCAGAATAATGTGTATAAAGTACGAAAAAAACACTAGCATAAGCAATTTAAAGTAGGATAAGGTTGGCAAGTATCCACTATTACTGAGGTCAAAAGTGGGTGGGGGGGGAGTACATTCATTGGAGTGGAAGGTGCAGAGATCATCAGTGGCTTTTCTGAGAGTAGCTTCTATAAAATGTTGGGAATTGACCACAGATTGCAAGCTGCTGGGGAGTAAATGAGTGATGAGGGAATAGCAGAAAGTGTTGAGTGCTATTTTGCTGCTGTGGATAGAAGCCCGGGATGGGATTCTGAGAAGAGACCAGGGAATTTCTGGCCAGGATAAGCTTATAGTTCATGCATTTAAATGTTCCTTTCCTTTCAAAAATGGCAATGTTAAGAGTAAATAAAAATGAAATAAAATGAAATGATACAACCACAAGCAAGAAAAAGGTATTTCCACAGAGCAGAATATGAATAGAAACACACTGCAGCAATCAGAGGCTGAAGCTGTGTGCCTGCTGGGATCAAGGACTGAATACATGAAGAAAGGATCTGACGCTTGAGTTCCTGGATAACAGGGTCCAAAAGTACCTTAGGCATTACTGAGCATCAAAGTCTGGCTCGCCTGTGAAACCAGAGGTTGGAGCTCCCTACCTATTAGCAGTGGCTGAAAAAAACCTAGGCCAACTGCCTGAGGTTTGCATACAACTCCCTACATTGGTTGGCTGGAGGAAATAAAACAATTGACAAAAAGCACATGAGCCAAGCTGAAACGAAGCTAGCCCCAGTATCAGCAAGTGCCTCAGAAAGGCATCTGACAACTATAAATCCAAAATATGGGACCTGTACTCTGCACTAATCTCTTTGAGGCTGAACCTGAGAATGAATTTCAAAACAAAGGGCAAAAACTATTACTCAGACTGATAGCCAACATTTGCAAAAATGAGGACCTACATTTGTGTTAAGAAAAATATAAACCTGAATTATATAAAAATACAGATATTTTAATTCCTCATGTAGATAATTGTAGTACTGATATAGATTATAATAACATGATTAATCTCAGTCAGTTAAGCAGCTAAGTGTCCAACTCTTGATTTCAGCTCAGGTAATGACCTTGAAGTTCATGAGTTCGAGCCCCACATCAAGCTCTGC
Source organism: Herpailurus yagouaroundi (assembly GCF_014898765.1). Taxonomy (NCBI): domain Eukaryota; kingdom Metazoa; phylum Chordata; class Mammalia; order Carnivora; family Felidae; genus Herpailurus; species Herpailurus yagouaroundi. The sequence goes on from NW_024412452.1 coordinate 2,109,692, forward strand.
ACTGACAGTGTAGAGCCTGCTTGGGATTCTCTCTCTCTCCCCCTCTCTCTCTGCCCCATGTGAGCATGCATGCAAACTCTAAATAAACAAACAAACTTAAAAAAACATGATCAATGGAGAAAGATATTACGAACACAACTAATAATATGAACTAACAGATGTTTATGAAAGAAAACATAAAAAATAAAAAAGAATAAGAATTGGAAGTAAGAATAATAGATCATAGTCTGTAGGCTGGATATAGATTAAGCTGTAATTTAAAAACAGGAAGACAATCCTGAAAAATTCACTCTGAATTAGCATTAAAAATTTGGTGGTTATGAAAAAGTAAAAACACAAACAAACAAAATCTCTGTTCTCACCTGGCTTAGTGATCAAAGGAACAGAAGAAAAGCAGATTTCATTGTGGTAGGAAGGGGATGGATGTAGTGGGTTTATGTTTGAAACAGTGAGGTTAGCATGCAGTGGGCAGTGAGATTCCTGTACCTGATTGTTAATTTCAAACACAGTTGAATTTACAGAGTTATAGAGATCACGATTATAGATATGGATTCTAGCATAAGAAAAGCTGATGTCAGAGGGTGGTAAGACCACCAAAGACCAGCTTTTAAAAGAAAAACAAAAACAAAACAAAGCATCAACAACAACAACAACAACAAACACAAGAGACCAGGATTGGTGCATGGATGCCAAACAATAGTTTTGAAAGAAGACAGAAAACACAAAAGCTGTGTTAGACTGTAAGAATCAAAGGGTTACCGTAACCCAATAGAATGTACAGTCCTGGATTAGGTCAAATAATTTTGAGTAAATATGAAAGATGGACCACACATGAGGGGATATTATGAAGTTCCTATTCCTTTTGTTAAGTGTGGGCATGTCACGTTTGGCCATGTATGAAGAGTGTTTTAATATTCAGGACACAAGATGAAGCACTGGACACATGATGTCTGTAATTTAAATATTCATCAGCATTAAACAATAAATTTAATACCAAGAATATGATAACAGATAAGCCATAGGTGAGAATGGAAAGTAAAATCTCAGATTTATTTGTTGGGAATTCAGTCAAGATGATCTGAGAATGATTTCTTATTTTCCTGAAAGTTTCTGTTTTTAAATGAAGGGAAGTGTTTTGGAACCTTCTGGGAATAATATTATAAGGATCCCCAAGAGAGTGTCTGAGATGATTGAAATGTTCCCATAAGCCACATAAATTGCCAGTACTCATTACCCTAAGCAAAAGTGTCCAGTAGTTTGAGTGGTTAGTTCCCCATTTGCTGGGACTATCTTGATTTTAGCACTGAAAAATCCCACACCTCAAGAAACCCTTCAGGTATCCAATAAACTTCAAGAGGCAGAAATACGATGGGAAACCTTGACTTTTTATGCAATCTGTGTATGAATGAACTTATATCCACAACTTTGTTTCCATAAATGAACTCTGTGTTCATAATTGTTTCTATGGCCCATACATAACTTACTATTAATTCTCCGATTTTAAAGAAATCCGATTTGCCAGTTCACTGACATAAAGTATGGCTTAAGTCTTTCTACCTATATCTGCTTTATAATATAAACTGAATATTGCAAGTGTCTCCCTAAGCCCAAAATATTTAACTGAACAGTTAAAATGTAAAGTGTATGTTTCCTGATATTATCTCATATACACTAGAATCCTAAAATTTTTAACTTTAGTGAGAGCCTGTATTAGTTTTATATTTTATAACATTTGAACATTCATGTGCACATTCACATTATAAAGCCACGTTTCAGGGGAGTTGATTCATTTTATGTGAGAAAAACTGTTTAGGAATGTATTTTGTACAAGCTCTACCAGTAACATACTTACTACAGTATTCTTTATTCTTTCATTAAGTTAGATACAACAGTATCTCTACTTGGCAAGAAGTCAGAATTTTTTCAACCCACAATAAATACTTGCAGGTAGTAAAATTAAAATAGCATATATGAAAACATTTTAAGTATATTTAAGAATATTATGCACATGTTAATTATATTTTCCCCCAGAAGTATACTTTAAGTCTTATTTTTTTACTGAATCAAGCCTTAATATACAAAAAAGTTAGGATTTACTGCAGAATTATATGCTAATTATATTTGTGACTTATCTCAATTTCAACTATTTCATCTTGACAATTCAGCCTTTTCTGTAGCACTGTATTTGAGTTTGTACAGGCATTATCTTTAGTGATATAAACTAATCCATTTTGGCTTAAAAGATATGTTTTTCATTGATTTCCCTTTAGCACTAACATATATATTATATATATTATATATTATGTATATATAACATATAATATATAATATATATATGACTGTACATCTTCTGTCTTAATATTATAGCACTAAACATAATAAAAAATAACTCTTTTTCTATTCTCCCTTCTATTGCTCATAAGATGGCAAATACTGTAATATTTATTACTGAGTTCCTGACACAGGGAAGTAGTAGGCATTTAGATGCTGTTTTTTTGTTTTGTTTTGTTTTGTTTTCATTCTGACCTACTCTATTCTTTGGCTTTTGCTTACCTGTTTTGGTATCTGGAATATAGGAAGTTACAGGGAGCACCAATGAAATTTCGCAGGAAAAAAATCCCATCAAAACTATTTCCAGCAACTCAATGGACACACCCATTTATACTAACTTCAGATACTCCATTTGGATCTAACAAAAACAAAATACCTGATTATTACACAGCAAAAGACTATGTGCCCACGGCATTATCAGAGTCACCCAATCCCACGATGGAATGAGCACAGACATAACTTATTTTAGATCATGGCAATGGTTCATCTGAAATTGAATTTGAGCAGATATAAAAGGGAGAAGTAAATTATTTGATGAGAAAGTCCAGACTCCCATATCATCTGTCTGTCTCAGTTGACCTATCACCTCTTCCTCAATTCATGCTATTTATGTCTTTACAATGCCTCTTTTCAGGCAATACATTGTCTACCCTATTAACTACATAGTATTGGAACCAGCGTTCAGAATCTGAGTATGTGAAACAGTATATGTGGTTCCTTCATGAGGGAGGAAATGACACAAGATAATCAGTACAATATATTGGCACTAGCTACAGAAGATACTCTACTTAATTACAATCCGTCTCAAGAATGACCCAAAACCTAATGATGAAGTAAAATTCATTGGTGGGAAAGGAGATCTGAGGAGACCCTGCATAGTGGAGAATGGCTGCATGGTTTATTTCGAGGGCCGAAACAAGATTGCAAAATTCAGGATAAGATTAATTGAGAAAAAGGTACCCACATAAACCTAGGAATTTAAGAACAAAAGCTGCAGCATATTTTGTTTTGTTTTGTTTTGTTTAATTTGTCTATCAATGATCAAAGAGATAACGCACCACAGATAAATTCCTCAAAAACTACACATGGCATGGGTAACTCATCCTGAGGTTGTTAATCTGACTCCTCCCCTGATCATTCCTATATTGTACAGTGTGCTCATTCATGGTCAGAGTAACCATTAGGGAAAGAATGGAACATAAGCATGAGTCCCAAATATGGTATCACTCTTCAGTTATAGCAACTATCCAAACACTGACTGGTCAGTCTCATCAAACTGCATCAGTTTTGGCAGACCTAGAGATGCAACCATAATAGAGTCAATAGTTGGACTCGCTATCATTGCCTATGTGTGGTAACTGAAGAAGCAGAGAAAGCCTGGGTAATGTGCAGTTACCTGTATCACTACCTAAAGATTTACAGAATGCCTAATATTGACTTGGTATTCTACATGATATTGCCTCTGACCCTTACAGAAATGGAGCTGTGACAATGGGCTTATAACCATGGTTTTCATTGGCCATTCCACATACTCCCCCAAGAATCAGCCAGCCTGACTAAACAACTTGTGGGGTTGGACACTATCTTCCAGGATGCAGTTTATGTAATGAATCAATAATAGTTTATATCAAGCTCAGTATCCCTAATACAATACATTGGTAATCACGGAGAAGTAGAATCATGATCTCTCACAATCACTCACTCCCATTTATCCACTTCAGGGATTTGTACTTCTCATTCTCCAAATCTTTGGATCTGTCAGGTAATTATTCTTGCTTTTGGGGGGAAACATGGAGCTGTGCTCTTGCCAGGGAATATGATAAGGTATCCACTGAACTGCAATATGGGATTACCACATTGCTATTTTGGGTTTTTCTTTTGGGGAAACTAGCAAGAAAAGAAAAGAATTACACTACTAATAATCCATTCTGATTATCTCCAGAGTGATAGTGAGAATAGCTTTGCTCCAGGGTATCCATCAGGCTTTCTTTTTATGCTACAGTACCCAACATTATATGAAAATGGTCAAAGTCACCAAACTTCGACAAAGACAAAGGACAAAGCAGGTAAGTGTATAGGCCACCAGGGGCTCAATATGGACTATCCCTCCAAGTAAGCACCCACATCAAGCCAAACTGATGGTCAAAGGGAATGGAAATCTAAAACAGATGGGATAGGAGAAAGGTGGATATAAACAGTGACACCTGAATTTTTTTTTTAGTTTTTTTTTTTTAACTCTTTTGGAATATTTCAATGGACTTGAAGGGCTAAATATGCCTACAAATGAGGGAAACTTTCTTTCCTGCATGTTCCAACTGCACAAGAATGACATAAAAATGGTTTTTGCAAAACTACACTATGTCCCACTCAAGATAATGCTCAACCTCACCCATTTCACCAACTTTATATCTTGGATAGTATCTACCTCCAAAATAGCCCTGGAGATGGTTCAAGCCCGTATTTCTGCAGCAACTGCTACCACCACCACAGAGCAAGAATCTCACATGCGCTAGATGACAGCTGGAGACAGCTGCCATCTGAGGACTAGCCTGTCTTAATACAGAGAGCCTCTGACCCCAAAAGCTTACTAAGGGGTCAAGTAACAGATCCTGGACATAAAGACTATTAACGATATATATATATACATATCACTATAGTCTTTGATCAATGGGGAATGGAGACTGGGAAGAAGCCAGCAGATAACTTATTCTCTCAGCCTACCTTCACAAAATTACCTGAAATACAGAAGTTTTATTTAGTCTTTCTAAGGATGTCCTACCATCAGTTGTGCCTATTGAGAACTAATGCTCCTTCTCATAATTTCTCTATTTCTCTGTCTCACTTCCTTTAACTTTCACTTTTGCTTTTGTCTGAATAGCAAACTCCTGTAATGTGATAGCATGGAAACTTTTGCCTTAGGCTCTATTATCTAGGAAACCTAAAATATTTAATTATTTCATATCTACAAACTTCTCATATTTTCCCTAAATATATAATTCTTTCACCTCACCCATTTGAATGAGAACATTTGTGATGAAAAAATAAATACATGTTGACTGTTAATAGATGCCAAAATTTTGTGTGAAAGATTAGAACATATAATTATGGACAAAATTAGAGTTTGGTGAATGTCTTCTTTTCACATTTCCAAGCTCCTTCTCTTAGTATCCTACCTACCCCCAAGCTGCTGTCACTTGGTAACTAAATAAGAAATCATACATTTCTAGTTACTATTACCATCCCATGTAGCATTAACTCAGTTGTATTATTTAATGGTAGTGATGATTTAATTACATAAAGTTGTACCAAGATAAATTACTAGGTGACAAATAAAGAAAAAAAATCCTGTATTTAGAAGTCTTTACAATGCTTCTTTTCAGACAATACATTGTACATCCTATGAACTACATAGTATTGGAAACAGCATCCAGATTCAGAGTATGTAAATCTATGATTGAAATGTTATATGCTAGAGCACAATAATAAGTCTCTTCTTTAAAATGGGAAACACAGATATACCAGTTTCCTTTACTTGACAGCCTGTGGATATCCCTACTTAGGCAACACTCTTCAAAAATCACAAATTCTGAGTTTAATCCATGGAGAAATTAAGCCATCCATGCAAGAGTGATAAAGTATTGCTTGTTAGGCTCTAGGTCCCTCAAAATGTCTTACTTCCTCCAACCAATCATCCCTTTGCAGCATCCATGAGTAGCAATAATTTCTTCCACAAAAGTTCATTCAACTAATGAAATTCCTAAGGTAACCCTCCTAAATTCTTCTCTGGCTTAAGCCTATATGTCCCTTTCCCTGGTATTAGTCTGTACTATGAAAGTGGGAAAAAAAATACCCTTACAAATATAGGTTAGTTTTACAGGAACAAAACGGTAACTATATTTTATCAGGCAGAGGCATAACCCTTCGTTGGCACATCAAAACACATCCACTTGTTTATTACTCTTTAGCAAATGCTCACGATTAACAAAGTAACCTTTCTTTCATAAAGTCATTTTCTTCTTTCTGAAACCTCAAATATCTTCATAAGGAAGGATGCACTGGTGTTCAATTTGAACAACATTGATAGATGGCAGGAGAAGACACAGAATCACTTTGGGACCAGAATTTAAAGACCAGTCTGGTGTTATTTAGAAGTACGGGCAGAGAGAATAGCTACATCTGATAGCTGCTGCCTGCCTTTCAATGTTTTTTCACATTTGATCCTAATCCTCCAAAGTAGGAATAGCAACATTGTTGGCTGGGTGACAATCTGGGGATGCTGAAAGGGATATAGCTAAAATAAAGAACTTGAATGGTGCTTCTTTCTCATCGCTGTTATTTCCACCCTCTTAGTTAATCCCACAACTTGGTTCACAAGCTTCCTATCTAACCCAGCTTCTGCCATCATTTTGAGAGAACTTGTTACGGAATGGGCACCCTTTCATCCTATAAACAATATGGATTTCAACATAATTTCATCTCTATAAAACGATGGTTATATATAAGACTGGTCATCACAAGTACCTGTACTACCTCAGAAATCTTCAAAACTCTGAGTTACCTTTTATTCAATGACATTGAAACCTCCCATTCTCTCATTTCTTATGCTCTAATTTTTTTTTTTCCTTTTAAAATTTCTGGTCTTTTTTCTTTATCCCATCCTTAGTCCCTTGAGTTCATTGTTTTGTTTTTTCCACTAGACTGCCAGTTTCTTTTATTCTTGTTTCAGACCGATATGTGAATTAGGCATTGTGTTTAGTGAGACATATGATAAAGTATACAACTTACTATAATTAGCCACAATTGAAATTTAATCCTGTGTTTGAAGGAATATGCAAATAAGAATTCTGCTTCATGATTATTATCAATAGAATTTGGTCAGCAGTGTGAATTATTTCAATGAAATTCAAACAATCCTGAAAGGTAAATGAATGAACAGTACAAAACTGAGAATATCCCTCTGTTCTTAGTTGTTAGATGATTGAATTTTTGATTAACCTGTGGAACTATTCATCCATTACAGAGTATATCAAGTGCCCAGGAAAGATAAGCTCCACTGCCCAGATCAGTTCTAGCATTTTCATTACCTTACTCTATCTGTTGTTCACTGTGAATGTTGTATAATTTTGCATACTTAAATCTGTATAAATGCCTTATATCAATATCTAATAATCCTCAAAACAGAACTCATCATCTGTCCAAGTTCTGATAAGTGCCTTCGCCTGTTCTATTGTTATCATTTCCAATTTTGCCACTTCCTTCAAAATCTAAATTGTCAAGTTCCAAACTCCCATAGCCTACGTAATTTTCAAATTTTCAAAAAAAAAAAAAAAAAAAAAAAAAAAGTCTTTGCCCTTTTACTGCTTTCTCTCCCTTCAGTCCAGATGGAGTTTTTCAATGTGAGTGTAATTCTATCAATTTCTGCTTTTTCAGGGAGGAAACTGATTCAATAATTTGTATGTATCTTGTGCCCTTCTATTTAATGCTTTAATAATACAGACCACAGCTGTTAAAACTAATTTAAATTTCAAGGGCGAAAGTCTAACTGGACTAGTTTTGCTCACAAACCTAAGTTTTACCCAGAGAAGGCAATGCACTTTTTTTTTAATTAAAAAAACACAATTATTTGAGTATAGTTAACACACAATGTTACATTAGTTTCAAGTGTACAACACAGTGATTCAACATTTCTATACATTATGCTATGCTCACCACAAGTATGGTTACCATCTGTCACCATGCAACACTATTACGATGTCATTGGCTATATTCCATCTGCTGCCCCTTTTATTTCCATGACTTATTCATTCCATAATTGAAGCTTGTATCTCCCAGTCCCCTTCACACATTTTGCCCATCTTCCCTTCTCTTCCCTCTGCCAACCATCAGTCTGTTGGTTTTTTGTTTATTCATTGGTGGTTTTTTGGACTCTACATATGAGTGAAATCATATATTTGTCTTTCTCAGTGTGACTTATTTCACTTAGCATAATACTCTCTAGGTCTATCCATGTTGTCGCAAATGGCAAGATCTGACCCTATTTTTGCGGCTGAGTAATACTCCATTTTGTGTGTGTGCGTGCATCTTTTATCCATTCATCTATCGGTGGGTATTTGAATCGCTTCCCTAATTAGACTATTGTAAATCATGCTGCAATAAACATAAGGGCACATATATCTTTTCAAATTAGTGTTTTCATTTTCTTTGGGTAAGTACCCAGTAGTGAAATTACTGGATCATATGGTATTTTTATTTTTAATTTTTTGAAGAGCCTCCAAACTGTTTTGTATAGTAGCTGCACCAGCTGGCATACCCACCAACAGTGCACAAGAGTTCTTTTTTCTCTTCATCCTCACAAACACTTGTTATTCCTTGTCTTTTTGATTTTAGCTATTCTGACAGGTGTGAGGTGATATCTCACTGTAGTTTCACTTGCATTTCCCTGATGGTTAGTGATATTGAACATCTTCTCATGTGTTTGACCATCTGTATATCTTCTTTGGAAAAATGCCTGTTCAGGTCAGCTGCCCACTTTTAAATCAGATTTTTGTTTTGTTTTGCCTTGATTTTTTGGTGTTGAATTGTGTAAGTTCTTCATGTATTTTGCATATTAACTCCTTATCAGATATATCTTTTGCAAATATCTTCTCCCGTTTAAGAGGTTGCCTTCTGTGTTTTTTTATGTTTTTTTTTTCCACTGTGCAAAAAGCTTTTTATTTTTAGGCAGTTGCAATAGTTTATTTCTGCTTTTGTTTCCCTTGCCTTAGGAGACATATCTAGAAATATGTTGCTGTGGCCAAAGTCAGAGAAATTACTGCCTATGTTCTCTTTTAGGATTTTTATGGTTTCAGCTCTCACATTTAGGTCTTTAATCCATTTTGAGTTTATATTTGTGTATGGTGTAAGAAAGTGGCCTGGTTTCCCCAGCACTATTTATTGAAGAAACTGTCTTTTCCCTATTGTATATTCTTGGAAAGCAATGCACTTTGAGAGTTTTACCCAAGTCACTTGTAATCATCCAAACAAACAAAAATTAGTGTTGTTGCCAGAAAAAAAAAAAAAAAAAAAAAAAAGAGGCAGAGTCCTAGTTAGAAAGGCTTTCCCTATTCCAGTTTGAAGGGGAATTCACCTATGTTTTCTGCTAGTCCTGTGTGGTTTTATTTTTAATATTTACATTTATACCACTGAACCAAATTCACATAGCACATAAGGGGTGGATCTGAGATGTCCGTTGAAATAAGTGTAAAACCAAAAGTCTCTATGCCATTTCATTAGCATATCTCTAACTTGATTATCGATCATACTGCTTTAGTTATGTATTTTTGCTCTTCAATCTCCACTTCTTCTACAGGTTGTTTTTCCTTGCTCTACTATTCTTTTTTTTTTTTTTTTTTTTATTTTATTTTATTTTTGGGACAGAGAGAGACAGAGCATGAACGGGGGAGGGGCAGAGAGAGAGGGAGACACAGAATCGGAAACAGGCTCCAAGCTCCGAGCCATCAGCCCAGAGCCTGACGCGGGGCTGGAACTCACGGACCGCGAGATCGTGACCTGGCTGAAGTCGGACGCCTAACCGACTGCGCCACCCAGGCGCCCCTTCCTTGCCCTATTCTTAATAAAAGATAAGCATGAACATTTTAAAAAGGAGTAACTCTGATTTAACCATGCCTTATATGCATATACAACCCAAAGCCACTGTACTTCACAGAGGGGTTTTTGAAATTCATTCTGTTTTAAGTAATTTTCTACTGTTCCCCCACAATGCTAAGAAAAATCAATTCCATCCTCACTACCCCAGTGATACACTCTCACCAGATCGCTGGTTAAGAAGTTAATGCTCTTGACCACTGCCTATTTTGAAGTCATTAGGCTTTCAAATCAGAAAGTAGTGACTATGAAACTTTGGATAAGGACCTGTTTTCACTGGGCCTCTGTATCTTCATTAATAAGCTACCTTGACATTCATGTCCTTCAAACTTTATCTTATTAATCATACAGTCAGAGAAAAAGACCAGAGCTCCAACCAGAATTGTTTGTTTGCTATTTGATTTGCACAAATATTTCCCAATTTTTTTTTAATTTTTTTTTCAACGTTTATTTATTTTTGGGACAGAGAGAGACAGAGCATGAACGGGGGAGGGGCAGAGAGAGAGGGAGACACAGAATCGGAAGCAGGCTCCAGGCTCTGAGCCATCAGCCCAGAGCCCGACGCGGGGCTCGAACTCACAGACCGCGAGATCGTGACCTGGCTGAAGTCGGACGCTTAACCGGCTGCGCCACCCAGGCGCCCCTTTCCCAATTTTTTTAATGGACTTGTAAAGTTTAAGGAAACATTCCAGAGACTACTATATGGTTACCAACTTTTAATTTTGTATAATAAGGAATTTATTTAGACTATATATTCTGTGGGTTTTTTTAGTGATACTCCATTTAAAAACGAATATCTTATAGGGTGCCTGGGTGGCTCAGTTGGTTAAACATCTAACTCTCAGTTTCAGTGCAGATCATGATCTTACAGTTTGTGCGTTCGAGCCCCACACTGGGCTCTTGCTGACAGTGTGGACCCTGCTCTGGATTCAATCTCTCCCTCTCTGCTCCTCCCCCACTCACTCTCTCTCAACAATAAATAAATAAATTTTAAAAACTTTTAAAAAGAATATTTTATAGAGAACAAACTGATAATTACCAGAGAGAAAGTGGGTGGGGGGATGGGTGAACGAGGATAAGGGAATTAAGAGTACTCATAACACAATGAGCACTGAGTAATGTACAGAATTACTGACTAACTGCATTGTACACAAGAAACTAATATGACAATATGCTAATTGTACTGGAATTAAAAAATAAAATTTAGGGGCGCCTGGGTGGCGCAGTCGGTTAAGCGTCCGACTTCAGCCAGGTCACGATCTCGCGGTCGGTGAGTTCCAGCCCCGCGTCAGGCTCTGGGCTGATGGCTCGGAGCCTGGAGCCTGTTTCCGATTCTGTGTCTCCCTCTCTCTCTGCCCCTCCCCCGTTCATGCTCTGTCTCTCTCTGTCCCAAAAATAAATAAACGTTGAAAAAAAAATAAAAATAAAAAAAATAAAATTTAAAAAGTAAAAAGATAAAAAGAACATTTAACTGTAAAATAAACAAGCAATATATAATAAGATAAAGTCCTTTATATTGAATAAATGTAGCCTCCATAATCTCTTATCAACAACTGATTAATTTAGACTCATAAATAGAATATCACCTAGATAAATGTCTATGTTGGGCACTGGCACATAGGTGGTCTGTGCTTTTCCACCTGTGTGCCTGAGCTAACATTCCCCCTCATACCTGGATTAGTCTATTCATGGTGCAGGATAGTTCTAGTCCTGATTCTATCTTAAGGACCACACACAAGCTTCTTTGTGAAACTAATCCTGAATCTCACCTTCAGACTTTCTCTCTTATTCCCAATCAGAATGGAAAATAAAATCTATATCTAGAAAAACCTTTGACCAAAGAGTCTCCTCATTTGCAGTTGAGGTAATGGAGCCCTAGAGGAAATGGTTTATAAAGGTCATGCATTTTGAGAGTAACAAAGCAAGGCCTAATGACCCCTGCTTCTGCTTTGTCCAATTCTCTGCTGATGATCATTTCATTTTTAGGCTAAGAAAGGGTAGATATCATGTCCAGGACCACCCAGTTGCTAATTCATAGATCATGGATTCAATCAGTCACTATTAGGCCATATTCACTAAACCACTACCACACATTCTACAAAGATGAGGATTTACTTGATACACAGTAGTGCTGCATTTAAGAAGAGATGAGAGGATTCCATTGGCTGTGATATGAAATCACAAATTTATAGAGTGCGAAGTCACTGTTACAACACTCTTTTCTATATAGCATGCATCTAAATACTTCTCTGAAAGGAAGATGTGCGATTCACAGGGAGATGGGACAGTGCACTAGAAAGCAAGGGAGGACTATTCAGGAGAAAGTCCGTGTTAGTGGAAGACATTCTCAGCTGTAAGTAGGTGACTACTTATGACAATATTTCTGAGGCTGCCATTTGATCATCAAAAATCTAAATCCTCCCAAATACATTAACTCAACAGTCTAAAATTTTTTTTTATATTCATCCATTTTTGAGAGACAGACAGACAGAATGTGAACAGAGGAGGGGCACAGAGTGAAGGAGACACAGAATCCAAAGCAGGCTCCAGGCTCTGAGCTGTCAGCACAGAGCCCGACCCGGGGCTTGAACCCACGAGCCATGAGATCATGACCTGAGTCGTAGCTGAATGAGCCACCCAGGTGTTCCATTAATTCCACGTTTATTTGTAAACTGAGAGAATTATGATTGTTTTTAACCCGGAGATATGAAAATAGTCTCTCTCTGAGGACCCTGAACACTATTATTCAATGGCTACTAATTTCCATTTGGGACATGCAAGATTCAGAAAACATGTGAGCTGAATCTCTTTAATTTCTGTTGGTAGAGGATGGAGAAGGCCTCTTGCATGGAAGATATTTATGTGACTGAGCTGGAGAAGCAAGTGACTGGATTTTAAAGAAGGACTGATGTCCCTGATAAGAAGTGAGAGTGTGAGTGTCCTCAAACCAGAAACTTGCTCCCCACAGTGTTCACAGCCAGAGGCCTTCCATTAAATATGGCAAAGCCTCAATAAGGCACAACAATATTCTGAGTAAAGAGAATACAATTTAACAGAGCAGAGATCTTTTAGGGTATTCAAGACGAAGAGTAGAACTGTCATTGCCCAAGATTTGCAGTTAATCCTTTCTTGAACTTTAATCTAAGTCAATCCTAATATATGCAACAGATAATAATGGTAGAACTGCTCTGCTTCAATAGAATAGGATCCCATAAGTCTGCCCCTCATATCCCCTGATATCTCCTGATGGCTCTGTATGAGCCCATTCAGACCCCGTGGATCACAGTGTAAAGACATCTAGGCTAGAAACAGAACTTTAATCTTCAATGTTAGACTGAGAACTTTTTGTGGGCAGCTAAATGATAAGTGAAAAAAAAAATCCTAGTCCATCCCTAAGTATCCATGGTTAAACAGATTTGTAGCAATCAAAGTGCTTGCAATGGCAGGAAAACGCTTTCCAGTCCACAGGATGAAAGACTGAATAAAATTCTCTGGATTCCCCAGCTCTTAGGAGCAGAGATCAATAAAGTATAAAAAGCCAGAGCCACATATGTGGGTCTAGTTACAAGAGGTCATTCTATGAACATGATAATTGAATTCTTCATATGTAGAATCAAGCCGCAGGCCCTTGGAAATTACCTTTGTATGCAACCTCTCTTTAAAAAGAAGAAATACAAATATTCTTTTTCCACTTACTTTTGCTCATTTCACTAGGTCAGGCCCCATGCCATGGTGATCTTCAATTAGAATCAGTCTGCTCACCATCTACAAGTCAGATGTACTCTCATGCATGGCAATTATAGAGAAGCCACTCTCTGGCACAAGGTAAGAATCAATGAAATAGAAACTTGCCCTAAATATATTCCCCTACTGAATGTCATGTTGCCTGACTGCATGATATCTGAGCATAATTCCTTCAGCTTTTAACATTTTGAAATTCATTGTTCTAGTCTTTCTTTGGGGCATCAGGAAATTTATGTCAGGACATAATCTCCCTGGTTTCCATAGAAAACAGAATTCTTGCTCTTACAGCGAGGATATGATGGTTTGATGACAAATTCTTGGAGACTTTTTGCCAAGGATTCTATCTCCTTCTGTTTTCAGCTATAACAAACTCAAAAGAATAAAACACAGCTGTAAATATGAATTGAATACCAAAAGAAAATACTTTTTTTTTTAAGTGCTAGGCATTGGAGAAGAAAAACGAACATTTCCAATGTTGGGACAGCAAACAAAAGCCCAGATTCATTAAAAGTTAATGATGTAGGATGCAGATAATGAGAAATAGAAATGGAATTCATAGAAACATATTATCCTTCTGACGCATGGCAAAATTTAATGCATAATCAATGGTACTCAGTCCCAGGGTCTATTTTTATCCCAATGCCTTTAAACCTCAAAATCTATTAAAGATTCATAATCCCCAAGCCATGTGTTCTCTACAGTTAGAAATGATTATGTCATATGAGTAAACTGCTTGCTAATAGAAACACTATTTTGCATTGTGATAAAGACAGCGCCATTTTGCATAACATCACTCACTCTTTCATTCTGTAAGCACTAAGTGAAGGACAGTAACTTCGTGTGCACTTGGTTAAGCAAGAAAAGCACAGTGCCAACCTTAAGAGATCTGCATGTACCTTGGGGAAAAAAAAGAAAATAAAAAACACTCCATATCATGTTATACCGGAGAGTATTCAAGGTTAAAATAAATGCAGTAATCAGCTAACTCAGTGTTTCCAGTTTTACAGAAGAGGAAATAATGACTTCAGAGGTTCATTGCCTCATGGTTGTTAAGCATGAGAGTCCAATCCATGTCTTAAGTTGGCTTGTGCTCTTTCTACCACATCACATTCTATCTGCTGTCTGAGAGTACATAGTAAAAGTTTGATGTTACACAGCCACCAGAATTTCTGTATAATTCAAGTCCCACAAAACGTAAAATTAGTATGGGAAATAATGCCAATATTGTTTTTCATAAAATACCAGCAATCTACAGGCTTCAACAATTCAAGGTATGGGCAACATGCTTATTTTGTTTCTTTTTGTTTTAATCTGAGTCTCTTTCTCCAAATTCCCTCTCTTTCTCCTCAAGACCAGATGAGTATGTTCTGTTTTTCACTGCTATGATCATGTGGCCGCTGTCTTTATTCTTTCTATTGGCCTGGAGAACATCACAGCACACATAGAAGCCCTTACTAAATTCACCCAGCAAGCTTTAAATGATAGCCAACAAAGCTTGTTTTTATTGAACACTGAAATATCCTAAATGAGAAAAGCTATCCTACAAAATAGGATGGCCTTGGATTTTATCACTGCCTCACAGGAAGGCACCCGTGCCATTATCTAAACAGAACATTGTATGTTCATACTCGATGAGCCTGCTAATGGATTATCTTTATTAAATCACATGAGGACACAAGTGAACACCATGAGTGATCCATCCCCCTGGGTATGGGACTTAATACATCAGTGCTTCGAATCAGGGGACTGTTAGTGGAAGAAGTTTGCATTGATTTGGAAATCACTGCCTTAATCTGTGTTTTCTCTTGCATGCACCTATACTGTTGCAGTGACATCTACCTCTAATGCAGACAAACAGCCACCAAAGGAGCTACCTCTAAGATGGTAAAACCCCTTGCTGACTACTCAGGCCATGTCATGAAAGAAAGGATCATGTGAGATTGTAAGACAGTCCAGAGGGGTGCAGGGTTGGGGGAGGTCATCAAGAGGATGGACCAGCAGTTACCTGTGAGCTAGATGCAGGCAATTTGTGGCTCCTCTCCTGCTCCCATATCCTTAGATGTACATCCCACTTGCCTTCCCTGCTTCCAGAAGCTGCCCCAAGGACATAGTCTTGAGATAGTAATACGGTGTTGAGATCATCTAAACAGTATATGTGACTCAACCCAGTTAAGGCCTCTATATAAACGTTTAAGATTCTGATGGACAGGTGTGGAGATCTACTCATCTTGCAGCTAGCTACCCATATAAGCCTAGCATGTGAGTGCCCTTGCTCATTAAACAAAACAAGTAACAAAACAGCAATTAATACATACCTATCAATAATTACTTAGAATGTAAAGGGAGTAAATGTTCTAATCAGGAGATATAGGGTGACAGTGGACTAAACAAAAACAAGACCTATTTTACATTGCCTACAAGACACTCATTTCAGACTAAGAGACACCTTTGGATTGAAAGTGATGGGATGAAGAAGGCTTTATTATGCAAATGTGAAGTTGAAAAGAAACCCAAGTAGCAATACTTACATCAGACAACACAGGTTTTAAAAAAAAAGACTGTAAGAAGAGACAAAGAAGGACACTATATAATAATAAAGGGGAGAATCCAACAAGAGGATATAACAATTGTAAATGTTTATGCACCCAACACAGAGCACCCAAATACGCAAAACAGTTAAACATGAAATAATCAACAGTAATATACAATTACAGTAAGGGACTTTAACACCCCACTTACATTGATGTACAGATCATGCAAACAGCAAATCAATGAAGAAACAGTGGCTTTGAATGGCACACTGGACCGGATGAATTTAACAGACATATGCAGAGCATTCCATCCTAAAACTGCAGAATACACTTTCTTTTCAAATGCACATTGAACATTGTCCAAAAGGGATCTCATATTAGGCCACAAGTTTCAACAAATTTAAAAAATGAAGTCATACCATGCCTCTTTTATGACAAAAACACTATGAAACTAGAAATCAACTACAAGAAAAAAATCTGGGAAAAGCACAAATACATGCGGTTAAATAAGATGCTATTAATCAGTGAATGAATCAACTAAGAAATCAGAAAAAGAAAATAAAATTACATGAAAATGAAAACACAACGGTCCAAAATCTTTGGGATGCAGCAAAAATGGTTCTAAGGGGGAAGTTTATAGTCTACCTCAGGAAACAAGAAAAATCTCAAATAAACAATATAACCTTACACTTAAGGGAGCTAGATAAAGAAGAACAAATAAAATCCAAAACTGGAAAAAGGAAAGAAATGATAAATATTAGAGCCAAAATAAATAATACAAAAACTAACACACACACACACACACACACACACACACACACACACACACACACTAGAATAGATCAATGAAACCAGAAGCTAGGTCTTCGAAAAAAAATCAACAAAATTTATAAACCTCTAGCCAGACTCATTAAAAAGAGAGAACCCAAACAAACAAAATTACTAATGAAAGAGAAGAAAAAACAACCAACACCACAGAAATACAATTGTAATAGAATATTATGGAAACCTATATGCTAACAAATTGGACAACTCAGAAGAAATTGATAAATTCCTAGAAACATATAACCTACCAAAACTAAAGCAGGAAGAAATAGAAAATTTGAGCAGACTAATTACTAGCAATGAAACTGAATCAGTAATAAACAAAAGCCTAAGACCAGATGGCTTCACAGGCAAATTCTACAAAACATTTAAATAAGAGTTAACACTCATTCTTCTCAAACTATTCCAAAAAAATACAAAAGAAAGGAAAACTGGGGCGCCTGGGTGGCGCAGTCGGTTAAGCGTCCGACTTCAGCCAGGTCACGATCTCGCGGTCGGTGAGTTCCAGCCCCGCGTCAGGCTCTGGGCTGATGGCTCGGAGCCTGGAGCCTGTTTCCGATTCTGTGTCTCCCTCTCTCTCTGCCCCTCCCCCGTTCATGCTCTGTCTCTCTCTGTCCCAAAAATAAATAAACGTTGAAAAAAAATTAAAAAAAAAAAAAGAAAGGAAAACTTCCAAATTCATTCTATGATACCAAAATCATCTGATACCAAAAACAGACACCGCTAAAGAAGAGAACTACAAGCCAATATTTCTCATTACTATAGATGTAAAAATCCTCAACAAAATATTAGCAATATGAAGCCAAAAATATATTTAAAAAATCATATACCGCAATTGAGGTGCCCGGTGGCTCAATCAATTAAGCATGCAACTCAGGTCATGATCTGTTGGTTCCTGAGATTGAGCCTGGTGTCCAGCTCCACACAGTATGGAGGCTGCTTGAGATTCTGATTCTCTATCTCTCTCTCTCTCTGCCCCTCCCATGCTCGTTCTTGCTCTTTCTCTCTCTATCTCAAAATTAATAAATAAACCTTTAAAAAATCATACACCACAATCAAGTCAGTTTTATTCCTGGGATGCAAGGTTTGTTCAATATTCACAAAACAATCGATGTGATATATCACATCAATAAGAAAAAGGATAAAAACCACTAAGATAATTTCAATAATATGCATAAAAGGCATTTGACAAAGTACAACATCCATTGATGATAAAACGCCTCTGCAAAGTAGGTCTAGAGGAAACATATCTCAACACAATAAGGGCCTTATATGAAAAACCCACAGGCAACAATACTCAATGTTGAAAAACTGAGAGCTTTTCCAATAAGGTCAGGAACAAGACAAGGATGTCCATTCTTACCCCTTTTATTCAACATATTAGTGGAAGTCCTAGCCACAGCAATTAGACAACATAAAAAAAATGCTATCCAAACTGATAAGAAAGAAGTAAAATTCTCACTATATGCAGATGACATAATATATATATATAGAAATTCCTAAAGACTCCACTAGAACACTACTAGAACTGATGAATGAATGCAGTAAAGTCACAGAATACAAAATCAATGTACAAAAATTTGTTGCATTCCTACAGACTATTAACAGAGCAGCAGAAAGTGAAATTAAAAAAAAAAAAAAAAACAATCCCATTTACAATTGCACCAAACACAATAAAGATCTAGGAATAAACTTAACCAAAGAGGTGAAATACAGAAAACTGCACTCTTCTGAGCTTGAATAACACACAAAAGGGTATGGGGATACCTACCTAGAATTCCCAATATTGACTAACTGCAGGCTCAATTCCAGAAGTTTCTCTTGGCCTGGTTGGGTAAGATCAATACAAAACACCCAGTAGGGATGGAAGCAGTTTTCTTGGCAAATGGATAGTGAATCACAAGTTTTGAGGAGGAGACTGCCGGCGTCTTGCCAACCTTGTTTCTAAAGGGGTCCCAGAACCTTGTTCTGGTCCCTAGCCATAATTCTTCCTTTGAAAGACTGGCAGCCCAGAAAGGCAATAATCCTATCTAATTTTCTTGCTTGGTAATTTCTTTCAGTTACTATGTCACATATGCTAGATTACATAGATTTTGTCTTCATGCTGGCTTCATGCAAGTCCCTTGAACTTTGAGGTAAGACCCAGTCCTTGTAGCTATATTAATCCCGAAAGCAATTTGATCATCTGCTCTTGAGTCTTTAATTTTCCATAGGTGAAAGTTGCTAATAACTGGTATGCACTGGCCCTGTCTTGCCTACTCTGGCACCTTTTTATTCGCAGAAAAATCAGGAACTCATTATATTTTCCTCAATGGTGATGACCAAAAATAAAATTCTTACATGTGTCTCCTCCTTTGACATTTCTTTTACTACCTTGTTCATTAGATCATATTTGATCACCACTTTTCATAGTTACTGGTGGTGTTGCTGGCTGTGTAACTGGTCACATTAGCATACATAATCATTAGGTTATCATGCACTTTCTTCAGTGGTTTAGGCTATAATTTCTTTAAATTCTTTAATGTTTTATTTATTCTTGAGAGAGAGAGAGAGAGAGAGACAAAGCATGAGTGGTGAAGGAGCAGAGAGAGAGGGACACAGAATCCAAAGCAGGGTCCAGGCTATGAACTGTCAGCACAGAGCCTGATGTGGGGCTCGAACTTATTAAGTGTGAGATCATGACCTGTGCCGAAGTTGGACACTTAACCAACTGAGCCATCCAGGCATCCCTAGGCTTAAATTTTCAACAAAGTATTAGCATTTGCAAATCTATAAGCAAAAAAGCTGAGATCTTGGTAACAATCTATATCTAATCACATGGTCCCTTGTATTAACCCATCTTGCTGTCTCACATTCTTTTTCCTTTTTTTATTTTTATTTTTTTAACATTCATTTATCATTAAGAGACAGGGAGAGACAGAGCATGAGCATGGGAGGGGCAGAGAGAGGAGGAGACACAGAATCTGAAACAGCTGTTAGCACAGAGCCTGACGCGGGGCTCAAACTCACAAACTTCGAGATCATGACCTGAGTCAAAGTCGGACGCTTAACCGACTGAGCCACCAGGCACTCCTGTCTCACATTCTAAATTAACCATTACCTGGAATACTTTTCTATCCTTGTTATAAACCTATATATAGCTTTATATATATACACATATATATATGTATATGTATATATATATACACACACACATAAAGTAAGTAGTATATTTGTACTATTTTAAAATGTAAATATAATTTAAATTGTATAATTAAATATATAGCTAAATATATTTTAAATATAGTTATATTTTTATATATAAATACTATATATAATAAATATGCATGTGAATATATATGTATGTTCCTTTAAACACATAATAAATGTTCATGTGAAGTGCTGTAAAATTTGTAGTGGGTATTATACTTTATGGGTTGTTTTTGTTTTTATTTTTACTTTATTTCAGTTAATACTGGATTGCTAAAATTTAGGAATATTATGTGGGTCTCTAGAGTTCATTCATTTTGAGCATTGCATAATATTCCACTGTTTGAATATACTATAGTCACTTTACTTATTCTCCCTTTGATAGGCATTTGAGTTGTATGGTACACAGCCTTTAAGTCTGTCCCAATGATACCTGTACCATGATATCTAACTATGGTATGGACTTGCTTTTAACAAATAACATATAGCGAAAGTGATAGTCTATCATCTCCCAAAACAAGTTATAAAAAGATTATGATTTCTGTCTTGTCCTGTTTTTCAGAGCCCTCATTCCAGGGAAGACAAGTTGTCATATTAGCAGTAGCCAAATGACAGATTCACATGATAAGAAAGTAATGTGTTCAGGCAACAATGAATGAGGACCGAAAAACTGCCAAAGGTCATATGAGTGGAAATGAAACCAGATTTTCCCCTAGTTAAGCCTTTAAACGACTACAGCTGTGACCATCATCTTGATTGCTGCTTTTTGAGTGACCATGACCACAAGCATTCTTACTCAAACTGTTATGTAATAAATGTGGTTTGTTTTAAGTCACTACATTTGTCGGTAATTTGTGACACAATAGGTAATTAATATGGGTTGATTTGTGGTTTTTGCTACTGTGAACAATAATAACATAAATATTCTTGCACCTGCTGCCTATTGTACGTGTGTAAGAGATTCTTGAAAAGAATACGGCAAGAAGGAAAATTGTTGAAGTCATAAGGCATATAAAAATGTCAACCAATCAGGGCATCTAGATGGTTCAGTCTGTTGAGTGTCTGACTCTTGATTTTGGCTGGGTCTTGATCCCAGGGTTGGGGGATCGAGCCCCGGGTCAGGCTCCACACTGAGGGATTCTCATTCTCTGTCTCTATCTCTCTCCCTCTGCCCTTCAACCCAGCTCATGCTTGCTCTCTCCATTTCTCTAAAAAATTTAACAAAATAAAAAATAAAAATGTCCACCACAGGAGACAATGCCATGTACTTTCCAAAGAAGTACACAAATTTATATGCTTCCTAAGAAATGCATAAGTTAAACAATATGGACACATCATTTAAATTTTTCCCATGTAATGAACACCAAATCCTATCTCTTTACTGTCTTGATTTGTATTTTCTAGTTATGGATGATATTTAATATCTTACCTTATGTTTATAAGTATATTTCTTCCTCTTCTATTAAATATTTATGTTTTTTACCTTTTTTTCTATTAGTTACATGAGTTTACTGATTTGTAGGATTGTAAACAGCATCTTGATAGCCAATCCCTTGATAATTATGGGTATCAAAAATATATTTTCTGCTATTTGTTACTACAGTTCCACTTATGTGGAAGGGGTCCTTAGGTGAACAAGAAAGGCTCACTTCTGTCATTTCCTTTACAATCAGTACTTTTGGGTCATGTTTAAGAAATTATTGCATATTCCAGGTTGTAAAATGTATTAACCTACATTTTCTAATGACAGTGTTTAAGTTTAACAACAAATCCTTAATTTTTCTGAGGAAGGGATCCAATGTCATATTATTAAAATATAAATATTTTTGTAACTATTTTATTGAAAAAAATCTTTTTTCCATACTAATTTTACATACTTGTTTTGAACATATACCAAAATTCAATCCCTATATACACCTGTTTTAAGGCAGTCATTCTCATACACTTATCAACTTGGTGACAAATATACTAATATCATACTTAATATGTATTAATAAACATAACTTGGTAATATATCTGGAGGCAAAGTCCTGCATTTCTTGTTAAGATTTTTGTCAGTAATTTGGGTTTAAAAAAAAATTAGGGGCACCTGCGTGGCTCAGACAGTTATGCATCTGACTTCAGCTCAGGTCATGATCGCACAGTTCATGAGTTCAAGCCCTGCATCAGGCTCCATGCTGCTTGTGGGAAGCCTGCTTGGGATTCTCTCTCTTTCACTCTTTCTCTGCCCCTCACCTCCTTGGCTTTCTCTTTCTCTCAAAATAAATAAATTAAAAAAAAAAATAAATCACGTAATCATTTGCCATGAAAAATCTGATATTACTGGAATTATATTGAATCTCTTTATCAATCTGACATTAAACAACAACTTTATAAACTTGCCTTCTCTTTACTAAACATTGTATATCTTTTCAGTTATCTAAATTGTTAATTTTACTTATTTAAGTTCTACACTTTCTATACATACCAATTTTGAATATCTCTGGTTACAGACATAGGTAACTTATATTCAGTGCTACTACTAGGAAATGTCTTTTTTTTTTAATATTGTATTTTTGACTTGTTTGCTTTTCCATTGAATTTTCTTATTTTGTTTTAAATTTCCATCTACTTCAACACTTTTGTTGGGATTGGCACTGCCAAATGCTTAATGTCTTCGAAGTATTAAAAAAAGTTTAAATATGTTATATTATTTAAAAGCCTGCGCAGCAAGGCAAGCAAGTTTGGGAATTTTAAAAATTAACTGCATTATGTATAGTATTACAAAGACTTTCTTTGGCCTTGAAGATAATGGCTTTAAATGCAGGCTAATTGGAATAATAATTTAATTTGTCTCTGTATATGCTGGCCTGAAAGGTTCTTTCACCCAAAGATACAAAAGTACTTTATAAATATCCTTCTTTTTCCCTCCCTCCCTCCTACTTCGTTCCTTCATTTTTTTTTCTTTTTAATTTTTATCTGCTTATTTACATTTTCCAAAGAGACACAGATGCCAGAACATTTCCAGGCAGGATGCTGCAGAGCCTGAGAGAATCCCAGGCTGCCTTTACTCATGAGGTCTCTCTCCTCCTCCTTTCCTTTCTCCTCCAACCCCTCCCTCCGCCTCTTCTAACTCCTCCTCTTCCTCTTTCCTCTCTCCCCCAAAATAACAGTATTAAATAAAGGAAAACCAAGTTTTACAGATCTATAATATCAATTTACATTGAAAGTTTTAATGAATTGAAAAATTAGCACAAAAACTAAAAGTATAATGTTTCAATCTATAAAATAATCATAAGAATTTCATATATGAAATAAAATACAGTCCAGGACAGGTAATGTCATCTTTAGTGGGCAGTTTTAAAATACATCATGAGCATTTTTCAGAAATGTACCATTTCTCTGTAACTTTAGTTCTTGGGGAAATGTCTCAGGAGGTCTTACGTGAATATGATTCAGAAAAATGGCTATTCTGTCCCTCCCTTTTCTCTGGGCATTGTTCCTGGCCTTGCCAAGGGCTGGTTAGTACAGCTAGTGCCCAACCTAAAATCATACCATGGTAACAATATCCTTAAGGGGCCTGGGTGGCTCAGTCTGTTAAGCATGCAACTCTTAATTTTGGCTCAAGTCATGATCTCATGGTTCGTGAGTTTAAGCCCCATGTCACATTCTGCACTGACAGTGTGGAGCCTGCTTCGGATTCTCTCTCTCTCTCCCCCTCTCTCTCTGCTCCTCCCCTGCTTGCTCTCTCTCTCTCTCTCAGAAATAAAAATATAAAGATACAAAATAATAATATCCTTACTTTTACTTGCTATTTAGCTGAAGTTGACTGGAAAAGACCATAATTATTGTTGAAACTAGAAACTTGACCCCATAAATATTGGAAATCTTGTATGCTACAACCAGAAGTGACAGTCATAGCCTTTGAGAGATTTTACCAATGTAGTGATCAGAATGTTGAGTAGTAAACCAAGAGAGAACAGATATCATCAATTAGAAAGAGGAGGAAAGGGCCTCCTGGGTGGCTCAGTTGTTTAAGCATCTCTTGATTTTGGCTCAGGTCATGATCTCGTTTCACGAGATCAAGCCCCACATGTCAGGCTTTGCACTGACAGTGTAGAGACTGCTTGAGATTCTGTCTCCCTCTCTCTCTACTTCTGCCCCATTCATGTGCATGTTCTCTCTAAATAAATACATAAACATTAAAAAAAAAAGAGGAAAAATGACCTTTAAATAGCACATGTGCAACATATCCAATATTGTTCCAGTGATATCACTGCTGCAGAGACAATTACTTTATCCCGTTCATTGGGACACATTCTCCAGCAGTACCCTTAAGACTGGTACCACCTTGATAAAAGAAAAACAAAACATCTTTTTCCTATTTATTTGGAATCGTTATCTCTTTTTAGCTGTGTCTTGCCCTAGCTGAGTGAATATTAGGATTGCATTCTGAGGACAGAACTTTAAGAATTTCTTGAAAGCAGTAGTAAGTAAAAACTTTGAAGGTACTTAGGAAAAACTAAATAGTTAAAACTAATCTGATCTTTCCATCCATAAGGTAATAATGGCAGTCTAGCCACATGGGTCTGCTCAGAAATGAAGGCAAATGGGACAGGTACAGATACAGTTATTTTACTATTAGGTTAGCAGCACTGACCTCTACAAATGATGATCAGTATCATGAATTGTGGAGTGAGATAATCTGGGCTCAAATATCAGCCTAGCCATCTACCAGGTGCGTGGCCTGCAATATATTTTTCAAATGTTCGTAAGTTTTAGTCCCTCTTTTATCAAATATGGACAAACATTAACCTAAATGTCAACCACTGCTATTATTTACTATTATTACTGTTATTGCTATCATGATCATCGTCATCATTATTATATCACTAATATGTGGTAAAATAAGAGATTGTAACTGGCTTATGCTTCCTGATGCAAATATATTAAATCCAATGGGTTTATATAAAATGGACTTTCAAGGAGGCAAGGACTCCTGGGTAAATCATATTCTGTATTAAGCAAACATAAAATGTTAGTTTTTAAGAAAATAATAGTATACAAAGCAGTTTAATAGATTAACTATTTACTATCAATTACTTATTACATATCACTCTAAACTTTGTACATTTTTCTTTTAAAAATTTTTTTTTCAATGTTTATTTATTTTTGGGACAGAGAGAGACAGAGTATGAACGGGGGAGGGGCAGAGAGAGAGGGAGACACAGAATCGGAAACAGGCTCCAAGCTCTGAGCCATCAGCCCAGAGCCTGACGCGGGGCTCCAACTCACGGACCGCGAGATCGTGACCTGGCTGAAGTCGGACGCTCAACCGACTGCGCCACCCAGGCGCCCCTGTACATTTTTTTTACAACTCCTAGAAGGCAGAATTGTTACCCTCAAATAGGTGTGCAAATAAGCACACTGATACTAGTGAAAGATACTTAACTTGCTAAAGTGTTTAACCAACTACAGGTGAAAGATTCAGGACAAAATCAGTGCTTTTGCCAGACTATAATGGTAGTGGCTTCAATCCACTTCACCTTGATTATTAAATGGTATGAGACCTGGGTCTCTGTTATCATCGGTAACCATTCTTCTTCTCCCTAAAGTCTAAGTCACGGCTCAGATTCCCAGGCATTGCTTTAGCTCATATTTACAATTTAAAACAACAATTAAAAGGGGAGAAGCAAAATAGGTAAAGGGGTATCTCCCACTCCCCTTTACCCATTTTGCTTCTCCCCTTTTAATTGCTGTCCTTTATCAGGGAATAAATAAGTCAAGGGGATAAAAGGTACAGCATAAGAAATACAGTCAATGGTTTCATAATAGTGTTGTCTGGTGGCAGATGATAGCTACAGTTACGAGTACAGCATATACAGTTGCTGAATCACTATGCTGCACACCTGAAACTAGCATAACATTGTGTGTCAAGTATATTTCAATTTAAAAAAGGTCATACCATGGGGCATCCCGGTGGCTGAGTCAGTTAAGCGTCCAACTTTTGGTTTGGGCTCAGGTCATGATCTTACAGTTCTGAGTTCAAGCCCTGCATCAAGCTTCATGCTGACAGTGCACAGCCTGCTTGGGATTCTCTCTCTCCCTCTCTCTGCCACTCCCCTGCTTTCTCTGTCTCTCTCTCAAAATAAATAAATAAAAATAAACTTGAAAAAAAGAGTAAAAGGTTATACCGTATTTATCACCATAAATATTGTGTATTTTAACTACAGAGCAGTGTTATAGTTGGGCCAAAATTTATGATGTGTGTATATTTAATTTAAACTATTTCTATACATAACAGGAACCCTCTTGCACTATTGGTAGGAATGCAAACTGGTGCAGCCACTCTGAAAAACAGTGTGGAGGTTCCTCAAAAAAATTAAAAATAGAGGGGCGCCTGGGTGGCGCAGTCGGTTAAGCATCCGACTTCAGCCAGGTCACCATCTCGCGGTCCGTGAGTTCGAGCCCCGCGTCAGGCTCTGGGCTGATGGCTCGGAGCCTGGAGCCTGTTTCCGATTCTGTGTCTCCCTCTCTCTCTGCCCCTCCCCCGTTCATGCTCTGACTCTCTCTGTCCCAAAAATAAATAAACGTTGAAGAGAAAAAAAAAAAATTAAAAATAGAACTACCCTATGACCCAGCAATAGCACTACTAGGAATTTATCCAAAGGATACAGGAGTGCTGATTCATAGGGGCACGTGTACCCCAATGTTTACAGCAGTGCTTTCAACAATAGCCAAGTTATGTAAAGAGCTTAAGTGTCCATGAAATGATGAATGGATAAAGAAGACGTGGTTTATATATACAATGGAATACTACTTGGCAATGAGAAAGAATGAAATCCTGCCATTTGCAGCAATGTGGATGGAACTGGAAGGTATTGTGTTAAGTGGAATAAGTCAGTCAGAGAAAGGCACATATCATATGTTTTCACTCATACGTGGAACTTGAGAAACTTAACAGAAGACCATAGGGGAACTGGAGGGGAAAAAATAGTTACAAACAGAGAGGGAGGGAGGCAAACCATAACAGACTCTTAAATACAGAGAACAAACTGAGGGTTGATTGGGAGGGGTCGG
Organism: Herpailurus yagouaroundi; assembly: GCF_014898765.1. Lineage (NCBI taxonomy): Eukaryota > Metazoa > Chordata > Mammalia > Carnivora > Felidae > Herpailurus > Herpailurus yagouaroundi. The sequence goes on from NW_024412452.1 coordinate 2,137,015, forward strand.
GGGAGAGGGGAAAATGGGTGATGGGCATGGATGAGGGCACTTGTTCCGATGAGCACTGGGTGGTGTATATAAGCAATGAATCACGGGAATCTACCCCCAAAATCAAGAGCACACTGTATACACTGTATGTTAGCCAATTTGACAATAAATTACATTAAAAAAATTTTTAAAGAACTATTTATATACATTCATCACCAGAAAATTGTTTTAAAATGTTTCCCTAAATATTTACTCTTTAAAAAATGATTTTTAATGAAATTATCCAGTTATACAGTGTGAAAAATTGGGATAATCCTTGGCATGTAAAGTTTTGCTTTGGACAATTTGAATCTGGCCATCCAATACATTAGCATTTGAAAGTGATACAACTGCAAAACAATTTGAAGCTAAAACGAAACTACCAGAGATGAGACATTTGATTAGGCCAAAATTATTCTTTATAAATGCAGCTAGACATCATCATCATCACTACTATCATTACTATTATTTTGAACTTAAGACAAGTTTTTTCAGCCACAGCTTACTCAAACAAATTAATTAGGTCACATTTCATTTGGTAGAAGATATTATACTTTGTAACTAAATAGCTATTAATTGGAATTTATAGATGTGATTTTGGTATTATATAGACTAGGCAATAAACATCTTACAATTAAACTAGTAACAATATAAAGTGAAATATTTATGCATATTGTTTTTTCCTTGAAAATCTTATACTCTCAAAATTATAACTTTAGCCTCTTAGTGTACATCAGATTACTGGAAAGGAAGCTATAGTAATAACAGGACTCACTGATGTTTACAAGAAAAAAAACTATCACTGAGTCCCTAAATCCTCCTCTCGGCCCTTTTCTGAACTATAAATATTAGATTTAATCTTTTAGATGTAATTTATTAGATTGATTTGTAAATTTAATTAAAATACCTATTAGATTACTTGCATATATAATAAATAATGACATTAATTTGGAGTATATGGATCATATCTTTACTGACCCATATTGATATTCATAAAAAACAATAATTTTACTCTCTTTAAAATTTCTACAGCTTAACTCTAGTCTGCTGGAGCTCTTTTTTTCTTTACTATTAGTATTATTAACAGAGAAATATCATCATATTTCTAGACATATCTAGACAATTTTAAAGAAATATAATCTCTCCCTAAGAAAAGGTAATATATGTGTCCAATAATAAAAACCAAAGTAAATAAAAAGCTATTTCCCTGATACTTGCTCCCATCATCCTCCAAGACTCAGAATGTGGGAGGGATAAGAAACATAACATTTCTATTTAGCTCTAAGTAATTCAAAGTCAGTGCCAAAGCTACAGAACATCTCTTTCTACTAATCTAGTATTTTCCCAGTGGATTATTCTATAAATTGGGCTGACCTCATTTTCAGGGATAAATATAGAGGATTTATACTGAGTTTAGTTAAGATCTGCAAACGTATAGGAATTCTTTTATTAGGAAGATATAAAGTGTGTCTATAATAAACATTTTTTAATTTGAACATTTTGTATAGTTGAAACTATAACCATCTATACTCAGTTTATTGTCCACATCAACAGCATTTTACTCTTCAGCTCTCTTCACTAATAAAATTCTACAGTCTTCATCAATATGATTTTGCTATTCCAGGAAATTCTTGTCCAGCAAGACAAAGGTTGTACAAAACATTACTGTTTGTTCCACAGACTTTCTGAATAATCCACTTGAATATGCATAAGACTGTTCAACTTTTCAGTAGATACCATGAAATAATTGTTTACTCTCCAAAGCTTCTGAAATGAGTGCTTTGCTATTACATCCATGAATTCTAAAATATATTATGTTCCTTACTCAATCTTAATCAAATTCCTGAACTGAAACAGCTACCTTAAGCCAAACTCCAAAACCCCACAAACATCCCCTACTGATACTGAAACTCTGTCCAGGTAGGACTTTTCCTTACTGGAATATTCAAGGAACCCAGCTTTGACTTAGCAACACATTGCCTTGGTGGTATTTTGAGAAGGTGACATTGAACAAAAGTTTGCCATTTGTATTTTCTATTACTAGGTATATATTGTATATTTGAAGGTAAACTCAAATTTTAGTCTGTAGTTCTAAAAGAAAGGCTGCTAACAGAATTTCAGTGTGATGTTTCTCCTATGCCTCATGTCTGCAGACAATGTCTGTAAATTATTATTAATTTGTATAATAGTTTGATTTATATGTTAAACTTCAGATCAGGAACAATAATAGGTAGGGGATATCTTATTATCACATTATTTTCATATTCTTGCCGAGAAGGCTGATCTGAGGCAATTGACACCCCCCCAAGGTCATAAAGCAAGCAAACCAAAAAACAAGGACTTAAACCGAGGTGTTTGGACAACTGTATCAGTTGTCATCTATCTTGAACAGGTGGTAGGCATTATTTCCATCTGTGGAATTAGTCACCCATGAAATTACTTTTGTCCATTAAAAACATTTAATCATAAAAAAGATAGAGTCCTGTATCACACAGATAAAACTTAAGAATCCTCACTTTTAGATTAAAATGTCTGGTCCAAGGACACCATGTCACTTTAGAGATCTGAAACTTCCTCAGTTGACTTCACCCCTCTGTTATATATTTAATAATAAGAATAGAAAAACCATATGCTTTATTGACTTAATTTCCTATTTGAGGAAATTGTTATTTATTGTTGGATTCCTGTTAATTGAAAACACACTGCAAAGTAATACTAAGCCCAATCAGGCTTGACTGTATCATTTGTCCACAACAGGTTATGTTGTTTAATATTTGCTAAAATTAATTAAAATTAATTCTAAAATTAATTCTTTAGGAACTCATCACTTTTGGGTAGTAAAAAACCCACCAGTATCTTGTTAGAAAACAGCAAAAAACTTAAGTTATGAATTATACCAATGTTCCTGGTATGTATCATGAAAAGTTACTGGGGTTAATTTTTGGTATTTGTCAAATGAAGGGTGATGAAATCTGGTTGTAGCTCTAACACCAAATCTATTTTGTTAATTATTAAAGCCAATAAAATAATGATTTATTCTTGACAATGCAAGATGAGATAAATAATTAGGCATATAGGTAAACCAATATACTTGAGAAGGGAAAGAATTAAAAACAGATACTCTAACATTAAATTTTTTCTTTATATTGTGTCAAGAGCATTCCTGCTGGTATTTTAATTTCTTAAATGTGCATGGTTACAAAGGCACTGTCTGAGGCTTGATGACAACTTAAAATGTAGCTGTCTGGACTAGAAAATTCTTCAACTCAAGATATCTCTGGCAAATGAGTGCACTGTTATGGCTGAGTTAATTAAAATGTTTTGTATTATTGAATGGGAGTCTAAGGAAATGATAATCCCTATTACCTGGTAGTGGGGCAATGAAAGAAACTGAAGATAAATTACAAGTCAGAAAAAGATATATTTAGTGACAGTAGTCAGCAAGGTAAAACATTCCTTTAAAGATACCCAAGCATTTTTACATGTTTCCTCTAATGAACCAGACCAGGAGTGACTTAAGAATTGCACTCTTTAAATGACATGCTCCTAAACTTTAAACACTTCTTCAGTCTGTTCAAGACTGTAAAGATGAAACACATCAGAAGACAAAAAATTATGTTTTTTCCTCGAGATTTTTCTCACTGTGGCTGTAGAGCATCACAACATATAAAGTAATATTTAGGTTAAGATTTATTCCAATTTTAAAATTCCCTGATATACCAATTTTTTCCCCACCACAGCATTTTTCTCTACCTTCCAGAAAGCATTTTTCTCTACCTTCCAGATGGCTCTTCTGTGGCTAATATAACAGACCTACTAATGAGCAGAACAGCTCAATGCAGGGACAGGAAAAGACATCACAAGCTGGACCTTGACAGGGAGTGAGGACTTAAGGCCGAAGACTGAGAAGACACACCAGGGACAATTTGGGGGCTGATTGTACAAGTCAGAAAAGAAATATACTTGTGTTTGTCAGAGTTATTGGTTGCATTTAAAACTATGTTGGTTATCTTAAACTAAATAAACAGACTGTACACAGCCTCACAGAATGGGTAGTTGCCTAGAGAACCAGAATTGGGAAATAGGTGGGAGGCAAGGTAATCCTGCAAAGCCAAGAAACAGGAAGCACTAGAACTATCTTGTATGTGAAACAAAACCATTATGCAATCTTACGTACACCTAAACAGACACATGGGCAATGCACATTCTGTGCACATGTACACACACATCTGATCATTTTTTGTAAAGGGAATTGTATTATATAATCTTTATTGTATTTTTCTCACTCATGATGCCTTAACAATTCCTTTCTTCCATATCTGATACAGCTCTAGTGCTTTATTTTTCCAATAGCTACATAATATTCCATGCACCATAAATTATTAATCTACCTTCTTTAAATGGGCATTCCAATTGTGAGGGCTCTACTAAGTTTATATGGTAAATATTTTGTACGTATGTCTTTAGGAATTGATACTTTTATTTCTATGGGATAGATCCCCAATAACAGAATCATTAGAATATTATATAATTTTAAATTTTAAATAGCTTCACTATAACAGTTTTTGAAACTTGTAACATTTATATGCCTACCATTAATTTACAAAAACATAAAAATATGCTTCACCCAATTCCCTCTCCTACCCCACCCCTTGAGCACTACTAAAACCTATTAGGTTAAAGTAAACAATCACTGACTTCCTCTTTGTTTCTCATCACCTGGAGTTCAGAGTCTGTGCCTTGACTGTACCAAGCACATGCTTCTTCTGTGCTTGTAGAATGAGGACAGGAAGCATTTTTCTACTTCAGCTTTCTCATTTTATAGCAGGCATTGACTCTCATCAATACGTACTATATCACAGATGATGCAACAAATAGGAGCTAATAAATGTTTAAGTTCACCAGTAGCGCCTAGCCAGGCATTATCTGTTTAGAAATTTCACATTTCCTAGAATTTGAAATGCTATGTACCTATACATAAACATCTCAGTCTAAAGGGTCCTGTTTTCCCTAGTGTAGGGAATGTCAGTCCGTGAATTTTATACTGAGCAGCTTAAAAAGATTTGAAGCAAGTAATGAGGATGTTCAAATACTGGGTACTGCATGATTTCAGAGTTTCGTAAAAGCTGAAGCCACTGAGACAGTTGTACTATTAAAAATAGCAAGATTTAGGAGCACCTGGGTGGCTCAGTCGATTAAGCACCTGATCCCTGATTTCAGCTCAGGTCATGATCTTACAGTCATGAGATGGAGGTGTCGGGATGCATGTTGAGCATGGAGCCTGCTTAAGATTCTCTCCCTCTCCCTCTGCCCCTCTACCCCACTACCCAACACTTGCACACTCTCTAATAATTTAATTTAATTTAATTCAATTTAATTTAATTTAATTTAATTTTTAAAAATAACAAGATTTTGGGGCGCCTGGGTGGCTCAGTTGGTTAAGCATCCAGCTTCGGCTTAGGTCAAGATCTCAAGGTTCGTGGGTTCGAGCCCCACATCAGGTTCTGTGCTGACAGCTCAGGGCCTGTATCCTGCTTCGGATTCTGTGTCTGCCTATGTCTCTGCCCTTCCCCCATTCATGCTCTGTCTCTCAAAATGAATACTATTTTTTTTAAATAACAAGATTTAGTTTAATTAATTGATTCCATCTCAGCACTACAGACATTATGGTTGTATAATTCTTTTTCTGAGGTAAGTCCAGTGTATTGTAGGATACTCAGCAGCATCCTTGGCCTCTACCCTCTAGAGGCAGTCCCCACAAAGTTGTTATAAACCAAAATGTCTCCAGACATTGCAAAACATGCCCTGGGAGAATTTTTCCCTAGTGGAGTACCACTGGTTTATTTTAAATAAAAAGAGATTAGAGTTTGAAAATTTGATCTCACAATGTGTAGTACTCAGTTACAAATATTTTTATATTTTGGTGGGGGTGGGTAAGAGCTTGTTAAGTGAAAATCTTACAGTGGTGTACTGCTCTTTAAACAGACAAGTGAAACAAATGATAATAATACTGCCTTGATTTTGTCAGGACTTTTATTTTGAACTATTTTCTTATTTCTCTGCAAAGTATTTGTAGGAAAGATTCAGTTTTGAAGCAACATCACAAGCATGAATAATTTGAGCAGCTTTGGCTTGAAAGATGGCTAAATCTGAAGGATTTATAGTTAGGAAAGTCAGAAGAGTAGTAGCTCTAAACTCTATTGTCAGCAGAATTTTATTAAAACTTGGCAATGCATCTTGCCAAATACCTGAAGGTCTCCATTCTGTTGTAAGATGAAGACTCTATGGACAAAGATTTATACAATAAAAAGTTGATGAGGAAGACTAGGTGTAAATGATAGTGGTTTATCCCACAGTTTATCTTTTTATATTTAAAATACATGCAAAAACAAACTTTATCACACACACACACACACACGTATATACATGTGGTATATACACATATATATATACATATACACATATATATATATATGTATACACACACACATATACAAACACAATTAATCAACCATAAGTTATTTACTGAAGACCTAAAATGTTCAAATCAATATGATAGCTTCTGTTACTGATGGGTGTGGGTAAGGAGATTTAAAAAGATCTAAAATAACAGATCATATATATAATCTGTATAACATCAAGGTGATGGCAAATGTGTCTGAAAATAATGTATACTGGTCTTTACCATTAACTGTCAAATGAATGTCATCCAAATTTCTCAACAATGGCTGATATAGACTCCTTTTCGATTTCTTGTAAGCAAATATTATTTAAGAAAATAAATGTGACCATTGCACTTGATCTATAACTATGTTTATGCATCAGAAATTTTAGTGTTGTTATCCTTAAAGCATTGGGCTTATCAAGTTAATGCATCCCTTTACTTTATAATAATATTCTCCAACATAATAAATGCAAGCCAACTGGTAAAATTTATGTATGAATATGTGTGCATATTTGGTAAAATTATACATGTATATATGTAAAGTATATATAACCTACGTATATATGTGTATATATACATATATATGTAAATATATATGTATATATACACACACATACACACATATGTTCATATTGATTTTTCTAGTTTCCTAATGTACAGTAAATTACGATGTACATCCAGGCTCTTAATAATACCTTCCTTTTAATGAATTCAGTTAAACAAGTATGTTTACATGCAAACTTAATATCTTTTAGATGTGAGATATCTCTCCTTTGTTTTGTTGTCCATATTTTTTATTAATATATGAGTTCAAATCTGTTCAGTTTGTAAGGTCCTTGTTAGGAAAATTATTTCAGAATCTGTATTACATTGTTCTCAACTTTTATACATAATAGCTTTTCACTCAAACACATTGAATAAGCTACTTAAAAATGACAACAGGTTTAAAAAAAGACAAAATAATTATATAAGATAAAATTTAATAACTGTAGAATAATGTAATAAATGAAAATTGGACTTTTATTTAAAAATGTCACTTGGGTTCTAGGCAGGAGCCCCCAGCATATTCTTTGCTAACTTTTCATCAGATTTTATATGGAGACAGTATAGAAGATGAAAACTCACATCACCAGTCTAAATAAGACTAGTTAGAAATCTATCATCAAAGTTCAGCAGGTTATATAGTACATAGTCTATCTGTAGCTGAGTGAAATCCTCTGTCAGAAATTAGGAAGTAAAAAGAAACATTAGGAAGTAGTCCATTCCACTTTTTTTCTCCTTCTACCACCTGAATCAGAAAGACAAAGCCTTAACATATGCCCATAGCCCTGAAATTGATTCCTCGACCAAATGGCCTTTGGCCACCAGAAAACCATCTCCCTTATCTCCTCACATATATGTATCTTAGTCAGTCATATCAATATCTGGAAAATTGTAAGAAAGTATTTGTATGGGTCCATTTAGATGGACTGTATCACAATCTGTGTGATAATCATTTACAATTGCCACAAGACAGAAAGGAAGCATAATGATAATTTTGGCAAAGAATTAGTGACACTAATTATTTATTTCTTTATGTGTTCAGAGTTAAGCAGGAGAAGTCTTATGTTTCAAAGAAACAGAATTATATTTAATCAAAGACTGCTACAGGAATTTAGAACTGGTATAAAGTCATTAAATATCTGCCTATCATCTCTCTAGATCTAATAAAGAGATCTGATCAGTACTTACTGATCAGAGGTATGCGAAGCGCAATAATCAAAGCCTATTTATAGACAAAATTGATGCAGAAGGTTCATCTTACTGAATGATGAAGAAACACACCAAAAAAAAAAAACTAACAATATAAGGATTATTAAAAATCAAGCCAGACTGAGAAAAAAGGCATGTCACTATACACTAAGTAGAGGTAGATAACTAAAAATAATTTACTACAAAAGTGAAACGAATTTAATTTTAAAATAACTTAAAAATAATTGACTACAAAATATAGAGGAAGAAAAACTACATGTGAAGGTATCACACCTTTGTAGAAAAACACAAGTTGGAAATGAGAGAAAAAGCCGACTAGATGAAATGAAAAGAAGATAGGGAAGATAAGAGTAGCAAATGAATTACAAACACCAAAATAAATGGAAAATAGTAATTGAAATTACTTAAGACTCATTTTTGAATGATTTTTTTTCTCCAGAAAATGATCAGAGTGTGCTTGATATGGTAAAAAAAAATGAACCAAATTAAAATCATCATCATCATCATCATCATCAGTAATATTACTACAAACCTTTCCTAAAATTTCTGACTATATCAACTAAAAAGAGTTGCTCACATCCAAGGAAAATAAAAGAACTATATCTTGTCATAACTCTATGCTTTCAAAAGACATTATTACAAAGATAAATGCCTTTAGATTTATAGGCATTATAAAAAGAAAACAAGTGGCCTACAAAGAAGAAAAAACTCAGTTGGCATCACACTTCTGATTATCACTCCATGTTGGAAAGCAGCTAAGCATCTGCAACAGATTCATGGAGGAAGACTGTTTTTGTGCCAATAAGTTCTCATCCAGTAATGTTCCCTTTCAAGTATGAAATCAACAGAAGTGTATTCCCCAGATAGGCAAAAATGTGCCCTGTGTGAAATAAATACTCAAAAAAGTGAACTAACAAGATATGTATGTATGTAAAACAATACTGTGTAAATGATGAAATAAACTATATTGTAGAATTTCCTCTTTCACTCAGCTAATCATATGTGTTTATTATCCAAGCTAAAAGGTTTAGAATATTTGACACCATGCTTACAAAAGAGCCCTGTCCTCCCTACCTGGCATCAAAGTTAAAGGGCTTTCTAATCTAAGTAATACCCATTACCTACATGTGACCAAGCAGTCACATCTCTGGAAACAACCTGCAGTTTTTCCCTTTTTTTTCAGTATTTTGCTTAACATGATGTTACAGTCTATATTAGTCAAGGTTCTCCAGAAAAACAGAACCAATAGGATATACATTAGGAGATAAATTTATTTTAAGGAACTGAATCACATGACTGGGGGACTGACAAGTCTGAAATTTGCAGTACAGGCTAGAAATTCTACCAGCAGTCAATATTGCAGGTTTAACTCCAAGGAAGTTTGGAAGTTAAACCACTTTTTGGGGTCCTTCAGTATTTTCTGTTAAGGCCTCCAACTGACTGGAAGGATCTACCCAAGTTATGGAGATTAATTTATTCAAAGTCTACCTATTTATGTGTTAATCACATCTAAAATATACTTTCACAGTGACATTTAGACAAGTGTTAGACCAAAAAGAAAACAACCACAGCAGCAGCAGCAGCAGCAACAACAACAACAACAACAAAAACAGTACCACAGGATAGCCAAGCTGACACATAAAATTAGCTTTCACACAAATGATTCATATGGTCACTAAAAACTTGATAAAAGTAGGCCTTAGGCTGGTTTGGTTTGAATATTCTTTACCACAAAATTACACATCTGCATAATGCTATAAATAAATATGTATAGTTGACTGAATAGACAGAGGTTGACAATGTATTGTCATAGAGTATTTTCATTATGCTATAAGAAATTCATGGGAGGTGGAGGGGGCCAAGACGGTAACAACATGGAAGTTATTTCACATCTCTCATCCTTGAAATGCAGCCAGATAAACACCAAACCACCTTGTACACCTAGAAAAATGATTTGAGGATTAACACAACAATCAGCACAACATGAACCACAGAACTCAGTAGGTATGCAGCATGGAGAAGTGAACTGGTGGAGAAAGAAGCCATGGAGGGAGGGAGCTGTTTTTGCTTGTGGAGAGAGGACAGAGATGGGGGTAGAGTATAGGAAAAGCAAACCATCCCCCCAAAAAGCAGCTGAAAACATAGAAGAAGAGTGGAAACAGCCACAAGGGACTGAACAAAAAAGGGAGAAAGGAAAAAAGGAGAAAGGAGAGGATTTAAATTCCATTAAGACTCTTATAAACAGGGGGAGCAGAGAGTCTGAAACTCCACAGGTCAATACCTGGCAGAGCTCTGGTATGAAGAGAGAATACCCAAGAGCAGAGTCCAAGGTCCGAGGGGTCTAAGGGCCACATAGAGAGAGGTAGCCCCCCTGCTTGGAGGACATTTGGTAAAAGCTGTGCAGCCTTCACACAGGCAAGGGTCCCTGAAGACCCTGGAAATCAGCCACATTCGTTGGTGTTTGAACAAGAATGTTTGGGATAAAGCCTGGTGACAGATGTGTGTTGTGATTTGCCATAGTCCCTGAAACGCTGATGCTACACAATTATGCAAACTTTTTCTGGGGCAGGCTGGCACCTAGCTGCAGTCTCTGGGCATCAGCAGCTACATGGTTGTGCAAATGTTCCTGGGGGTGGGCCAGCACCTGACCATTGCTCGATGAGAACCTCCCCCCAAGGGTCTGAGTGGGTCAAGGCCTCAGACCTTCAGAAGTGAGGGGTTGGGAAACATAGCCCCATCTCAGATAAAACTCCAGAGGAATGTGCCAGGCAGCCTGACAGCTTGGTCACCGACGGTATAGAAGTGGGGAGTGGACAGAAGACACAGACAAAGGAGAGGAGCTTGAGTGCTAATTGGGAGAGCACAGAGTTCTGAAACTAGAGACTGGGTAGCTTGGTGAAGCCATTTTCACCGCTTCCATGCATGTGCATACATGCCTACACATGCCACAACAATCCACCCCAGTAAGCTAAGCAGTGCCATCTAGTGAAGAACAGAGCCGTCACATTACGCTCTGCCCTAATGGGCCACTCTGCAAGTGGGCCAAGTGCACTCTTGATGAACACCATAAGTCTTTTCTCCTACTTAATTTACGGATTATAAAGTGCTTCCTAGTTTGACTTCTAGGGGAAACTGGATGTAATTTCAATCATATTTCATTCTGTTTGCTGGTGCATCTATTCAATTTCTTCTTCTTTTTTTTTATTTTTTTATTCTTGAATACAGAAAGAGAAAAAATATTACTTTTATTTTCCATATTTATATAAAATATATTTTTATTTAATTTTTTCTACTATAGCTTTACTTTATGGTAGTTTTTTAAATTCTATTTTACTTTCATCATTTCATTTTATTCAATTTTATTATGTTCATTTTTTTCAAATTTTCAAATGTTTTCATTTTTTTTCTTCCTTTATTTTTCTTTCCTTTTTTTCTCCATTTGATCAAACTTCTTTCAACAACCAGACCAAAACACACCTAGGATCTAGCATCTTTTATTTGATTTCTTTGTGTTGTTTTTAATTTTTTAATTTTAATTTTTTTCATTTTATTAATTCCTTTCTTCCTTCAAAATGATGAAATGAAGGAATTCACCCCAAAAGAATAGTAGCTGGGGTTGAAAATAGATTAAATTCCCTTTCTGTGGAGATAACAGATGTAAAACCTACTCAGGATGAAATTAAAAATGCTGTAACTGAGCTGCAATCTTAAATGGATGTCACAGAGGCAAGGATGGATGAAATAGAGCAGCGAAACAGTGATACAGAGGACAAGCTTATGGAGAATAATGAAGCAGAAAAAAAAGAGGGAGGCTAAGGCAAAGGAACATTATACAAGAATTAGAGAACTTAGTGACTTGTCAAAGAAGAATAACATCAGAATCATAGGGATCCCAGAAGATGAAGAGAGGGGAAAAAGGGTAGAAGTTCATGTGAGCATATCACAGCAGAAAACTTACCTAACCTGGGAAAGACACAGACATCAAATCCAGGAAACACAGAGAACTCCCATTAGATTCAACAAAAGCACCCATAAACAAGGCATATTATAGTCAAATTCACAAATCCTCAGGTGAGGAAAGAATCATGAAAGCATCAAGGGAAAAAAAAGTCCTTAACCTACAAGGGAAGACAGATCATGTTCGCAGTAGACCTATCCACAGAAACCTGGCAGGCCTAAAAGGAGTATATTCAATGTGCTGAACTGGAAAAACATGCAGCCAAGAATTCTTTAACCAGAAGACAGTCTTTCAGAATAGGAGAGATAAAACATTTCCCAGACAAACAAAAATTAAAGGAGCTCGTGACTACTAAACCAGCCTTGCAATTTTAAGGGGGACTCTCTGAGGGGAGAAAAGGACAAAAACAAACAAACAAACAAACAAACAAACACCAAAAGCAAAAAAGACTAGCAGGGACCAGAGAACACCACAAGAAATTCCAACTCAACGTGGAACATAATGGCAATAAATTCATATCTTTAAGTACTGACTCTAAATGTCAATGGACTAAATGCTCCAATAAAAAGACATAGGGTAACAATGGATAAGAAAACAAGACCTATTTATATGCTGTTTACAACAGACCCATTTTAGACCAAAACACACTTGCAAGTAAGGGGATGAAGAACCATCTATCATGCTAATGGTCACCAAAAGAAAGCCAGAGTAGCCATACTTTTATCAGACAAACTAGATTTTAAAATAAAGACTGTAACAACAGATGAAGAAGGGCGTTATATCATAATTAAGGGGTCTATACACTAGGAACATCTAACAATTGTAAACATTTATGCTCCAAACGTGAGAGCTCCCAAATACATAAATCAATTAATCACAAACATAAAGAAACTCATTGATAATATGACCATAATATAAGGGACTTCAACACCCCACTAACAGCAAAGAACAGATCAACTAAACAGATAATCAACAAGGAAACAATGGCTTGGAATGACACACTAGACAGATCAACTTAACAGATATATTCAGAACGTTTCGTCCTAAAGCACAATACACATTCTTCCAAGTGAACAGGAATATTCTCCAGAATAGATCACATACTGAGACACAAATCAGCCCTCAACAAGTACAAAACAATCGAGATCATACCGTGCATATTTTCAGATCACAACATTACGAAACTCTCAATCAACCACAAGAAAAAAATTGGAAAGGTAACAAATAATTGGAGACTAAAGAACATCCTACTAAAGAATGAATGGGCTAACCAAGAAGTTAAAGAGGAAATTAAAAAGTACACAGAAGCCAATGAAAATGATAACACCACAACCCAAAACGTCTGGGATACAGCAAAACAGTGATAAGAGGGAAGTATATAGCAATCCAGGCCTTCCTAAAGAAGGAGAAAAGGTCTCAGATACACAACCTAACCTTATACTTAAAGATCTGGAAAACGAATAGCAAATAAAATCCAAAACCAGCAGAAGACAGAAAGTAATACAGATTAGAGAAGAAATCAATGCTATCGAAACAAACAAAAAAACAATACCAGGAGGTGGTTTGTCAAAAGAATTAACAAAGTTGATAAACCTCTACCAGTTTGATCAAAAAGAAAAAGGAAAAGATCCAAATAAATATAATCAAGAATGAAAGAGGAGAGATCACAACCAACACAGCAGAAATACAAACAATAATAAAAGAATATTATGAGCAATTATATGCCAATAAATTGGGCAACATGGCAGAAATGGACAAATTGCTAGAAACATGTAAACCACCAAAACTGAAACAGGAACAAATAGAAAATTTGAATAGACCCATAATCAGTAAAGAAATCAAATTAGTAACCAAAAATCTCCCAAAAAATAAGAGTCCAAGGCCAGATGGCTTTCCATGGGAATTCTATCCAACATTTAAGGAACAGTTAACACCTATTCTTTTGAAGCTGTTCCAAAAAATAGAAATGGAAGGAAAACTTCCAAACACATTCTATGAAGCCAGCATTAGCTTGATTCCAAAACCAAAGACCCCACTAAAAAGGAGAACTACAGACCAATTTCCCTGATGAACATGGATGCAAAAAATCCTCAAAGATATACTAGCCAACCAGATCCAACAATACATTAAAACAATTATTCACCATGACCAAGTGGGATTTATACCTGGGATGCAGGGCCGGTTCAATATCGGCAAAACAATCAATGTGATACATCACACTAATAAAACAAAGGACAAGAACCACATGATCCTTACAATAGATGCAGAGAAAGCATTTGACAAAACACAGCATTCTTTATTGATAAAAACCCTCAAGAAAGTAGGGACAGAAGGATCATACCTCAAGATCATAAAAGCCATGAAAGACCCACTGCTAATATTCTCAATGGGAAAAAACTGACAGCTTTCCCCCTAAGGTCAGGAACAAGACAAGGATGTCCACTCTCGCCACTGTTATTCAACATAGGATTGGAAGTCTCAGCCTCAGCAGTCAGACAACACAATGGAATAAAAGGCATCCAAACCAGCCAGGAGGTAATCAAACTTTCACTGTTTGCAGATGATATGATACTCTATATAGAAAACCCGAAATATTCCACCAAAAACTGCTAGAACTGATCCATGAATTCAGCAATGTTGCAAGATATAAAATCAATGTACAGAAATCAGTTGCATCCATTCCTACACACAAATAATGAAGCAACAGGAGAAATCAAGGTATCGATCCCATTTACAATTGCACCAAAAACCATAAAATACCTAGGAATAAACCTAACCAAAGAGGTGAAAAATCTATACACTGAAAACTATAGAAAGCTTATGAAAGAAATTAAAGAAAACACAAAAAAAAATGGTAAAAGATTCCATATTCCTGGATTGGCAGAACAAATATTGGTAACATGTCGATACTATACAATGCAATCTACAAAGCCAATGCAATTCCTATCAAAATAATGCCAGTATTCTTCATAGAGCTAGAAGAAACAATCCTAAAATTTGTATGGAACCAGAAAACACCCCGATAGTCCAAGAAATTCTAAAAAAGAAAACCAAAGCTGGAGGCATCACACTCCCGGATTTCAAGACGTATTACAAAGCTATAGTCACAAAGACAGGATGGTAATGGCACAAAAACAGACACTCGTATCAATGGAACAGAATAGAGAACCCAGAAATGGACCCACAAACATATGGCCAACTAATCTTTGACAAAGCAGGAGAGAATATCCAATGGAATAAAAATCTCTTTAGCAAATAGTGCTGGGAAAACTGGACAGCGACATGCAGAAAAATGGACCTGGACCACTTTCTCACACCATTCACAAAAGTAAACTCAAAATGGATGAAAGACCTCAATGTAAGACAGGAAGCCATCAAAATTCTAGAGGAGCGAGCAAGCAAAAACCTCTTTGACCTCGGAAGCAGCCATTTCTTACTCAACACGTCTCCAGAGAAAAGGGAAACGAAAGTAAAAATGAACTATTTGGACCTCATCAAAATAAAAAGCTTCTGCACAGCGAAGGAACAATCAGCAAAACTAAAAGGCAACTGACGGAATGAGAGAAGATATTTGCAAATGACATATTAGAGAAAGCATTAGTATCCAAATCTATAAAGAATTTATCAAACTCAGCACCCAAAAAACAAATAATCCAGTGAAGAAATGGGCAAAAGACATGAACATAAGACATTCATATGGCTAACAGACACATGAAAAAAATGCTCAACACCCCTCATCATCAGGGAAATTCAAATTAAAACAATAAGTTGCCACCTCACAGCAGTCAGAATGGCTAAAATTAACAACTCAGGCAATAAATGATGTTGGTGAGGATGCGGAGAATGAGGATCTCTTTTGCACTGCTGGTGGGAATGCTAACTGGTGCAGCTACTCAGAAAATAGTATGAAGCTTCCTCAAAAAATTAAAAATAGAACTACCCTATGACCCAGCAATTGCATTACTAGGTATTTATCCAAGGGATACAGGTGTGCTGTTTCGAAGGGACACATGCACTCCAATGTTTATAGCAGTGCTATCGACAATAGCCAAAGTATGGAAAAAGCCCAAATGTCCTCCACTGATGAGCAGATAAAGAAGATGTGGTGTATATATATATACAATGGGGTATTACTCAGCAATCAAAAAGAATGAAATCTTGCCATTTGCAACTACATGGATGGAACAAGAGGGTATTATGCTAAGCGAAATTAGTCAGAGAAAGACAAATAGCATATGACTTCACTCATATGAGGATTTTAAGCTACAAAACAGATGAACATAAGGGAAGGGAAGCAAAAATAATATAAAAACGGGGGGGACAAAACATAAGATACTTAAGTATAGAGAACAAACAGAGTGTTGCTGGAGGGGTTATGGGAGGAAGGATGGGCTAAATGGGTAGGGGCATTAAGGAAGACACTTGTTGAGATGAGCACTGGGTATTACACACAGGGGATCAATCACTGGAATCTACTTCTGAAGTAACTGTTGCACTATATGCTAACTAACTAGGATGTAAATTTAAATAAATTTATTAAAAAATTAAAAAAAGAAATTCATGGGAGGAAAGTGAAGATGAGTCTTTGAATGTAATTATATTTTCAATGCAAAAATTTAAACTAGACAAAATTTTAAAATCAAGGTTCTATCTTTGCCAATGTATGCAATGGAAGTCATATACAATGGGGTTTATTCCTATAGAAAGGAAATATATTCACACACACATACACATGCACACACACAATATCCATACATTTTAATTTGTGATCATTCTCAAATCTTCATCTTCAGCTATTGACATTCTGCAGTATGTTTCATTCTGATGGTAGCTTCATCCTGGAAGCAAGTTTAAATTGGTTTCCATGGAACCAAATTGAAGGAATAATGAAACTATGTAATATGTATCCCACAACTGTATTAAACACAGAACAGGAATATGTTTAACAAGAATGAGAAGTAAAGAATACTGATAGGAGTGTGTACATCTAGAATTTCTAGGAGCTTGATTGGTGGATCATATGATAAGAGTATTCTCAGCTTTGCAAGAAATTGCCAAAACCTCTTATTAAATGATGTATGATTTTACATCCTCACCAAATGAATAAGGCTTCTACTATTCTGCAATATCTTTGGCAATGAGATTACAGTTTTTAGGATTTTAGCCATTCTAATAGGTAGTGATACCTCATTTGAATTTGCATCTCTCAAATTGCAAATGATGTTGAGAATGTCCTTCTTTTCTTAAAATGTTTGAGACAGAAATAGAGAAAGGGAGAGGGAGAGGGAGAGGGAGAGGGAGAGGGAGAGGGAGAGGGAGAGAGAGAGAGAGAGAGAGAGAGAACAAACGAGAGAGGCAGAGAGAGAAGAAGACAGAGAATCTGAAGTGGACTCCAGATTCCAAGCTGTCAGCGCAGAGCCTGATGTGGGGCTTGAACTCATGAATTGTGAAGTCATGACTTGAGCTCAAGTCGAGCCAAGTCGAGCCAACTGAGCCACTCAGCTACCCTGAGAATCTTTTCTTACTCTTAGTTATTTTTCTAACTTCTTTAGTGAAGCAAATGTTCAGATATATGCCCATTTTTTAATTGAGTTTCTTATTTTCTTATTGTTCAGTTTTAAGAACAGCTTGTATAGTTTGGGCACAAGTCCCTCATCACACAGATGTTTTGCAAATATTTTCTCCCAGTCTGTGACTTATCTTTTCATTCTCTTGTCTTTTCAAGATCAGGTATTTAATACAGTCCAACTTATCAGTGTTTTAGGCATTGGGTTTTCATGTCATATTGTAAAATTTATGACCAAACCCAAAGTCACATATTTTCTCCTAATTTTTTCTATAAAAATTCTATAGGTTTGCATTTTACATTTAGAGCTAGGATCCATTTTGAGTTAATTTTTGTGGAAGGTATAAGCTCTGTGTCTAGGTCTTCTCTTGCGTATATTTTCCAAGTGTTCTACCACTGTATGTCGAAAGACTATCCTATACCTATTGCACTGCCTGTGTGCCTTTGTCACAAATCAGTTTACTATACATGTGTGGGTCTATTCTGTTCCATCCACGCATGCATTCTTTCATCAATAAAATGTTATCTTGATTACAGTAGCTTTATAGTTGGACTTTAATTTTTTTAGTGTGTCTATTCCAGCTTTCTTCTTCTAACAAGTATTCTGTTGTCTAAGTCTAGGTCTTTTTTAGAATAACTTATTGATCTCTACAAAGTGGCTGAAATTCTTCTTGGAATTGCACTGATCTCATTGATTGATTTTGTAAAATTGATGCCTTAACAATACTTCCAATATATGAACAGAGAACATCTCCCATTTAGATCTCATTTGATTTATTTCATCAGTCTTTTTCCGTTTTGTTGTTTTGTTTCATTTTGGCGTATGGATCCTGTTAGTATTTTCTTAGATTTATAGCTACATATTTCAATTTGTGCTGCTACTGTAAATGATACATAGCTTCTAATTTCAAAGTCAACTTGCTTATTGCCAGTAAACAGAAAAGTGATTGGCTTTTGTATATTGATCTTCTATTCTGTGACCTTGACAAGTCATTGTTTCCAGGAGTTTTACTATGGAATCTTTGTAATTTTCTACATAAAAAATGTCATCAATTAATAAAGACAATTTCTTTCTTTTTTATCAATCTGTTTACATTTTATTTTTCTTGTTTTCTAGGTAGCACGCTCAATACAATGCTGGTGGTGAAAGAGGATCTCTGTGCCTTTTTCCCTGTCTCAGGAGGAAACTGCCTACTCTATTACCATTAAGAATGATGTTAACTGTAGGTGATCTTGCAGATTACTCTTTATGAGGTTGAGAAAGTTCCCATCAATTTCCAGTTTGTGTATCATTTTTATCATGCAGATATGTTGCATTTTGCCATATGTTTTTTGCTTGTATCAACTGGTATGATTATGTAATTTTTCTTCTTTAGACATAGATTTCAGTAACTGATTTGAATATTGAACAAGACTTGCATATCTAGAATGAATTCCACTTGAGGTATATAATTCTTCTATATCGTTGGATTTCATTTACCTTTTTTTTTTGAGGTTTTGTGTCTATGTGTACATTGGACAGTTCATGAGTAATATTGGACAGTTTTCCTGGAATTATTCATTTGGTTTTGGTTTAGGAAGTATTTTATCTTATTTCTGGAATAGATTATGGAAAATTCATATTTTTTATAAATGTTTGATACAATGTAGAAGTGAAATTACTTGGGCCTTTTTTATAATGAAAGGACATTAATTACTGACTCAATTTCTTAAATAGGTATAGAATATTGAAGCAAACTATTTCTTTTTGTGTGAGTTTGGTAGTTTGTCTTTAAAGAAACAGGTCTATTTCATATAGGATATCAAATTTTGGTTGTAGTTGTTTATAATATTCCTTGTTATCCTTTTAGCATCTGTGAGTTTAGCAGTGATGAACTCTCTTTTACTTTACTCTTATTTTTTTTTCTTGGTTAGCCTACCTACAGGTTGACCAATTTTATTTATTTTTTCAGCAGAATATGTTTTGGTTTCTTTATATTCTCTATTATTTCTTGTTTTAATTTTATTGATTTCTTCTATAATTTTTATTATTTTTTCTCTGCTTGCTTTAGGCTTAATTTTGTCTTCTTTATTAGAATTTTTTAAAATCTTAATAAGTATGGAGTATTAAGATACTGTAGTGAATAACGATTACTTATATTGATTATGAAAGTTTATTTTCTTGCTTGATAGAAAGTGTGTGATTTTTAAGCTATTTGATTTCAAATTTTTCCAACCTTTACATTCTGAAATTTTCTTTAGCAATATCAAATTCTTTTGTCCACTTGATCTTTTTTTCCAGCAGCTATAAAGCATTCTACACCCTTCTTCAAAAAAAACAAAAAAAAAAAAACCAAGCTGAATATTTCCTTCCCATTGAATATGTAGTGCTAAATAAATAATTCTATCATTTCTTGACTGATCTACTTATATACCTCTGCCTTATTACTCAAGTCTGTCTTCAATGGTGCTGCAAAAGGTTATGTGTATAATGAATTTTTTATTGTGGAGTGTCTTGCTAACCTCTGTTCTCTGCCACACAGAGATTAATATTAAGTATCTTGCTATGGTATTGATATGGTATTTATATTTATTTTTTTTTATTTATTTTGAGACAGAGAGTGTGAGTGGGGGAGGGGCAGAAAGCAAGGCGGAGAGAGAGAATCCCAAGGAGGCTCCACACTGTCAGTGCAGAGCCAGAAGTGGAGCTTGAACTCACAAACCATGAGATTATGACCTAAGCCCAAATCAAGAGTCGGGCGCTTAACACACTGAGCCACTCTGGTGTCCTACAACATGTCTTTTTAACATGTACTAATTATTTCAGTGTTCCCTCCCACTGTTGTATATCACATACTATTCAGCTATAATGAATGAATCACAATTTATAAACTTGATTTTCACTCTTTGGTATTTCACACATTAGCCCTGAGGTACAGAAATCTCTTCTATCCTCTCCTTGCCAGCCTGCTGAATTTCATCACTGAAGAATTAGCTCAAATTTCCCCTTATTTGTAAAGCATTCCCTAATCACTTTTCTCTTTGGGTAAAATGTTCTCTTTTCTTGATATCCAAAATACTTGAAAAATGTTTATATCTCATAGGAAGGCAAGCTCTTGTTTTGTTTCCCCTGCCTAAGGTGATAACTACATTTTTACAGTAATCTTGGTATATGTAATAACTGTATTCAAAGTGGAATATTTCCTGAGTATTTCATTCTTTCAACAGTATTATTGCAATTTAGAAATCATTAGTATTACACAGTTTTATTACATTACATATATTAGGGAGCTTCAAAAAGGTTCTTATACTTGCCCTGAATCTTTCTAACTTCCCGATCAGAGTGAACGGGAAATCTATGTAAGTCATGAAACTACCTCCCAGGATGATTCACAAGAGTTCCAATTACAGGGAAAGAGAAAGTCCATTAACGTAATTGTACATTAAGTGGAAATTAGCACTATAGATTCTCTGAGATGGGATACAGGGAAGAGAAGGAAACAAGATCTTCTGCAAGTAAGTATGGGTATGGGGCACCAAGGGTTCCTAGGTGATAAATGAAAAAGTGAGTCAGGGAGACAAAAGTCTACATGGTAATTTAATTGATTACATCAGAAGAACTCACACTGAGAAAGAATAGAGACTTTTTTCCTAATGGATTATGATTTTAAGTACACATATGCATATAAAAAAAGAAAAACTGAACTAATATCATCAACATTCTCATTTCAAAGTATAAGAAAAATGTTCAAAGTGTTTGTTTTTCTTTTTTACAGTAACAAAGTAACTTTTTATTCAAATGAATTCTACACTTGACAACACCGCTCCTATTTCTAGTTATAAAACAAATGCAGAATTAGTGTGTGGTCATTTGTACCTCATTAGATTAGTCACTGATGCCTGTCCTTTAAATTAAAAGCCATATAATTACTGTTACCATTTAATGAAGTCAAATAATATGTTAGTCATTCAATTAATATGCTTTCTGTTAAAATCACCAGGGGTTCAACATAAGGTATTCTGTTTCATTTATCTGAGAGAACACATGGCTGTTAAATGGACAACTGTGGAGGTATGTAACTCAATGACCCTCTGTGTGGTCAATGAATTATTCATTGCAGTGGAAAAGATTACTTTAAATGGATATTAAATCCCATGGAAGAGAGTGAGGTTTGCAAAATACTTCACAGATGGAGTAAGACTTCCTATCATGTCACTGGCAGTGCCGGATTTGCCAACTGGCCTATGAGATAAGAGTTGTCTCCATGAATTCAAGAGCCCACTATAATGTAATTTCTGAATGACAAAAAAATGCTTTTCCTGTTTTTGTGTGTTTCTCATTACTCCTATCTAAACTCAGTTTCCTACATTTACAAAATAAACCACACATTCTACAGATATTAATAAAAGATTCCTTCTTCATTCCTTCATATTTTTGTTACTTGATAAAACACTATCATCCTTCAAAACATAGGCCACCCATTTCCTCCATGATAAATACCTCTGCATGAATATAATCAGAGTTTCCTATCTTGTATATGTACCTTCTGCTTGTCTTAATGCATGACACATTGCAAGGGATAAATAAATAGTTGATAAGGGGTTTCATCTATATTTTCTGCCATTTTCATGCTTATCATCTAAGGTATCATTTTATTTCTTTTGTATGTTCATTGTGTCCACCCATTAGGGCTCTGTTCAATGTATGAAGTTTTTTTCTAATAATTCAAGTCTTGTATGAGGTAGTATGGTCAAAAGAAAGCAAACGAGGTGCTTTTTGGTGGCTCAGTCAGTTAAGCGTCCAACTTTTGGTTTCAGCTCAGGTCATGATCTCATGGTTCCTGTGTTTGAGCCCCGCATTGGGCTCTTTGCTGGTAGTAAGGAGCCTGCCTGGGATTCTCTCTTTCAATCATTTCAACTATACACAGAATCTAAAAAAATAAACACATAAACAAAAAAAAAAAAAAAAAACAAAAAAAAAAAACCAGACCCAGAAATACAGAGAACTGATGACTGCCAGAGAGGAGAGGGATAGAAAGTTGGGCAGAATGGGTAAAGGGGAGTGGGAGATACAAGCTTCCAGTTACGGAATGAATTAAGTCATAGAATAAAAGGTACACCACAGGGAATACAGACAATGGTATTATAATAGTACTGCAGGGTGACAGATGGTAGCTATGCTTATGGTGAGCATAGGATAACATGTAGAGTTCTTGAATCACTATGCTGTACCTCTGAAACTAATGTAACATTGTGTACCAAATGGACTCTCTCTCTCTGTCTATCTATATATAAAAGAAGGCATACTGTGTGTTAATTCCATGCAAATGCTTTAAGAGTTGGTATGTTATGTGCCTCACTCTCACTACTGTACTTGTGTTCTCTCCGTCTACTGCCATGGTAATTAAAGAAGCAGAAGTCCAAGAGGATATGCTACTAGGCTGAATCCTTGATAAAGATGCACAGACCTAGAGGGCCAATTGTTGTTCAACTTGTAGTTTGAGTGGGAAACCAATTCTGCAGTATTGTGGCACTGTGATTTTGGGGTCATTTGCAGCATACATTGTCTTACCCAGACAACCACATATATTTTTATAACCTGATCCTACCTACCTCCCATTCTGTTTTCATTTACTTATTTTTTCTTCTTGAAAAATATTTATTTATTTTGAGAGAGAGTGTATGTGCATGAGTGAGTGAGGGGCAGAAAGGGAGGGAGAGAGAGAATCCCAAGCAGGCTGTGCACTAACAGTGTATCAACGTCCGGCTCGATCCATGAACCATGAGATCATGACCTGAGCTGAAATCAAGAGTTGGACACTTAACTGACAGCCACGCAGGCGCCGCTTGTTTCCCTTTCTGTTTTGAACTTAACAACTTTATAACATATGGAGCATTTATTTTTTTTTAATTTTTTTTTCAACGTTTATTTATTTTTGGGACAGAGAGAGACAGAGCATGAACGGGGGAGGGGCAGAGAGAGAGGGAGGCACAGAATCAGAAACAGGCTCCAGGCTCTGAGCCATCAGCCCAGAGCCTGACGCGGGGCTCGAACTCACAGACCGCGAGATCGTGACCTAGCTGAAGTCGGACGCTCAACCGACTGTGCCACCCAGGCGCCCCAGGAGCATTTATTTTTAATTAAAGTTTGCTTATTTGTTTCCCATTCTCTCTCTAACAGCAAGAAGGAATTGAACCAGAGGGTGAACGGGCTATAAGGAAGTACTGGCATGTGGGGAAATGTATAAAACATACTAGGGAAACTTCCTAACTATTAACTGTAAAATGAATTTATATTTATCTTTTTTTTTTCCTTCAAAGAAGATAAAAGTAAAGTTCAAGGCCAGCGGTGTCTAATATGAGAGTCACTAGACACATGTGACTATTTCAACTTAATTATAATTAAATAAGATTAAATTAAAATTCATTGCCTCAGTCAAAACACATTTCAAGTGCTCAAAAGGCACATTGAGTTAATCAGCATCTACTGTATCAACCATTGAAGATACAGGTTATCTCCATCATCACAGGACAATCTATTGGACAGCATGGTTCTTGATAACAATAGCAAAGAGGAGAGAATGCTCAATCAGAATTGAAGCAACTTCATTATAATGGGTGTGGAGTACTAAATACATTAGATTTCTAAGAAGTAATATATAATTACCGTAAAAGTTGAATGCTGGTTACAAAAAGAATAGAAATTACTTCCAAAGTGACAAATTCTTTTAAAATTCAGAACTTTAGAGAGATAGAATTGTACATTAATTAAAACTATGACCTCTATAGCCATGATATCTGGCTACTAGCTCAACAAGCTTTGGAAATTACTTTACCTTTCTACGCCTTCAGTTTTTTCTCTGTAAACTTGTGATGATAATATTACCTATATCATAGTTTAATGCAAGAACTAAATTAATAATTATATGCAAAACTCTAAAACTGAGAGCATCTTGGTATCTGAAGAAGAAGGCAAGGTGTATACAACATTGAAACTGGATTACTAGATTTTGATAGCACTAAATGAGTCATTCACTTTCCACTGACTTACTCTAAGCAACCTTCCTTCAATGTGTGAGTAAGAGTGAGTTGGTATGACTATTCATATTCCCAAATAAAGGGGGGCCACTGCATTTATGGGATCAGCAGATGATTAGGTGCTTTAGGCACATCTAATTGAAGAACAAAGAAGATTTAGTGTGCAACATCCCACCATTACCCATAGGAAGGGTGAAAACAGAAATATATTAAGAATCTTGTTCAATCTTGGGGCTCCTGGGTGGCTGTCGGTTAAGCATCCCAACTTTGGCTCAGGTTATGATCTCACAGTCTGTGGGTTCGAGCCCCGCGTGGGACTCTGTGCTGACAGCTCAGAGCCTTGAGCCTGCTTCAGATTCTGTGTCTTCCTCTCTCTCTGCCCCTCCCCTCCTCATGCTCTGTCTCTCTCTGTCTCAAAAATAAACAAAAACATAAAAAAAAAATTTAAGAATTTTGTTCACTCTTCACAAAATTTCCCAGACTAACATAAAATTAAAATACTAATTAATCCATCCTTTGAGTCAGTTAAATTACTTTATGAATCTGTTGTAAGAGATTTAAATATCTCATTCATTTATTATATCTACATGTGGATAGTCCTTATTTTAAATGCATTGCAGTAAACACCTATAAGTCCTTTATGTGGGCTTCAGATTCAAACTCAGATGAGATTTGGATTAGAATCCTAGATGTTAAGGTAAGTATGCTGGTTTTCAGTTTTTATTTCTGCTATCAAACAGATCATACAATCTTCTGTATATACTTCATTATGCCTAGAGCTACACTCATGCAGAAATTTATTTTGTAGGTTATTATATATAGGGCATACCCTTAAAAATAATCACTGCTATTAAAACTAAAATTCAGATTTGAAAGAAGTTTAATGTCTTCATGTAGAAATCCTCATTTCTGTCTGTTGTACATAGGGGATAAAAGAAAGTAAGTAGCTAATGGTAGAATAAAATTACAACAAAGAGTGCTGACTACAGGCTGAATCCTCTCTTGAGAAAGAGTAGATGGCTTGAGGAAATATCTTATTTATCATCTCCTTCTATTCACTACAAGAATGTAAAAGCACATAGTTTGTGATAATCGCTGCTGCTTCTCACATATCTGGCTTACAAAACACAATCATGAATACCAAATATACCCAACAATACATGTTTATGTTATATACTTCTTTCAAACATCTTTTGGTAATGTGTCCATATATGTAGGAGTCAATAATTTAAAACTATGCATTTGTAAGCCTGGATTGATACTAAAATTTTATATTTTCAGAGATTCCCAACTGAATGAGTTTTGGAATAGAGTTATTGAATTTTATCACCCAAACTCTACTGAAGAAAGACTACAGCCACTGGAGAGGAGAAGCAAAATGCTTGAAACTTCTGGATATTCTGAACTGTATCTTCCTATCTATGATTATCCATGAAGTATAAAAGGAAGAACTAAACTTTTATCAAGAATGATTCACAATACACACACACATGCATGCACTCCCACACCTAGACACACACACACACACACACACACACACACACACACACACTTGCACACACCAGAGCCTAACAAACAAAAATACCTATTCTATTTCTGTAGAGAAAAAATGTGCTGGTTTTCATCATTCAAATTACTTGTCTGCACACTACACAATTGCTAACAGTGGTCCACCTCTGTTACATTACACTGGTATAGACATAAGTCTGAAATAAGCAACTTTGCCACTGCATGTAAATGTTGTATGGCCCAATGTGGTTGACTTATTTCATATCCATGCTATAGTAGTTTCTGGAAAGTCATAAAGAGGTATAAATATGGGAATACTGACATCATTAAATGATCTCAATGATATAACAAACATTCTGCTAAGTGCCTTTTTAGTGGACTTTAATCTGAGGAAAATATATTTAAAATATTTATTTACTTATTTATCTATTTAGTGCAACTAGGGGAGGAGCAGAGAAAGAGGGAGAGAGAAGGAGAATCCCAAGCCGACTCCACACTGTCTGCACAAAGCCCAATGTGGGCCTGGATCCCAAGAACTGTGAGATCATGACCTGAACTGAAATCAAAAGTCGGTCACTCAACCAACTGAGCCACACCAGTGCCCCTTTTTAAATTTTTTTTAATGGAAAATATATTTAATTTAATATTAAAATAGTTCATCTGTTAGATTCTTCTGAGGAACAAGACTGATTAGGGTATAATTCTCTTTGGGTCAATGTTGCCACAGCCAGGAACTGATAGACATTTTATAATTTTGATGATAATGATGATGAACATCATGATACACCAAGTCATAAAGCAAATGTTCAAAATTCAAGAAAAACTCTATGTACAATTGTAAATGTCCAAAGAACAAAGTATGTTTATATGTTTGTATTTTGTAATCAAATATTCTACAAATCATCTAGTTTTCCATTTCCAGGTATCTTCATATTATATACGGGTCAATGAAAGAAAAAAAAAATCAGGAAAGATATATAACATGCTGCTAGAAAGGGATATTTTGCAATACCACATAATAAAGATAGTAAATAATGTGAGAAGTTTTAGAGAGAATATGTTAGTGTAATTTCTTTTTCTGAATACCTGTAATAAGTGCAAGCTAACAGAAAGCTAAGAAATTAAATAAAATAAGGACTGACTTCAATAAAAACAAAAAAGTTTTTTCCTGTACAAAAACAAACAGACTTAGAGTCAAATGAATGATTCAGAAATTACTATCTCCATAAGAACTTTTAGAGAAAGAATGCATTTTAAGGGAAGAGGATAAGTTAGAAGAACAAAATACCTCACGTGAATTCATAAAGCATGAAATAACAGTGATGTTGCTTAGAAATACTGAAGTGCATACCATCAACTGTCAAAAATACTGAAAGCTGTACATGAGGATTTAGCTGACAATTTAGTTGCCTCCACTTCCACCTTCACTCTTGCTTTGTCTTATCATTCCAAAAATAAGAATATAAACGTATCCATGCTGTCAACCCTGAGTAGATTGGGAAGGACCAGGGAATTGCTATTTTGATTTTGTACTTCTTTCTTTTCTGTAAAAATTCTACAAAAACTTAAAAAGTGAAGACAAAAGACAAATAACAAAAAGGGAATTTGAGTATGGTAGACAGTGTGAAAACTACAGACAACTACACTGCATGAAAATAGTCCCTTCTTTTTAATAAAAGTGAATTTTGAACAGTTTAATCAAAATGAACATGTGTGTGATTTCAAGGGGGAAACTGCCAATGACAAGAATAGGGAGATGAGCTAAGTCAAATTGCACAGTGAATAGGATTGATAGATATAACTATCAACTTTATTAACTGGTGAGCTCAGAGAAGGAAGACTATCTAAAGTAGCAAAGTCTGTGAAGAGATGAGAATGGAGAGCATGGCTGGAGGAGGATAGGTGGGCACCGCTCACCTGGCAAAATGGAAGGAACAGAGATACGATATAAGTAAGGTTATAGGTGGAAAAACAAATTGTTGCTTAAGAATTAGGCTGATATCCTCTATTACTCTTCTGGGACATATGATTTGGAACTGTTTTCCAAAATAAGGGAGGAACATGTGATTCTGAATGCCAAGAGAGAAGACAGAATCTAAAGACCCTGTGCAGGCACACTCTGGCCATCCTATGCTCTGTTATATCTCAAGAGTGTCAGGGGCGCCTGGGTGGCGCAGTCGGTTAAGAGTCCGACTTCAGCCAGGTCACGATCTCGCGGTCCGTGAGTTCGAGCCCCGTCAGGTTCTGGGCTGATGGCTCGGAGCCTAGAGCCTGTTTCCGATTCTGTGTCTCCCTCTCTCTCTGCCCCTCCCCCGTTCATGCTCTGTCTCTCTCTGTCCCAAAAATAAATAAACGTTGAAAAAAAAAAAAGTGTCACATCATACCTTGCATATGGGTGTTCAATAATGAATATATAAAAGACAAAACACTCCTAAAGAAAAAGAGAATAACTAAATCTGACTATGTAAACTCTAGCAGGTTTGTTGAAAACATTGAGGCTTCAATTTTTCTTTATTTCCTTCATGATATTTGTTTCTCTTTATATAGGTCTTTCAAAGTTTCTCAAATATAGAGAGGCTTGGCATCATGGACATGGCATACATACAGTTATCCAGAATCCTGTGTGCTCAGGAAGAACAAAACTTGATACAGTGCTCTTCTATTGCAGTCTTGAAATTCTTAAAAAGTTTTTTTTGAACCAGGGATGCCTGGGTGGCTCAGTTGGTTAAACATCTGACTCTTGATTCACTTCAGGTCATGATCTTGTGGTTCATGAGATTAAGTCCCACATTGAGCTCTGTGCTGACAGTGTGGAAGCCTGCTTGGAATTCTCTCTCCTTCTCTCTCTCTCTCTACCCCTCCCCCACTCATGTCCTTTCTCAAAATAAATAAACTTAAAAAATATGTCCCACATTTTCATTTTGCAGTGAGTCCCATGAATTATGTAGCCATTCATCACTAAGGGATCAAGAAGAAAAAAAAAATCCTGCCTCTAAATTAGAAGTTTCTTTCTTTGTCATTTACAGTCTTTAAATCAAGACTATTTGTATTAAATTGCTTAACTGAGAATTTTTCTGTGTGTATTATATAACATTTCTTATCTTTCAATCTTGCTAACAAGAACCAAAGTACCATTATTATCAAATTTATGTCTCCATTATAATGACGTTATATAATTAGAGGTTAATGTCCTTCATTTGAACAAAACTCACAGATATACCTGGCCAATGTTTGAAGATTTCTCATTTTCTTTTTCCCACATCCTTTCCCCTGCCCACCCCAAAAGTGTTAATCTGTGTTTCTGGATTTAAATGTTAATATTTTGTGTCATGAGCCCTTTTGAGAAGAGGATTTAAGATAATGAATCTCTCCCTAAATATTTGCATACGTGTGTAAGACTAGTATACACAGTTGATACAAGATGTGTTGGATCCCAAAACATGAAGCCACATTTACAAGATTTCTAGTCAGGAACATCCATTGTTCCTTCTGATCATATGCTCTGTTCTGCCTATGCCATAATCACTTTAATTCTGCATTAAATAAAATAATTGATTAATTAAATAAAATAACTAATAAAATTGTGCCTAACATAGAACTTAATGAGAGGGGAACAATTCAGGTTACAGAGTTGTGTTTCAAGCTATGAATAACAACATGCTGATCAAAATAAAAACTGACAAGCACCTAGTATCTATACCTTTCACCCTTCCCCAACCTAGTCACTAACTTTTCACCATGTGTAAACAATTAGACTGATGAGTGTAATACATTTCTCCCCAAGAAACCTGACATTCAGAACTGCTACTGTCTTGTAAAATATATTTCTACAAAAAGAATGGATTTGGATTTGGGGAAGGGGGAGCTAAATCCTTTCTGAGGAACTACATTTTGTCACATGCAATGATTTATTCTGTCAGGAAAATAGATTCTATGAAGTACTAGAAGCCCCTTTGGCAAGAAAATTCATTTAGTCAAAAACTTTAATCTATCCTGGTGACAAAATTCTCTCTTTAGTTTATTGCTTAAAAATTGAGTTTTAGAACTTCCATGCACTTTTGTTTTAAAAAAAAGTGTACCATTTTATGATGATCTTACAGTGATCTTAGGTCACATAAAAAGAAATTGATCACTAGGTAGAAAGTGAGATTTTATGTATCAAAAATATGTGATTGGTTTTGGTGTAGATATGCATCTTTCTCCAAAATATGTGAGCATTTTAATTTATTTGTCATAAACTCTTCTTTAACCCTGTGGAACTCAAAACAACCACAATATCCTTAAATGGCATAACTGTCATGAAAATTTCCTATGCTATACTAAGTTTTCTAATTTTCTTTAAAAAACAACTAAAATTAGGTTCTTTTTCAAAGTCACTTTTTTCTTCTAAATCACAGTATTTTTATCCACAGAATAAATTTCAAATGTCTTGGTCTGGGATTCTAAATCAGGTACAATGTGTGAACCCTTTTGTGACTCTTTACAGGGTCCTCACTTCTCAATCCATCTTCAGGCTCACTTAGCAAGCCTGTTGCTCTTAACTTGGGGATTAAAATATATTTTAACGATTGTGTTCCTTTATAATCCTATGTATTGTATTGGAAGCATTTTACAATTTTTTAAATGTTTATTTATTTTTGACAGAGAGAGAGAGAGAGAGAACACACAAGTGGGGAGGGACAGAAAGAGAGGGAGACAGAGAATCTGAAGCAGGCTCCAAGCTTGGAGCTGTCAGTGCAGAACCCAACATGGGGCTTGAACCCACGAACCATGAGATCATGATCTGAGCTGAAGTTGGATGCTTAACTGAGCCACCCAGTTGTCCCTATTTGAAGCATTTTAAAACATTATTGAGAACAAGGATTCACAGGTTTTACCAGACTGCTAGAAACAGCTATATCACAAACAAACAAAATGATTAAAGACTGAATCTAAGAACTCTCTCTTTAGAAGTAAGCATATGAAATGGCAGCTGTGCATGTCCTTATGCAAGGATCAAAGTCACTTACGCATTGCACTAGATTCATTTTTTCCCTTGGCCTAGTCAAGATCATACTTTTATGTGTGATGTTATAAATATATTATTTCCTTTTGGGATTTATAGCAATGAGCTCCTTGATCTTCAGTATTAGTCTCCTAGCTATTTAATGCCATTGAATTATTTTCTCCTGAAGCCATGGGTGGTCTTTAAGGAAGAACTGGAGATGAGTTTCATGGCACCATGCTATCAAAGCTTCCAAAACCCTAATAGCACCCTTTATTTGCAGGTGTGTCTGCTCCGCTTAGGGAGTTGTGAGACACCAGAAAAATATCAGCTCCAGACATTATTCCTGACTCCAAAGAAATTTCCTGTGGAAGAGATAACTCATCATCCTTTTTGTAGATAGGGTTGTATTAGGACACAAAAAGCATCAAGTTTAAGAAGTGCCATCATGTCTATAATTGTTTATTTTAAAAAGGCAAAGAAGAAAGGAGTAAATTTTCTGTGGCCTTGTGGCCTACTGTTTAAAAATTGCTTTGACTTAGGCCACTTGGGTGGCTCAGTCAGTTGAGCGTCCATCTCTTGATTTCAACTCAGCAAATGATCCTGGGGTCATGGGATTGAGTCCCGTGTCAAGCTCCTAATCTTCTCACCTTTTTAAAAAGCGCTTTTAATTTAATAAGAAAGAATATATTTCCATTCCAATTGTGGTTTGTTAACTATCCTAGACAGAAAGATGCTGCATTTTTCCGTTAATACACATCACGTGTTTAAGAAAAATTGAACTATATATATATATATATTTTTTTTCTACAAGTGATTATTAGTTTTCATCAGATAATAGGAACTTCAATATAAAGGATCTTTATCTATGTCCTCCAGAGTTATTATTTACTTTTTATTAGCAATGATATTCCCAGTCATTTATTTATTAATCATTCCATTTATGGACCATGTTTTTTTGGTGTCAAGTCTAAGAACTCTTTATCTAGCTCTATATCCTGAAGACTGTCTCCTATTTTTTTCTAAAAGTTTTATAGTTTTACATTTGAATTTATGAGTTATTTTTCAGTGGAACAGGATAGAGACCCTAGAAACAAACCCACAATTATAGGGTCAATCAATCTATGACACAGGAAGTATATGCAATAGGAAACATATATAAGTATATGCATATAACATATAAGTATATGCAATAGGAAACAAAAAATGGTGTTGGGAAAACTGGACAGCAACATGAAAAGAATACAACCAGACCACTTTGTTATACCATACACAAAAATAAACTCAAAATGGATTAAAGATATCAATGTAAAACGTGAAACCATAAAATCTTTGAAGAGAGCCTAAGCAGTTATTTCACTGACAACAGGCAGAGCAACATTTTTCTAGGTATTTCTCCAGAATCAAGGGAAACAGAAGCAAAAGTAAACTACTGGGACTACATCAAATAAAAACTTCATCATAGCAAAGGAAAAACATCAGCAAAACTAAAAGACAACCCACTGATAGAAGAAGACATTTGCAAATGATACATCTGATAAGGGGTTAATATCCAAGCTACATAAAGAACTTACACAACTCAACACCAAAGAAATGTATAATCCAATTAAAATATAGGCAGAAGACATGCACAGACATCTCTCCAAAGAACATATACAGATGACCAACAGACACGTGAAAGGGTGTTCAACATCACTCATAATCAGGAAAATGCAAATCAAAACCACAATGAGATATCACATCACACCTCTTGGGATGGCTAAAATCAAAAACACAAGTGTTTGTAAATACACAAAACCAAGTGTTGGTAAAGAATGCTTGTGCATTGTTTGTGGGAATGCCAACTTGTGCAGCCATTCTGGAAAACATTATGGAGGTTCCTCAAAAAATTAAAAATAAAACTAACATATGATTCAGTAATTCCACTATTAGGTATCTTCCAAAAGAAAACAAAAACACTAATTCAAAAAATATATGTACCCCTATTTTTTAAATAGCACTCCTTTAGTTTATTATTTTTGTTCTTTTAATTCTCATACCCCTATGTTTATTGCAGCATTGTTACAGTAGCCAAGATATGGAAGCAACCACCCAAGTCTCCATTGATAGATGAATGAAGAAGAAGCGATTTTATATATAATATATATTATATGTATAATATATATTATTTAATACTACTTGGTGATATATAAATATATGTATATTGGAATACTACTTGGGCTTAAAAAATGAAAATTTCCCATTTGCAACAGCATGGATGGATCTAGAGAGTACAGTACTAAGTGAAATAAGACAAATATCATATGATTTCACTCATACTCAGAACTTAAGAAACAAAACAAAATGAAAAAACAGAAACAAAAAAAGTCTTAAATATGGAGAATTGGCGGTTAAAGAGGAGATGGGTAAAGGGGGTTAATGGTACTTATCATGATAAGCACTAAGTATAGCATTGTTGAATGAGTATATTGATCACCTCAAACTAATATACAACTGTATGTTAATTATAGGGGAACATTTTTTTTTAAAGGAGATAGTTTGATAAAAATGATTTCAGTTCTTCTATTGGCTTTTTACCATCCCTGTGTATTATTTTTTAGATGTTGTTTTACAAATTTCCGTATCTATCATTCACTTAATACAGTGCATTTAGAATTAATGTTGTTACACTTCACATAAATTATACAAATCTTACAACAGTAAAATTCCATTTACCTGCAAATAAATACTTAAATACATGCATAAGTAAATATATAATTTCATTATTGATTTTCAGTTAGTTTCTATATAACATGAAATTTACATCTCAGTTCATTTTTTTACAAATGTATAATTCCAGCCTCATTTGCTGAAAAATCTATCATTTCATTTAATTGACTGTGTGTGTGTGTGTGTGTGTGTGTATATACACTATATATACATATAATATATATATACACACATGTGTGTATATATATTATATACATGTGTGTATATATATAATATGTATATTATATACACACATATATAATGTTTATTTATTTTTGAGAAAGAGACACAGTGAGAGTGGGGAGAGAGACCGGGGGGGGGGGGGGGCCCCGCAGGGAACAGAATCTGAAGCATGCTCCAGGCTCCAAGCTGTTCAGCACAGAGCCTGATGCAGAGCTTCAACCCACCAACCGCAAGATCATGACCTGAGTTGAAGTCAGACACTTAACCAACAGAGCCACCCAGCTCCCCGACTTTGTACATTTTTTAAAGTAAACTGGGCAGATTTGTTTGGTTCTGTTTTTTGGTTCTCTATTCTCTGCTGACTTATATGTTTATCCTTAGGCCAAAAGCACACCGTCTTAATTACTGTACTATAGTTGTTTAAGTCTTGAATTTGGGAGATGTTACCTCTGTTATATTCATCTATTTCAAAATTATTTTAGATATTCTAGTGTTTTCTCCTTTTTATGTAAATTATAAGGCATACTCATCTATTTCTTCAAAAAATTTCAAAAAGATTTTGATAAGAATTGCATTAAATCTGTAAATCAGGGGCGCTTGGGTGGCTCAATCAACTGAGCTTCTGACTTGGGCTCAGGTCATGATCTCGCAGTTCGTGGGTTCAGTACTGACAGCTCAGAGCCTGAAGAGTGCTTCAGATTCTGGGTCTTCCTCTCCCTCTGCCCCTCCCCCACTCATGCTCTGTCTCTCTGTCTCAAAAATGAATAAACATTAAAAATTTTTTCTTTTAAATCTGTAAATCAATTTTGGTATAATTAGCCTTTCATTGTGCTAAATCTTCTAATCCATTAAGATAGGGTATTTCTGTATTTATTTACATCTTTTTGATAATTGTTTCAAGAGCATTTTCTAGATTTCAGCATACAAATCCTATACTTGTTTTGTTAGATTACATCTACATATTTCATTTGATGTGTTTACAAATGCTATCATATTTTTAAATTTGGTTTCTGCATACTCACTGCTAGTATGCTGATATGGATTTAATTCTTGTGCATTGATCTTTTATGACCTTGATGAAATCATTTATAAATTCTAGGGTTTTTTTTCTTATGCTTTCATTGGAATTTTCTACATAAACTACTAAATCATCTGCCTATGATAAGTGTTTTATTTTTTTTTCCAATTTGTAAGTCTTTATTTCTTTTCTGCTTGCAGTGATTAGAACTTCCAGTTTTATGCTGAAGGTCAGTGATTAGAGCAAAGATCTTTGCCTTCTAACTGATCTTAGAGAAGAAAACCTTCAGTTGTTCACCATCAATTACAGTGTTACCTGTAGGTTTTTATAAATGTTATTTTTCAAGTTGGGGAATATCCTCTCTATTTCTATTTTCCTTGGAGTTTTCCTCATGAATGGAAGTTGAATTTTGTCAAATGATTTTTCTGGATCAACTGATATGATTTTACCTAATTACCATGTTGTTATGGCAGATGACACTGGCTGTTTTTCAAATATTGAGTAATGCTTGTATTCCTAGGATGAATCCCAATTGGTCATGGTACATAATTATTTCTACATATTGCTGAATTCAGTTTGCCAATATTTTATTAATATATTTCGTATTCATGTTATTGAAATACATTGGTCTGTAGTTTCCTTTTTTTAATCCTTCCTTTGTCTAGTTTAGGTGCCAGGTAAATGAATTGGGGAGTGTTTGCTTCTGTTTTCTGGGACAGATTACAATATTTTGTGTTAATTCCATATTAAATATGCATTATATGTTTCTCCAATAATTCTTTTTTTTTTTTTTTTTGAGAGAGAGAGAGAGAGAGACAGCATGTGAGCAAGGAAGGAGCAGAGAGAGAGACACACACACAGAGAATGCAAAGCAGGCTCCAGTCTCTGAGCTTTCAGCACAGAGCCCTATGTGGGGCTCAAACTCACGAACTGTGAGATCATGACCTGAGCCGAAGTGGGACGTTCAACCCACTGAGCCACCCAGGCGCCCCAATTCTCCAATAATTCTTCAATAAAACCATTGGGGAACTGAAGTTTCCTTTTTATGATACCCTTGTTTATTCCAAAATTTATTTTACATGATAATGAGGTTAGTCTTGCTTTTCCCTTGATTGCCTGTATGGTATAACTTTTCATCATATTTTTACTTATGTATTTCATTATATGTGAATTGAAGTTCTTGTAAACAAACCTATAGTTGGGTATTTTTTCTTTTTTTTTTTTTGTTTCCACTCTGACAATTTCTTTTAATTGGTGTATTCTGACCATTTACATATATAATGCAACTATTAGTATGGTAGGGAGTCTGTCATTTACTTTTTTATTGTTTTCTGCTTGTTCTCACTTTTTCATTTCTTTCTCTCCTGTTTTATGCCTTCCTGTACATTACTTGAACATTTTTATAATTCAATATTCATTTATCTATCATATATTTCAGTGTTATCTATGTATGGCATTTCTTAGTCATTGCTCTAGGAATTTATTATACACATACAGCTTACAACAAGCATTCTATTGATGTTACTATACTACCAGTTTAAGTGAAGTGCAGAAACCTTACTTCCTTTATGCTCTTTTACCCCCTTTTCATAATACAATTTTTACAAATGTTTCCTCTCTATATATGGAGAACATTAGATAATTTTATAAGTTTTGCTTCAACCATCAAGTATAATTTAGAAAACTCAAGAGAAGAAAAGTCTAATTCAGTTATTCAGAATTTTGCTCCTTCCATTACTTTTTTTCCTTCCTGATGTTCAAGATTCTTTGTCAGTGTTTTTGTTTGTTTGTTTGTTTTCTTTTTTTTTTTTTTTTAATTAGAGAATGCTTTTCAGCTGCTCATTTTCGGTAGGTCTGCTAACAACAGATTCTCTCCATTTTTGCTCACTTGAGAATGCCTTGATTTCCCCTCCATTACTCAGGAATATTTTTGCTGAATATAGAATTCTCAGTTGGCGGTTCTTCTAGAACTTGAGAAATGTGTCATTTTATTCCAGACTCCATAGTCTCTGTTGAAATGCCCGTACTTAGAATTATTGTTCTCTTATAAGTAATGTGTTGGTTCTTCATAGATGCTTTCAAGATTTTTTCTGTGTCTCTTAATTTTCAAAAAAATTAACCATGGTGTGTCTTGGCTTGTATTTTTTGAATATCCAACTTGGGGTTTCCTCAGATTTTTGTATGTATTGCTTTAGGTCTTCCAAATTTTCACTATTATTTGAATGCTTTTAGGTTATACATCTGCTTCTGAAACTTCAAGGACATGAATGTTAAATTCTTGTGATAGTACAATTCAGCATATGTCTAAAACTCTCAATTTTTCTTAGTCTAATTGTCCCTGTTAAGATTGGCTATTTTCTATTGTTTGTATTTAATTCCATTGATACTTTTTTCCCTGTCCTCTTCAATTCACTGTTGAGGCATTCATTGGCATTTTTTCCATTGTACTTCGTAGTCTTAAACTATCTGTGTCTTCTTTATATCTCCTACTGATTTGCCGAGACTTTTATTTTTTTGTTTGTTTTAAATATGCCTGTGATTGTTCACTGAAGTATTATTATAATGTTGCTTTACATCCTTGTCAAATAATTCTAACATCTGTGTCATCTCGGTTTTGTCTTCTGATAACTGTCTTTTCTGACTCAAGTTGAGATCTTCATTGCTCTTTGTATGATACAAGATTTTTGGTTGAACTCTAGACATTTGGGGTAATATGTCATACAACTCTGGATCTTACTTAAATTGTTTGTTTTAGCTGTATATTCAGATACTGTTTTGCAGAAGGAGATGCTACCCAGTTACTGTCATCGGGGAAAGGAATTCTAGGTTTTCCCTTTGACTCTTCTTGACACCTGAGGAAAAAGGAAATCCTTGATACTGTTGGATGGGAGTGGAAGTTCATGCACTCTACTAAGACCCCACTAATACCTCCCTGACTGGGAGGGAAAAGACTACCTTGTTCCTATTCCTCACTTGGCATCCATTCACATTGCAAAGGGGGGAGTGTCTTAGTTACCAATGAGCAGTTGCAACATCCTGACATTTCACTAGGCCTTGCCTGAAGCCACCCCAGTGAGGAGTGAAAGGGACATTGTGCTACCACTATCACAGACTTGAAGTCCAAGCCTCCAACATAGTCTCCACTGTACTGCAAGGTGGGGGACTTGGTATTGTTGACTGCGAATGACACCACCCCTTTGCTGGGAGTTTGGGGGTACCTCTTTACAGCACAGTGAGTACGGAAGTCTAGGATTACCACTCCAATTTTTGTTTGAGAGCTTTCTGGCTTGCTGGCTTTCCCAATATCCTGACTGAGACAGACAAGGCAAAAGCAAAATCAGGGAACTCACCACCATGTCATAATTCAGAACCAAGTTTCCTAACATGTTTTACATATCCTCTCCATTTTTAAGAGTCTTCTTGTTTCATTTGTAATGTCCAGGATTTTTAACTACATTTTATGGGCATAATAGGGCAAAGTGCATCCACTTCATTTTCCCCAAAGTAGGATTTGGAAGAATATTTTTGTGAGTAACTTTTTTTGCTCTGAGAACTATCTATAATCTCTTGGTAAGAGTGGAAATATTTTTACCACAGTAAGATACGACTGTACACTTATTTGTGGAACTAAATAGACTGAGGTCAATGGACTTATCATAAGATTAATAAGAGTAATAAGGTTTGGATATGAGAGTCAAAGTTTTAAAAAAGGGGGAATCCTACAAAACTGAGATTTGAAAATATAATATGATTTAGCTTTTTAAAAAAAGCAAAAATGAAATATCCCTTCTAATTTTTGATTACTAATATTTGTTTTATGGATGTCAGTAATTTGTCCTAGCAATTGTACACATTTTCCCCCTCGACATAAACTATTCTTAGATAATTTGCCTACATCTATCCTCTTTTTATAGATCCTTTTCCAAAAGCCTATGCCATGTAGAAAGCAAAAGGAATGATTCCATTTCCCAGGTACAATTCTATAAAAAAGAAGATGAGATGTAATATAAACTGGGCCAACAGGGTTGTCCTTCTTCAAGCTTTGGGATTACAATTAAAACACCTGCAGACGCACACACATGCACACGCACACACACACAAACACACACACACATACATACATACACCGCTGAGCTCTTGGTCTGAGAGGTTGTGTAAAACAGAGACAAATGAAGCAAAGCACACCTAAAATCCAAATGATAAAGCAGCCTCTCTGAAAAAAGCCCAAGATTCTTGTGGCCTTGGAGCACTGGGAGAATAATACAGCTTCTGACTAACCAACTTTTGGAGCAAATCTTTTAAAAGCCACATTTAATTCTTGCTTATGGATTCTATAATATATCTCTTCTTGTTTATGAAAATTAGGTATTTTTAATGTTAATAATGTTCTCATTTAGGTAAACACTCTTTTAAGTCTTCAGAATTCAGTACAGCAATTGATATTTTCCACGTGTTACCACTTGACTTTGATTCTTAGATTTAAATAGCATTTGCCAACCTTTTGTTTGGAAACTTAAAGAAGTTTAAGTCAAGTTTAAATTAAAGAAGTATAAGTCATAAAAGAACAAGGAGCATCCCAAGTCTTGATTTGCAATTTATCAACATAAAGGTAACTTATTATACATCAGGTGAGTGATTTAAAAAAAATAAAAGCATAGTGGGAATAAACTGGAAGAATTAATGTCTAAACGACTCAGGTAAAAGTAAAACAATGGCAGAATAAATAATAACTTTCACATGAACAGCCATTCAAGTCAACAAATTGGTATATTAAAAATTAAGTTAATTAAGGATGATTAACATATATAATGACCATATTAAAATCTTCCAGGAGACAAGAATTAGGAGAAGTCCATTGATCTCAGAACACTTCACGAATGCCCAACATGTTGGGGCAGAAATCAAGAACAACTGTACACTTATTTTGAAATGGAAGACTTAGAATTAATAGAGTTGAGTTTTAAATACTGAAAGGATAAGTTTATAATAACTATAAGGGGCTACAGGACTATGGAATCTGGAAAGGAGACCTATCACTAGGGGACAAAAAAGAACACTCATCTTAATAAAGCATCTGTTTTTAGATGAATGAATGAATGAATGAATGAATGAAAATAAATAAATAAATAAATAAATAAATAAATAAATAAATAAAGCCATTAATCATGTAGTAAGGCATACTAGCATAAGAAAAGTCTAGTTCTAAAGAGGTCATCATGGGACCCCATGGAGCGATACAGTGCAGCTGTGTAACTATACAATCATGAAAATACAGTACCAACCAAGAATGATTGTTCAGAGCTAAGTCAGTGTTACACAAACTGATGCAGTAAATGTAACCTCATAAGTGTTACTGCACTTCCATTCACTGGTTCTCTGGCATGTCTCTCACCACACCCCACTCTCATGGTACTAAAAGTGGAAATTTTTGCTTGGAGAAGAGAAGTAGCTAGCTTTTATGGAAACCCCCAGGTACAATACAATTTTGATGCTATTCATCATTACTGTAACCTTTCTTGGGAGGGAAAAAGAGAAAAAGAGTACCCTATTCTACAAAGGTATTTAGGATGGTGTATTTTTATGTTACGACACCATTCTGTACTTGATCATGAAACAGTTATCACTATGGAAACAAAACTTAAAGCCTAGTTATTCCATTATTTATCAAGTTGTACCAATCCATTATTATTTTCCAATCATTATGTTTTACTGATATGGACCTGTGTCTGAAAAATATTACATGAATATTTGCATTTATCATTCATAAAAGTAGATGTTTCTACTCAACAAGTCCTGTATCTATATTTGGGATGCAGGGAACCAGGGTTTTTTAAATTGTGCAAACATATTTCAACATGAAGAGATAAGGCTTGATATTAACCTTTATATTAGCTGGTCATACTTCCATACTTTTATGTGTGATGTGCTCCTATTAAAAAAAAGTAATGGAAAGTAATCCACTTGAGGTTGACAATTTATAAATAGTGTCTAGAATTAGCATTCTGAAGCCAGGATGTTCTAATATAGCAGAAAGAACTGGTGTTGCTATTGGAACAAATTGATTTATCCATCTTTTACCTTACATCTTAATGTAAATTAAATAGTACATTATAAAATTGTAAATTGTGATAGATGATCTTATTGGACTCTACCTATAAAATTCCATTTCCTAAAAAAGAAGATAAAAATTAGGTTTTTTTCAAAGTGATATTAGATAAGTCACACTAACTCCCTCTGACCTCATGAGATATCACCATGCTGGAAATACCCAATTGAAATAATATCATTCTTTAAATGTACCATGCTTTATCAAGTCTTTCAAAACCAAAATTATTACAGATACTGTATGACACAACCATTTAATAAAACTCAAATCAAGACACTTTCACAGAAAATACAGAAATACAAACCAAGCTCAAATGAGCTCAGAAATTTCATAAAAGAGCTCTTTACAATCAGGTCACTACTACACCAGAATTTAATTTTTTAAATTCTATTTACATGGATGAAGATACAGGCAAGGAAAAAGTTGGTGCCACTTCAATTCTCACTTGACAATGGACATAGCAAGGAAAAGATACATATTAATTTATACACACACACACACACACACACACACACACACACACATGAAAGAGAAAGTCTTCAGAAACATCAAATGTTCTTTAAGACTTTAAGAGTTGCTGGAGAGTTTTAATAATAAAACATTTTCTAATAAAGGGCCTAGTTCTTTAACATGGGCGGATGATGTAGAAGTCATTCTAGATTTCATTTTGCTTACCTCTCATTTACCAAGCTCTTGTTCCATGTCATAATTCAGGCACTTCTGAGAAAACACTTCCCATTGCTGATTCATCACCTTGTACCTGAGCTACAGCAATAGCCCCTGACTACTTCAGTTTCATCTCACCTCCTGCAGCATACTCACTTCATTACTACCTTTAATCTAAAGTCTATAACCTTAAAGTATTTTTCCAAAGCATACCCCGACCACCTGTGATTACCTCCTGCAGCTTTCAAAGATCCTCAACAACCCACAAAAGCCTCAATACATAGATGCTGGAATGAAAAGCCAGAGGTGACAAAATAATAGTGAAGATAAAGGATAAGGTATAAAATTAATGC
The DNA here is from genome assembly GCF_014898765.1 of Herpailurus yagouaroundi. Lineage (NCBI taxonomy): Eukaryota > Metazoa > Chordata > Mammalia > Carnivora > Felidae > Herpailurus > Herpailurus yagouaroundi. The sequence continues at coordinate 2,179,338 of NW_024412452.1, forward strand.
ATCAGGGTCTCAGAAGAAACTGGCAGATTTAGAGCAAAGGTGTAATATTATGTGAAGGGGTAAAAATATTCAGATGTAGGTATATTTGCATATACTTTGGCCTACATTATTGAGCGACTTACTTATAGAGGTTACTAGGTCTCCTTTCTTTCCTCGACTTGATTCAAATTTAGCAGGGAGACAAAATTCATTGATTTTGATAGGTGCTATATTGTCAGGAGAGCATGAGTTCAGAAGAAGCACAGAGGGATGACAGCTCAACTCAACCCAGAGCTGTCAATAAAACAATTGCCCTTAAGAGGCATAAGCTTATGAAGTGACATTTTGGCTTTGACTTCGAGGATGAAAATGAATGTCTGGGTGACATTCATTCACATAAAAGACCACATTCTGCTATTCATTTCCACCTCGTGTGGAAATAATCAAGATTCTTGATATTAAAAGGTAGTCACAGTTTCCAATTTCTTTGTATTTTATTTTAAAATGTGTATTTTAACACATATGTAACATATATGTAGCATATATGTATACATATATTTAACATATATTTACCATTATAACTAACATATTTTACTTAAAATATGTATTTAACATATATGTAACATATATTTAAAGTTTATATGATGCACAATCATAAAAGCATATATTATGTACATATTTACAAACTATATAGTTATACAAATATACTTTCTGAATAATTATGAGATATCTTACATCTTTAGTTTTTCTAACCCATCCATTTATAAACCACCATCTCACTTCTCTATCAAGCCAGTAATAGTGGTACATGGATCAACTGGGACAGCAGGAAGCTATTGAGCAGAGTCTCTTGGTAGGGAGGGTAATAAAGAAAACAGCAGGATCTTTCTGATCTTTGGAGACCGAGGTACCTATCATTGAACCTAATTCTGATGCTAACTACATGAACAATTTGCTTCAGGTTTTGTAATTTCAATGTTGTGCTTTCAATCATTTTTGAAATGCCAAGACTTTAATTTTTTTTCACCAAAAGGGTGCTTTTGATTTAAATGAGCTAGCACAAATTAAATACAACACCCAGGTCTTTCTCAAAATTGCAACACTGAACATGTATTAATCCACCCCTCTTGACCATCCTTAATTAAACTGTTAAATAAGATTGAAGAATTTTTTAAAATAATCTAAGCAACTCTGGAGAATAATGCTATTATAGTTTGGATTTTCATCAAATGTAACAAATCAATGTGTGCCATTATTCAGGTATGCTCTTTCTTCCCTTGCATACTTAGCATGTTGTCATTACATACCATTTTTTTCTCAAGTGTGTTTGTGATGTTGACCTTGCAAGGCAGGGAGTACAGTGGTTAACTAAAGGCTCTTGAATTAAACAGCCCATCTTGGAGAACAGGCAATATCTCTTATTATTTTCATGGCATTGGAGATGTAACATAACCTCTCTGCTCTTCAGCTTTCTCAAGTGTGAAAGAAATATAGTATCACAACCTATTTCATCAGGTTGCTACAAAGATAATATGATATATATAAAGGGCTACCACAATGCCTGGCATATGTAAGGGTTCAGTAAATATTCGCTCTTCTGCTTCTGTTGTGTTATTTCAAAGGACTCTTCCCTCCCCTTCAGCTGGAACAAGAGATCCTCATATGGTTATCTAAATGACATGGATCTGGATCAGTGGAACCAATTTGGGGCTCCAGAAAGTAAATGTTTTATGTGGAATAACAGGGCAATATACATAAAATATAATGGAAAATTGATGTCTGTCATGCCTGAGCAGCAGGGAGGAGGAAACTGATTCAGAAGAACAGGGCTTCAATGCCTGTAAACAGTCTTTGTACACAGGAGATCTTCATCAGGTCTTTATTGATTAAATTAATAGTAGTCACAGATGGAACAAGAGAGTAAATTAATTCACTGTATTATTTTTCTATAGCTGCTGTAAAAATTTATTACAAACTTGGTGGCTTAAATAATACAACTGTATTGGCTGATAGTTCTGTGGATTGGAGGTTTAAACCGGCCCCTATTGGGTTAGAACCCAGGGGTCAGTCAGGCTGTATTTCCATCTAGAGGCTTGAGGAAGAAACACATTTCCTTATTTTCCAGTTTGCAGACAGCATCCCTTTTCCTTAGATTATAGCTCTTCTCCTAAATCTTCACAGCCAGCAACAATGGGTTGGGTCTGTCTCCCATCACATTCTCCTGACTCCGCTTTTGCCTCTCTCTTCCATTTCGAAAGAACCCTGTGATTATACTGGGCCCACTCACATAACCTAGGAGAATTTGCTTATTTCCAGTCAGTTGATTAGCAACCTTAATTCCATCTATGACCTTAATTCTTCGTTGCCATATAACATAGCATATTCACAGTTTCCAGGGACAAGGACAGAGACATCTCTGGGGTGCCACTATTTTACCTGCCCCAGGAAATGCAGGACAATGAGCAGTGTATTATAATTAAACCCTAACCTTAGAAATATAGTTTTTCTCTGAATTAACCTTCTAAGCAACTGTTTCTTAGCAAAAAGGCAAATACTGTGATCCAATTGCAAAACAATTTAAGGAAAAGAGAGTGGAATTTTTTTTTAATCTCTTCATATAGCTCCCAATGAACAAACTGATCAGATTGTAAATGACAGTCATTATAAAAGTAATCAGGGCATTTGGGAAATCACTGACCTACCTTGCAGCCTTAGGCAAGTCAATTGACACTTCAGCCAGTTTTGATGTCTGTAGAAGAATAACAAATACCTCTTTACATAATCACAGCTCCTTCCCATGAATTTACAGGGGAGAAATCTCAAAGTATGAAAAGATCAATGCAAATATATAGTTGTATAATGAATATGGGCACCTTGTCTTGTGTTCTTATGGATAAAAATGTGAGGAGGTAGTTCTTCAACACTCCGTCAGTCACACTGCAAGCACTGGCCTGCTGTTACCTCAAATTGACTTCAGTTTACTTTTGAGCTAGAAAAGTCTTATTGAATCCAGTCCTCTCACAATTCAACAGATACAGGTAATGTTTTGGGCTGAACTGTGTCTCTGCAACATTCATATGTTAAAGTTCTAACCACCAGTACCTCAGAAAGTGACCTTGTTTGGAGACAGGGTCTTTGAAGAGGCAATTAAGTTAAAATGAGGTCCATTACAGTGGGCCCTAATTCAAAATGAATGGTTTCCTTATAAGAAGAGGAAATATGGTCATAGACACTTAAAGAGGGAAAATTATGAGAAGACATGGGAAGAAGAGACCCATCTACGAGCCTGGGACGGATCTTTCATTCATGGCCTTCGGAAGGAATCCACTCTGCTAATATCTTGGTCTCAGACTTCTAGCCTCAAACACTGTGAGAAAATAAATTCCTACTATTTAAATTATCCACTCTGCTGACCTTTATTACAGCAATCCCAGCAACCTAAAGCAGGTATTAGGAAGGAGACTGGTAGATTTGCACCCACATAGGACAGTGAGACCTGCAAGTATTGATGATTATTTCCTTCATGCACCACACAAAGTAGTGGTGCTTGAACAGTGGTTTATTTCATGTAACTTTCTATAATAAGTATTATGGGAATATTGATTGTATTCATAGCCAGCTTCTATTTTGAAGGCTTACAATTTAGTACACAGAATAAATGTATTTTTCTCTCTTGCCTTTATCTCAAAATATGAGAGCTTTCTATCATATATGGTGTCAAACTGACATCACTCATCGAATAATGAACATTGAAAGGTTACACACATCAACACTAATGGCATCCAGGGCATTGAGGAGAGGGTGGTTGGTATCACTTCCTGCCACTAACTTGCCTCTGAACATGACAATTAAAATTATTTCATTAAAGGGTATGTTAATATCTCCCCTATAATAAACAAGGATCCCATGGCTTCTTGCAAGCATTATTGGTGAAGGACATTTTTAAGTTACATATTATCCAACTAGAGCAACGGTTTCTATTTTTGCATATGTTAAGTATATCTTACTTATAGTGTATCTTAAAAATATGTAATGTAATGTATATTAAAGAGACACATTTATTATTTAAGTGATTCTTTAAAATTTTAATCCATAGATGAGAGATTTTTTTTCCTTTTTTAAGTGTTTGGTGGTGAAAGAATTCTACCCTAAATTAGAATATAGTAAGTTCCAAGGAGAGGCAAAGTCAACTAAGCTTCAGAAGGTGATGAAGATGCAGTTTAACAATTTCAATAGAGATGATGAGGGAGTCTTTAGGGGGAATGGGAGGATGGTTTAAAGCTACATAATCCAAAATGACTAAAATAATATGGTAAAAAAAACATGTAACCTAAACAGAGGATGCTTAGGATCTGGGTGAATTTAAAGGAAAAAAATCTACTTAGTCAAAATACTACATGTTAGAATAAAATTCAAAGCCAAAAATTGTTCTCTTTTGCTTTCCAGTGTAAAAAAACTCATAAAGTGTCCACCAAAGGTAACATGAATTTTTAGATCAACATTATTCATAAGAGACACAAAGTGAAAACAATCTGATGTCCACACCAAATGATGAATGGATAAACACAATGTGGTATGTTCATACAACAGAATATTTTTCAGCAATTAAAGGGAATTTTATACTGATATGTGCTATAACATGAATGAACCATGAAAACATTGTGCTAAGTGAAAGAATCCAGTAACAATAGATCACCTATCTTATGACTCCCCCGTACACACACACACACACACACACACACACACACACACACACGGAGGAGTCATAAGATAGGTGATTTTATATATATATATATACATATATATATATATATATATATGTATATGTATATATAGCATCCAAAATAAGCAAATCTATGGAGAAGAAAATAGATTAGCGGCTGCCAGGAGCTGGGGGGAGATGGGGATACTTGAAGTCATAGCTAAGAGACACAGGATTTGTTTTGAAGGTAACGGAAATGTTCTAAAATTGATTGCAGTGAGGGATGCACAGTTCTGTGAATATATTAAAATCGATTTAATGGTATACTTCAAATGAGTAAATTGTAAGGTATGTATATTCTGTGAGCCACCAATGGTTCCAGATGATTGAGAAATATAAAGCCTTTGAACTTGATTACAACACTGTTATATACATATTGCTATTATCCCTTTACACACACACACACACACACACACACACACACAATACATTGATACACAAAAGCTTGCTTATTGGCCACACACTAGGAAGTGAAAAATCTGCAGGTGAACCCAGGCAGTCAACATACAGATTCCATGCTCTTCATTTTAACATTTTACTGTTTGTATCAGGCAGTAATTTTACTCACTCATTTACAGAATAGTGAGAACCATCTGGCTACTCAATGTCATGTGAAAAATAGCAACTGAATGTATGCTTTGTTGTCCAAAAGGTCCATACCATGCCTTGATCTGGTCACATTGCAAACCCAAAGGAGCTGTAACATGGAGAATAAAACACTGCTTTCCCATCATTGCATGTTACTCTTTTAATCAGAGTTTATACTGTCTGCATCAATGACTTGAAACCAACAACAATAAGCAATCATGCCTCCAATTGTCATCTCCTGGGCTGCCGGCTCTAAGCAGTGGTTTCTTTCTGTTGACACATATTGCTTAGCTGCTGGCATGGCAAGTTGTTTTCTTGCTGAAACTCCACTAAAACACTATTGATTCTGTTGGGATGGCTAAAAAAGAGTCACTATCTCGTTATCATCTCCCTTGCATTGGCCTTGGGACTGTAATTTTCCAACCCAGGCATAATATGACAAAAAATACCTACCCTACACATTAAAAAAAGTGAAAAATGCTAATATTGCTTTTTTTCTCCTTTGTGATTTTTAACCCAGTGAATACAATGAAATATAAGCAGCTTTTCTCCTGGGTGCACTTCTTAATGATGAGTTACTCAACTGCTTCATAAAGTCCTTCTTGGTGAAAGAAATTTCAGTTTCTGGCTAAAGGGGGAAAATTCTACTGAAATATAAGTGGAAAACTTCAGAAGTGCTGTGACAGTCACAGTAAATATTTTTACCTTTTACTTTCACTTCTCTTTTCCTCATGGCCTTTTTTGAATATGATGAAGTAAGTCCTTTAACTTTTCATATGGATACCTATTTATCTCAAGGTAAGAACAAAATGTTAACTGTCACAATTGAATACATTCTATACCAAAAGTCATGGTTATCCTGGAAGGGATTTGTACATTGTAGTGGAGACATTATGAGTGTCTTCCTTCCTGAGAGACTATTCCACAAAATGTCTTTACAATGAAACCTGCAACCCAACATCAGTTATCTTGCATGCTAGCTAAAGAGCAGGAGTAGAAAAGAAAAGAGGAGAAAAAAGCAACCAGTGAAATGATGCCTACTACTATAACTAAAAATGCCACTTATTGTAACTTTCTGCTCTGTACCCTCTGTTTTTAATTTTTTTTAATGTTTATTTATTTTCGATAGAGAGAGACAGAGGGAGAGATAGAGAGGGACACAGAATGATCGGGGTAGGGGCAGAAAGAGAGGGAGACAGAATCTAAAGCAGGTTCCAGGCTCTGAGCTGTCAGCACAGAGCCCGATGTGGGGCTCAAACTCAAGAAGTGTGAGATCATGACCTGAGCTGAAGTAGAATGCTTAACTGGCTGAGCCACCCAGGGACCCCAATCTGACCTGTACCCTCTTAAGCACACCTGTGTATTATCCTGAATATTCCCTACAGAAACACTGTGAGATACATTTATTAACCTCATCTTATAGATGAGAAAACTCATGTTCAGAGAGTTTAAGGAACTTGCTTTTAATTGTACTGATGGTATGTAATAAATGATAAATTTAACCTAGATATGTTAGATTAAAAACTTATAGCCTTTAAACACTGATAACTCATGAACCTTCTTTGCTTAGTTTCTCTATTTCTCAGTTGTAAGGGTTGGTCAATAAGAGACATTTAAAGTAAGCTTTACTCATTGAACAATCAACTAATGAACAAATGAAGACAAGTGAAGTCACCCTAAAGTCGGAGCAGTGATGGGTTAAAAAAAAAAGGTAACTGCTACATAGAATATGAAATTTTTAGATGTAGCCATTTCATAGCAGTAGGTGGATATACTTAACGCAGAAGGTGTTCCAAGAAAAATAGGGAACTTGACCCAATGTAACCAAATATTTCCTCAGAATTTTTCTCAGTACAGCTCTATTGATAGAAATTAACAACTGTTTTAACATTAACACATGACTTGAACATGAATCGTCTTCCCTAGAGAAGTAATTCTATAATGATGGACCACAACAGTTACTAATCTAAAGCCTATAACCTACTCCTGTAGGCAGTAAGGGGAGAAAATTGAGACCACAAGCATAGCTTATTTGTTTGTTCATTTGCTTTAATTATCCTGTTCCAGACTGAGTACAAGAGGGTTTTATCTATCTGGCATGACACTCTTTTGTGTTACCAGGTCAGAAATCAATAAATAGTAAAAGGATACAAAGTGAATTTCACTTAACACACATCACTGGCCATATTTAGTATACTGTGTAATATTACTATTATATTCTTCAGACAATAATATTGAAATATCTATTTGAAACTAATGGCAGCAAATAAAAATGTATTTACCTAAACACATTCTCATATTGGGGACTTAAAAATCAATGATATTTTATCATACAATTCTGATAAAGAGTCTACTGAGAATGAGATTATGATATGGAAAAAAGTAACAGGCAATAAAAGAATTTTGATGTATAAAATAAGCAAAATGAGAATGAAACAGAATAGTAATAAACAGAATTAGCAAAGAAGTAACATACCACAAATATTCAAAATATCAAATAATCATGAAGAGACAAAGTGATATAAAGTTGTACAAAACATTTTAAATATTTTATGAATATAACTATAAAAATTTCTTTATTGAATTCAGATTAAAAATTCTCATCAAAATTATAGCAAATCAAATTCAACATACACCATGACCAAGCAGAATTTATTCCAGGTATGTAAGATTCATTGAACATTCAAAAACCAATTAATGCCACCCCCCCCATATAAAGAACTAAGGAAGAAAAGTTACATGGGTATGTCAGAAATGAAAAACATTTGACAAATATCCAACGCTTATTCATGATTAAAAAAGAATTCTCTGGAAATACAGGGGAACTTCATAAACTTGATAAAGAACAGCTTTTAAAAAAACCCTGTAAGCTAGATAGGGAAAAATCTGTTATAAGATGGTCGACAGGGGTGGCTCAGTCGGTTAAGCGTCAGACTTCACCTCAAGTCATGATCTCACAGTTCGTGGTTTCAAGCCCTGCATCAGGCTCTGTGCTCAGAGCCTGGAGCTTGCTTTGGATTCTGTGTCACCCTCTCTCTCTGCCCCTCCATTGCTTGTGCTCTGTCTGTGTCTCTCAAAAATAAATAAATGTTAAAAAAATTTTTTTAATTAAAAAAAAGATGGCCGACAGGACTGATAGGGAAATTCCAGTCCCCTACTGAAGACTCCCCTTCCAAGTGCTTCTTGCTGCCCCACTTGCTGTGCTGTCAAATTACTACTAATATGGAATGCAGAAGTAACAGAATATAAATTGTCCCCCATGCTTATGCTCAGGACTCAGACCTCTGGAAGGGATCTCCTCTGAGCCCACCAGTGTGAAATATAACTCCGATCCACCAAGATCTCTGAGTGCCTCTTGGTTTTTCCGCCAGCGATCCAGCCTGTTTCCATAATGTATGTGGTTCCCTGACCAGGAAACCCAACAGCGCTGGCCCAGTGTTGTCACATGTTTGGGGAAATGGCGAGGCAGTGATGGAATGAGGAAACACAGCAGAGAAGACACTCCCTGCCCGATTTTCCATGGTCTCCTGGTTGGTCGCCTCAGGCCAGCCCCACTGCACCGTTCCCACCAGACTCAAGGACACTTGGCAGGTGAGGAACTGGACTAGATGTCAGATACTGGTAAGGCCTGGGGACCTCATTCAGTCAGGCGCACCCACAGCGGGGGAAGGGGGACCTGATCACTCTCCAGAGACCTCAGAGGTCTCACAGGTATGGGGCCCCAATTCAGTCCAGCCTCTTCCCCGGCTGGAAGGGGGACCTGATCACTCCCCGGAGACCTCAGAGGTCTCACAGGTAGGAATTCTTTGAGAGGGAATGTAATAACCTTTGATGTGTATGTGAGTGTGAATGTGCCACTCAGGTCTGGCTTGCCTGGCGAGTTCGATTCTGTGGCTCCACGGGTGGGCACCCTTAAGGTTCCCAAAAGCCCACAGAGTCTGAGTGGGACTGACTGCAATTTTGTGGTGAATGGCATACAGTCTATGGCAGCATCGGAATAGTTTCTGATAGTAAATCACAAAGCTGAGACCACTACAGCTAAGTATCACCTAAGTTCCTTTGGAACACGGCCAGATGGGTATCTGACTGGTCTCCTCATTAGAGGGGGCACCCCTACCCCTCCATCTTTGCGACTCAGTCTCACGGGAACATTACGGGGTTGGGACAGAACAAAGAAGGGGTTTTCAGGAGACTGAGGAATTAAGACAACCTCCAGCAAGTTAAGGACAATGTGAGTAAGAATGGCCCACTTTTGGTGTAGGATGGCCCTAAAAGGGAACCTTAGATGTCCCAATGGTCTGCTGTGTCTGGCATGTTGTCACCAGGGACCCAGGCCACCCTGATCAGTTCCCGTATATTGACTCCTGGTTAGAGATAGCCCAAACCCTTCCCCCTTGGGTGCGATTTACAGGCAACAAACAGGAACAGGCTACGGTACAGAAGTCCCAACTTCTGCAAATTCTCACCAGTGATCCAGAGGAAGAACCAATCTTGTCCCCACCATCTCAGTCTCCCGAGACCATCAGCACCTAATACCCCAGTTCTCAATACTCTGCCACCTTCGGTCGCCCCACCACCTACAGACTCAGCACATCCTCTCTCCCCAAGACCAGTAGTCAGATTGTGTACCCAGCCAGGTGCAGGCACTCTCCAGATGCCAGTCCACATCCACGAGTACCAAGTGATCCAAGAAGGGGCTAAGAAGTCCATGAATATGCCCAGCAGCAAGGGGAATCCCCCAGGGATTATTATGAGAGGCTATGCCAGGCTTACACCCCATTTGATTCCGAAGCACTAGAGAGCCACGACAAAAGGATGGGGAAGGTCCAGCTGCCATAAGGGGGGGAGGCCCAGAACCTTGTTAGCAAGGGGCCAATGAACCTACTGCAAGGAGAAAGGATATTAAAAGAATAAATGTCCCAACCAGGGAACGTCCCAGAAACCCAGCTGATATGCACAAGAACCCTGCAAAAAGAACTTCATAGGGCTATGCAGGAATAGATTCAGATTGAGGGTGACCAGGCTCACTTCTTCTTGGCCCCCATGAGTCCATGGTCAAAATAAAAGTAGGGGGGCAAACTATGACTTTTTTAAAAATTTATTAATGTTTATTTATTTTTGAGAGAGAGAGGGAGGGAGGGAGGAAGGGGCAGAGAGAGAGGGAGACACAGAATCCTAAGCAGGCTTCCAGCTCTGAGCTGTCAGCACAGAGCCAGATGCAAGGCTCGAACTCATGAACTGAGAGATCATGACCTGAGCCGAAGTCAGACGTTTAACCGACTAAGTCACTTAGGCGCCCCCCCCAAACTATGACTTTTATGTGAACTCAGGGGCCACACGGTACAGCATGAGTTCCTCTACCTACCTGAGTGCCCTATCCCTGTCCTTGGCTGGGATATACTCACAAAGCAGCGGGCCAAAATAACCTTTAAGCCCATGGGATGCACCAGCCTCTACTTGAATAAAAAAATGGAGGTTATTCTGTGCCAAGGCCCAACTGAGTGGCCCGCCTGAATTTAGGACTGCCTTCCCCACTGTATGGGCCAAGGACAACCCCCCCAAACTTGCCCACAACTGGGCCCCCGTCATGGTAGAGTTAATCCCAGGGGCTCAACCACAGAGACAGAGGCAATACCCCCTCCCACAAGGGGCAAGAGCAGGCATCCAAGAACATCTGTCCAGACTCAAAGAAGCATGTATTTGGGTTGAATTCAAATCACCCTGGAACACACCGCTCTTGCCAGTCAAGAAGCCAGGAGGAGGGTACCGACCAATTCAAGAAGTGAGTGTCTCCTTGCATCCAGTGGTCCCGAACCCATACACCCTCTTCAGCAAGATCCCAGGCTCTGCCAGCTGGTTTAATGCCTAGACTTAAAGGATGCCTTCTTCTGCCTCCACTTGGCCCCCTAGAACCAACCCTTGTTTGCCTTCGAATGGACAGAACCAGACACAGGGTGTCAGGTGCAACTGATTTGGATGTGCCTCCCACAGGATTTAAAAAACTCTCCTGCCCTCTTTGGGAAGGCACTGGCCAGAGACCTTGCCAGCTTACCAAGGGAGGCCACACGCTGCACCCTTCTCCAGTATGTAGATGACCTCCTCCTTGCAGCAATAACTGAGAAAATTGTACAGAGGGCAAAAGGGCCCTCCTCCAATTCCTGTCAGACTCAGGGTATTGGGTCTCATGGAAAGAGAGCACTAGGGCCAGAGAGAAAGAAGGTCATCACCTCCATACCACAGCCCCAAACTAAGATGGGTGTACAAGAATTCCTGGGGGCTGCGGGATTCTGCTGAATCTGGATTCTCAGATTCTCAGCAATAGCAAGAATCTCTTGGTAGGGCCGGATGGAGAACCCTATCTGGACAGAGGAGGCTGAAGCCGCCTTCCTAGAGATAAAGGCCACCTTGGGGCAGGCACCAGCCCTTGGCCTGCCAAATATAGACAAGCCTTTTAATCTCTTTGTGCATGAGAAGGAAAATGTCACCCTCCGGGTTCTCACACAGACCACTGGCCCTTGGCAATGGCCAGTAGCATACCTGTCAAAGAGGTTGGACCCAGTGGTGGCAGGATGGCCACCATGACTTAGGGCACTAGCAGCCACAGTTATGCTCATTAAGGAGGCAGATAAACTCACCCTGGGACAAGAACTAAATGTCAAGGTCCCTCCTGCTGTCATAAACACTCAAAGACACCACTTCCTCTCCAACTCTCAGCTAGCACAATACCAGGGGTTCCTCTGCAAGAATCCATGGGTCACTCTTGAAATAGTCCACACACTAAACCCCACAACTTTCCTACCTTCTGAGGAAGGGAAACCAGATCATGTCTATTCTGAGGTGACCGGTCAAGTATTTGCAAGCCGCCCAAATATGCGTGACCAGGCCCTACAGAACCCAGACCTCACCTTGCTCATTGATGGTAGCAGTTTCATCACAGAGGGTGTTCAAAAGGCAGGGTATGCAGTGACAACCACAGATAAAGTCCTAGAGGCCAATGCCCTACTTGTGAGATGGTCAGCACAATGGGCTAAATTACATGCCCTAGTCCGGGCCCTCACCATTAGCAAGGGCAAATGATCTCAATCTACAAAGAGAGGGGCCTCCTCACCACGGTGGGGAAGACCATCAAAAACAAGGAGAGAACACTAAAGCTATCTGGCTTCCAAAAGAAGGTGCAGTTCTATACTGCAAACGAAACCAGAAGGAGACAATCCTACAGCACGAGGGAATCATCTAACAGACAAAGCAGGCAAGATAGCAGGTAATAAGGAGGTATACATAGCTCCCTCCCTTGCTATGGCCCTGATGCCCCTGGAAGAGAAGAAAATAAATGGACTGAGGTTGAAGGGGCCACCCAGACCAAGAGCCAGTTTGGCGTACCAGACACAATACACAGCGATAACAGACCTGCATTCCTGGTGGACTGCTTACAGGTCTCAAAGCTCAAGGAAAGCAGAGCAGATGAACCACACCCTCAAGGGAAACTTAGCCAAGTTCTGTCAGGAAACAGCCCTCCCACAGCTGGACCTGTTGCTCCTGCCCTTCTGTGTGTCCACTGTGCACCAGGAACTTAAGGTTTCTCCCCTTTTGAACTAATATATGGGAGGCTTCCTTCATGTCTAGGGAGGCTCCCAGAGAACCTACACCAATAGGGGATAAGAAAATAAGAGACCACTTCAAGCTTTAGGGGCCACCCTAAATGAGTTACAACAATATACCATAGAGAGGGCCCCAATCTCTTTAGGATCCCCTGTACATCCCTTGTTACCAGGGGACTCCGTCTGGGTCAAAGATTGGAAGAAGACCCTCTCAAACCACAATAGCCTGGGTTTCATACCATTATTCCAACCATCCCACTGCCCTCAAGGTCACAGGTATCACTCCATGGGTCCACCACTCCAGAGTCAAGAGGGCCAATCCTGAGGAGCCCCAGACTTGGAAGACTGACCCAAGTCTGATGAACCCGTTCAAAGCGACCTTCTGGAGAGTCCTAGATTCTTAGGATCTTCAGCCCTGCTCCAGCCACACCTCAGAAGTTGGCTGGTCTATGCACAGCGGAAGCTTGAGGAATCGCTGGTCCAATAAAATAAATAGATTGTCCTTACTCCTTGCCATCGGATTGGCAGAGGCTGCCCCAGAAAGCTGGGGAAACAGCGAGAGGTTCCTTTTCACACTCACCTTCCTCTTATGAGTAGGATGTCTTGTTGGTATTGGTTACCTCTAGTCTGGGCCCCATTTGTAAACCTTCAGCCCTAAGGCCCAGGCTAAAGGAGTGGTGTTGCTATCCATCCTCCTAAGGGCAGGAAGAGCCACAGGGATAGGGACTGGCTATCCCAGTGCCACAGAAGGCATAGGCTCTTCTGTGAGACTAATGAGTGGCCGACTCTCTAGTGTCCCTGCAGAGCCAAATAAGTTCTCTGGCAGAGTTACCCTCCAGAACAGACAGGCACTTGACCTCCTCACTGCTGAGAAAGGGGGAACCTTCATCTTCCTCAGAGAAGAATGCTGTTACTTTGTAAACCAGTCGGGAATAGTCACAACCAAAGTCAGGGAACTAAGGGAAAGAACCAGCCCATAATAAATAAAGATGCCCTCTAAAACAGCCTAGATCTGTTTAAAGGGGAAACCAAGGGGGAAATGATAAGGAAAAATCTGTTATAAGATGGCCGACAGGACTGATAGGGAAATTCCAGTCCCCGACCGAAGACTTCCCCTCTGAGTTCTTCTTCCCGCTCCACTTATGCGTGTGCCAAATTACTACTGGCGCGAAATGTGGAGGTAACAGATGATAAATTGTCCCCCATGCTTGTGCTTGGGACTCAGTCCTGTGGAGAGTGATCTCCTCTGAGCCCACCGGTGTGAAATAAAACATTGACCCACCAAGATCTCTGAGTGCCGCTTGCTTTTTCCACCAGTGATCCAGCCTGGTTCTGTAACAAGCTAACACCATACCTAATGATGAGAAACAAAAATTCACAACTAAGACTGGGGACAAGGTAAGAATATCCCTTCTCACCACCCCATTCAAAATGTGTTGGAAATCCTTGTAGTAAAATAAGAAAAGGAAATATAATACATAGAGATATTTGGAATAAAAAACAACTAAACCATCTTAATGGCTTTGTTCCCAGACGATGACCACGAATAGATGGTCTAAATAGATGACCACGAATACACCACCAATGAAAAGTCTAAATAAAGATCTTAGAGAACTGTAATAAATGATTATAGCAAGGTCACAATATACAAGGCTTATTATACAAAAGTCAATCCCTTTACTATATGAACATTTGAAATTTAAAGCACAGTACTGCTTTAGTAACATCCAAAAAGTAAAACAGGTATACAACTAATAAAGTTTATAGAGCATTTACATGAGGAAATTATAAAAATGATAAAAAGCAACCAAAGAAGAGTCAAAGAAATGAAAAGATAGTCTATGTTCATGGACTATGAACACAGTGTTAAGATTTCAGTTTTCCCAATTTAATCTATAGATTCAAGGTAATTCTAATTAAATCCCATATCTGTTTTCTAGATTTATACAAAGTGGTTCTAAATGTATATGGAGAGGCAAAACCCAGAAAAACCAACACAGTACTAAAGAAGAAAAAAACCTGGAGGACTGACATTAACTGACTTCCAAGTTTTACTAAAAAGGCATTGTATTCAAGACAGCATGGTATTGACAAAAGAAACAAAGAGATCAAAGGAATAGAACAGAGAGTCTAGAAACAGACTCACCAAAATAAAGTTACCTTATTTTTGCAGAGTCATAAACTCTGAGAACTGACAGTCATTTCAAAAAGTGCTAGAGCAATTGGAAATCCATATGCAGAAAAAATAAAGAATTCTAGACACAAATCCTACAACTTTCACAAAAATACACTCAAACAGTTCATTTAACTAAATATATGAAATAACACTATTCAACTTCTAGAATAAAATGGGAGAAATTTATGTAATTCTGGGTTTCACAGTAAGATTTAAAAATTTTTTTTCAACGTTTATTTATTTATTTTTGGGACAGAGAGAGACAGAGCATGAACGGGGGAGGGGCAGCGAGAGAGGGAGACACAGAATCGGAAACAGGCTCCAGGCTCCGAGCCATCAGCCCAGCACCTGACGCGGGGCTCGAACTCACGGACTGCGAGATCGTGACCTGGCTGAAGTCGGACGCTTAACCGACTGCACCACCCAGGCACCCCCACAGTAAGATTTTAGATATAACACTAAAGCACGATCCATGAAAGAAGAAATAAATGAAGTCAGACTGTCTAAAAATTAAAAAACTGTTCTAGGAAACACTGTTGAAAGAATAAAAAATACAAAATGATAAACTGGGAGAACATTTTTCAAAATATGTATCTGATAAAGAACTTCCATTCAAAGCACACAAAAAACTCTTAAAAATCAACAAGAAGAAACTAAACTATTAAAAATAGGCAAAAGATTGGGCAAAGCACCTGACTGAAGATATATAGATGCAAATAAGCATATGAAATAATGCTTATTATCATCTGTCATCAGGAAGCACATATTAATAAAATAATAATAAGAAACCACTACACACCTATCAGAATGACTACCCACCCGCGTGCCCTCCCCAATTACCAATGTCACATACTGGTGAGAATGCAAAATAACAGGAACTTGTATTTATTGACGGTGGGAATAAAAAATAGTACAGCCACTTTAGGACACAGTTGGACATCTTCTTTTGAAGGTAAACATGACGAACCATGTATGCAAAAACTTACATACAAATATTATTAGAATAGCTCTATTTATGATCATCAATATCTGGGAGTAACCAAGATGCCCTTTGATAGTTGAACAAACTCAATGACACATCCATATAGTGGATATTATTCAATGATAAAAAAAAAAAAAAAGAGCTGCCAAGCCATAAAAAGACATGAAAGAACCTTAAATATTTACTTATATTTGGGAGAAGCCAGTCTAAAAATGTTGCATACTATATGATTTCTATTATTTGACATTCTGGGAAATGTAAAACTCTGAAGACAGGAAGAGGACGAATGATTTCTCCCCCTGTGCAAGAATGCATGATCCCATGTCAAGGTGACTGCACTTTCACTGCTTGGTTCATGTTAATGCTCTACTCCATGAATAATGAAAGTAGACAGTAAAGTAAATGGTGACAGCTCACAGGAAAAAGCAAGAAGTGCCAGGATAATGACCTGTACCCTTTAGTGGAAACAGAACTATGTCCTTGTGATACATTTATTTATATCTCATCCTTATGGATACTGGACAGACTGCTTTCTTCTGAAAGGCAGAGGAGAATCTCAGAGAAGATTGCAGATACAAGGAGAAAACAAAGAATGTGGAGGAGGCATATGCTTTGAAGCAATAGCCTGCTCTGATTAACACTGGAAGGCCTGTTAACCCCTCCCACTGCAGCAGCTCTGGGACATACATGCATGTATGTATGTATATATGTATGTATGTATGTATGTATGTATGTATGTATGTATGTATTTAGGAGCTAGAGGGGACCCAGGAAGGAATTCAGTACGTAATGGGAAAATCTAAATGCATGATAAATGCACGAAACCACTTCACTGAAGGGGAAGGAGGGAAGAAATGGTGATCTAAGTATCTAGAGAAAGGAGTGAAGTCTGTAAAAACTAAAGGGAAAAGGAATTAAACATAGATATTTTACTCTAGTTGACAAAACTGTTTCTCTTCAGGGTATGGTTTAACAATTCTGATACTACTATATACATATACGGGAATGAAATAATAAATAGATGGCAGATGGCGAGAGCCAAATGTCCTACTGGTAGAGTGGAATTTACAGACAAATAAAATAAATAAGACGAGGATGTAAGAATGGTCCCTGTGGTAGTGAATTAGATATGGAGACATTTGTGTGAACTCATGTTTAGCTTACAACAGGTACAGATAGGGGCACGTGGGTGGCTCAGTCAGTTGAGCCTCGAACTTCGGCTCAGGTTATGATCTCACAGTCTGTGAGTTCGAGCCCCGCATCGGGCTCTGTGCTGATGGCTCAGAGCCTGGAGCCTCCTTCCGATTCTGTGTCTCCCTCTCTCTCTGCCCCTTCCCTGCTCATGCTCTGTCTCTCTCTGTCTCAAAAATAAATAAAAACATTAAGAAACAAAAATTAAAAAAAAAATTTTAAAAACCCAACAGGTACAGATAGTGATACAGTGAAATATTTCTAGATAGGTTTATATACACAAGTTGATAAAAACACACATTTTTTTGCTCTGTCAACTGAAAGATGCTAAAGAACCAACACTCTTGAAGCAACAAACTCCTGTGTCACCAATATCTTGGTTTTTAACACCGTTCTTGAATAAAAAGAACCTGAACTCCTTGGGGAAATGGCTGATTCTAGAACTATAGTAGGAAACATATAAGATGAACCTGAAGTATCTTGAAGAATCAGAAAGTAAGGAAGTACTCAACACCCCTCTCACATATTGATGGAGGCATGTCGAAGTATCACAGGAATCAACTGAAATAGTTCCAACTAACCAAATCTGAAACAATTTAAACAACAAAATAGAATATTCTTGGATTACAACTCTAAGCGTAAAATAAATATCTGTGTGTCCACTATAACTTAATTAAATGATTGAACAAATCAATAGGGAAGAGACAAGTCTCCCATGCTGAAGGATTTCAAATAACACTCCTTACATGTTAACTGCATATTATGACTTCATTCCAAAGTATACAGCATGGAAAAGGTGGAAAGGGAGAGAAAGGAAATTCTGCAGTGACATTAATGTGACAAACACTAACAAAGACAGGTTAAAATCATGCTGACTGTATGTACACTTGATATGATCTGACGAAAATGACCTCTGTGGTCTTCCTCCCAATAATCCATTACCTCAGTATTATCATGAGAAAAACACTAGACAAATACTAATAGTAGACCATCCTTCAAAATACTTGACCTGTACTCCTCACAGCTGTCACGGTCATGAAAAACAAAGAAAGTCAGTAAAACTGCCACAGTTAAGAGTAACCTAAAGATGCATGACAACTAAATGTAGCATGGTATCTTGGGTGGGATACTGGAATAGAAAAAGGACATTAAGTAAAAACTAAGGAAATCTAAACAGACAATGGACTTAATACTTTTTTTTTTAAATCTAAGTTGGACTTCATTTAAAAAAATCAAAAAGTGTGCCTTTCAAATGATAGTATTAACAAAATAAAAAATGTCAAAGCCACAAAATGGGAGAAATAACTTACATATAAATGTATGTATCTTACGTGTATTATATATAGATGTATATCTGACTAGAAAGACCGATACCTGACAAAGGACTTGCATGTATAACATATTTTAAAATTACATTTCAAATTTATTAATGAAAACCACACAACAAAAAGTGAGCTTTATGTTTTAACACAGGATACATATAAATTGTGAATGAGTACTAGGAAATATTCTCAACATGAGTAGTAATCAGGAAAATGCAAACGAATACAGTGCAGAAAGTACTATTCAGACACAAGAAGATGGCAGGGGCAGAAAACCAGGAATGATGAATTGGAAATAATCCCTTAGCAATGAGTCCTTCTGTCATAGGACACGACTATATTTACAGAAGCTTCAGATTCCTCATCTAAAAATTACAGAATTGAGCAGGATTATCTCTGAAGTCAGTTTTAATATTTGGAATTTATAAAATTAAGTTTATTTTAAGCAAAAATTATAAATAGTTTGCATATTTTTCTTCCTTTGTTTCCCTTCTAAAAGCTGTATTAATTTGATTTCTTTGGATAATTTCTGCAAAGTGGTAAGAAGTTATCAGAATAGAACAATTCATCAATAATTTGAGCACTTTTCATTTGCAATTTGTAGTGTGATCAAAAGTGCCATTACCTTCAAAAGAATTTTATCAGTAGGTGGCAGAGATATAGTCTTTAATTTTCTAACATGGACTGTTCCAATGCCTCTGTTACTAATATAAACATTGCAAAGTGGCAAATGTATATCTAGAGTGTTACTATAACTTAAAATTTTTGCTTAAAATATATCCCAGAAAATTAAATTTACCTCTGAACTGGGCCCTGGGGCAATGATTGATCTAACTATAAATTTTATGGCTAAGATGTAAAAGTCTGCAATTGCTATTTTGTAATAAAAACAGTGACAGAACTTTTAAACTTCATTTCTCCAACCATGTTGTTATGCAGTTATAAGTTCCAGTCAGTATCTGGAAGTTTGGATAGTAAAAAGAACTTCCTAAGATTCTATTAGTGACCAATGCATATCAGCAAGATAGAATGTTTTTAGTCACTGTGCACCCAAATTGTTTCTCCTAGGACAGAGTTGCAGAAACTGAAGCTGTTCCCCACAGCTTAGAAGAAATGAAAACCTCTTCACATTCAAGTTGTTAATGACACCACCATCACCTATACCAAGCACAAACAAATATAAATGTACACAAAAACAGCTTTCCAAAAATCTGCTCGTGAAGATGTGAGATAACTTACAGCAAAACACCATTCTATTTTTTTCAAGATACCACAAATAGATTTTAGCACATTAAATCTGCATCATTTGCTTGTGATCCATTATGAAAAGCTGTGTGGATTTTCAAAGGAAGCACAGCTTTGCTGTGTCATGTTGATGTATTTTAATGTAGGAGGTTGTGGGGTATGATAGACTAAAGCATACAGATCTGCTAAACCAGGAAGCACCAGGAATATTAAATATAAAGATAAGCTCAGGTAGTCTAAGTAGGTTAATAATGATAAAAACTAGGGGTGCCTGGGTGGTTCAGTCAGCTAAGCATCCGACTTTGGCTCAGGTCATGATCTCATGGTTTGTGAGTTCAAGCCCTATGTTAGGCTCTGTGCCTGCTTCCAATTCTGTGTCTCTCTACTGGCTTGTTGTACCGTATACTTTGATGAAGTAAACTGTCAGGTAGAAGCCCACACTGGAAAGACCTGAGGAAGCTACTGGCTAACAGCCTGTAAGGCTATCTGTCCAAAACTGCAAGGACCTGCATCCTGTCAAAAACTATGTGAATGAAACAGGAAGAAGATTTTTTTTCCCCTTGAACTTCCAGAGGAGACCAGATAACGTGGCCAACACTTTGTGCCTATATGACAGTCAGGAAAGCAGATGACACAATCTATGCTTCTATTCCTGACCTTCAGAAATGCCCTGTGAAATTAGATTACTTACTGTCCATTACTGCTAATAGAAAACAGAGTATAACCATCCCGACCACGAGGAGAACTAGAGAAGGTGACAGGCTGAAGTGGTCTAGGATTTTGAATCAGTCAAGATTTTGCACAGAATCTCCTGCACCTATGTGAGTATGAACTATCAATTTGAAGTAAAGAAGACGAGATGACCAATAAATGCCACTTGGGAGGAGAAGAAGAAATAGATCTAAGTCAGTGAAAGTACCAGAAGTTTTATGCCAAATATTTTTATAATTACATACTTTAACTCAGGTACTCCATTTAGGAACTATTTAGAAGTATCTTGTGTGTGTGTGTGTGTGTGTGTGTGTGTGTGTGTGTGTGTGTGTGTAATCCATCTTTCTCTCTCATACTGTTGAATAAATTGAGAATATGTTATTTTCTTAAATGTCAATCTATAAAAGAAATGGACTCTATCAATACCTCAGCCAGTGGCACACTAGTATAACCTGAGCACTTTCTACACCATTGCTTGCCAAGTGGAAGTATAATGGGCTGCAAGTAAAAGTGCCCAGAATCTTGCAGCAAAGTCAGTCAGTCCTAAGTTGATCCCATTTGGTACCACTCTACATGCTAATCCATTGTTTTGTTTTCTTTTGAACTCTCTTTTGTTTCTGTTCTGCCTCAGCTTTTGTATCTTGCCTCCTCTAACTCATACCTATGGTTTTGTCTTCTAACTTCAGGGTTTCATATTCTCCCTTTGGGCCTGATACCGTTCAGTTCAGTGACAAGAGCTCTGGATTAGCCTCAGGCCCTGCCTCTTGAATCTCTCCACTGTGACAGTCACAGCCCTTCTGAGATATGGATGCTCCATATCCAGGGGGCTGCTTATGATGCTTACTCTGGTCAGAAGGATTAACGAAAACCACACAGACAGCAAAATTAGCAAGACAGCATCCTCTTTGAATGTGGGGTGTCTCCTCCCCATCTTTCTCATTATAGGTGGTGGTGCTCAGCATGTAATTTCATCCAGAGTGGCTTTAGTGGCTGTGTTACATCCCAAGTAAAGAGTCTGGCATACTCTGATCCTATCTCCCCGCTTTGAAATCTATTTTCCTCCATTTGTCTCTTTACTTAATGTCTCTGAGACTCAGAGCTGTTTCCTATGAAACAGGAATTGTAACTACCCCCATAAGATTGCATGACAAAGACAATGTCATTCACAAAAATTTTTCTTATGTTTCTAATTAGGTTGAAAGACACTGAGAGGAATTATGGCCTCCTCCTACCCTCCTTTACCTCATACCAACTTGAGTATATTTGAACATCATGGATAGTAACTAACCTACCCAATCTGATGGATCCAATGTAAAATTCAAGTGATTACAATAAACTGCTCTACACATCGCAATAACAAAAACCATGTAATTTCAGGTTACAATTACTTGGTTAAGATTCTTGTTATATTGTTTTGTTTTCAATGTATCAGAACAAACATACTGTTTTTGGTTTCTTATGTATCTACAATTGTTTGGCATTTAAGAGAGCATTTGGTAGTGTCAAGGAAAAGCTGATGCCACAAGTGAGTTTAGTTCAATATTCAAAAACACTTTCTAGAAAGCAGCTAAGTTCCATTGTAAAAAATACTGTGTTCATATAGATAAGAAAGACTTGTTTTGTGAAAGAAACAAAATCTTTTTCTATTGATAAGCATACCCTCAGGAGATGTGATCCCAAATACAATGGTTTTCAGTGTACCTGCTGCCCAAAAGCCTTCAGGAAAGTTGTGTTACGCAGGATTGAAATGATGCATGAATGGCTGGGAATTAGAAAAGAAAATGGAGGGGCGCCTGGGTGGCGCAGTCGGTTAAGCGTCCGACTTCAGCCAGGTCACCATCTCGCGGTCCGTGAGTTCGAGCCCCGCATCAGGCTCTGGGCTGATGGCTCAGAGCCTGAAGCCTGTTTCCGATTCTGTGTCTCCCTCTCTCTCTGCCCCTCCCCCGTTCATGCTCTGTCTCTCTCTGTCCCCAAAATAAATAAACGTTGAAAAAAAAATTTTTAAAAGAAAAGAAATTGGAATTTTGATTCTTTTTTAGAATTCAGAATTTCTTTGAAGCTTTCCTTGCCTCTCCTGATTTTAAACCTGAAGTCATGAAAATAAAATTTAGTTTATTCGATTTCTATGCACTATACATGAGATATTTTGAAACTTTTAAATATTTTCCCTAAAGAAAACAATACTTAAAGTTTACAATATTATACCCCAGCATAAATTAACAGTCCATAGAGGCATTATGTAAATCAATGTTAATACATGTGGCATCAAATATTCATAACTACTGAAGGAATATCTTATCAAAAAGCTTGTTTTTCTTTTCTTTTATCATGGAAATCAGTTTTTCCACATTTGTAGAGATGCCCAAAACAGAAAAGTGATATCAGATACTGTTAATATGGGTTAGTCTGACCAGAATTGATCAGAGTGTAATCTACTAGGATTCCAAGACATCACTGTAATATATCACAGGGAACAGCTAATTCCACATTTCCATGGCAATTCCTCACAAAATTGTAAAATGTCACTTAGTCTGTCTCACTTAACTATTAAAAAAAAAAAGGTGACTTTAAAAAAGTGGTACAAAGCACATCCAACATTAACACACAAAATCACCTGCTTAATCCATTCCTGGGTACTGTGGTTCTTTGCACACATACACATCACAGAAGCTGTTGTCAGTTTCAGACACCTGATATTTTAACTTTGAATAATGCCTAACACAGTGTTCACTTAGAACTAGAGAGTTATTTAATTTTCTAAAATCTTAACTTCTTAGTAATATGACTCCCATGGATTTTGTCTCCTTCTGATAGTTTCAAAAAAGATCAATATTATGGAAAAGTAGGAAATATTTTGCTAACATAAGATTTAGGGGGGAAATGCATATATTGAACCAGGTTTTGTAATTATATTTATGTAAGTTCCTCTATTTTAATGAAAGTAAGTAAGTAATGCTACCAAATTAGGAATAATGCTTGTGGTCAGACACTGGTTGTTGTCAACCAAACATACCTACTCTTTTCAACTCAAAAAAAATCCCTAGTTTTCTTTATGTCTTTGTTCTTCACAGAGATTTAGGCTTCAGGATCAGATTCTGGTAAGTCTAAACTTACCACAGTAGCTTTCCACTGACAGTTTAGGCATGGAAATACAATCGAATTTGGACCAACATGATGTGAAAATAAGAATGTGGGAAGGGTGGCTCAGTCAGCTGAGCATCTGACTTTGGCTCGTCATGATCTCATGGTTCTTGAGTTAAAGCCCCAGGTTGGGCTCACTGCTGTCAGCCAAGAGCCAGCTTCAGATATTCTACCTCTCTCCCCGCTACCCCTCCCCCATTCACAAGCTCTCAAAAATAAACACTTAAAAAAAAAGAATGTGGGAAGGAGGTTTCTCTGAAAGGTTTCTACTTTGATCAGTAGCACACAAGCAACATGTAGGGAGAGCAAGTTTCTCTTATTCCATGTTACATTATCCTGTCTGTATGTGATTCCTGCCACTGTGACAGCCACTTTTCTTTCACACGGGAAAATAGCATGAGGATGACAGAGCTGAAAGTTGAAAAGGAATGGGATATACATGGAGATGATTTACATAAAATATAATAAAGTGAGAGTTGTAGCATGAACAATCAGATCCTAGCAGCCCAGAACAAAAAGTTAGAAGGCTGTAAAAAAGAAAATAAAATTATTAACATTCACACTTTAAATTTAGAATGTTCCTAGCAATTTCTAAAGTGCTTCCATATATGTCACTGCATCTTCTCTTTCTCATGAACCTAAAATATACATATTTTTTCTCCCTTTCTATTTGTGAGGAAACTGAAAAGTCATACAAATTCTCTAATGCCATAAATATTGGAAATATGGTCAAGGCTGGAGCCCAGAATTTCAAACTCTGAACATAATGCTTTTTCTAATTTTCTATGGTGGGTCATTCCAAGAATAAATAAAAGGATTTAGTTTAACATTATTGGTTCTTAGTAAACACACTGCCATGTCATAGATCCAAACAGGACAATAAGAAACAATAACAAAAAAGAAGAAGAAGAGGAAGAGGAAGAGAAAGAGGAAGAGGAAGAGAAGAAGAAGAAGAAGAAGAAGAAGAAGAAGAAGAAGAAGAAGAAGAAGAAGAGGAGGAGGAGGAGGAGGAGGAGGAAGAGGAGGGGAAGGAGGAGGAGGTGGAGAATGAGGAGAGCAGGAAGAAAATATGCTTGGTACTGGGACAATTCTTTAAGCAAGACTGTCATATTTTTCACATTCTGTTTAACAGGTTAAACAAGCTTTTCTAATTCGATGCACTGTTTCATATTTCAATCATCCTTTACTTTTTAAAGTCTAATCTTCCTAGATTCTTTCCCAAACATCTCCCCTATGCCATTGTGCATTCTATGTTATTTAGTATTTAAATTGAAAAACAAAAACTATTTTCAAGCATTCAATTCACCCCTTGTCTATCCACCTTAGTTTTTATATGTAATTCAGCTACTTCAGAGGCCATTTTCTATGCACTATGTGACAGGGACATATCTAAGTGCGGTTTACTCAGACAAGTGTATTCTGTTTTAATAAGAGACATCCCTGCCTGCCTTTGATTCCCTATTTGCCTCTGGCTATACAACACAGAGACTCCACATTCCTTTTGTCATTCCAAGAAGACACAGATAGGTGAGCACTGGGGATTGCTTTTGAGTAACTGTTAACATTCCTGTCCTATTAGAATGCCACAAGAAGGGCTTTGTAGAAGGAGTCCTGTGGTGAGAGGGCATCAAGTGAGATAATGAGCCTTTGCTTAAGGGACAGGTGAGACTTACCTTTCTAGAAAGCCTTGCAAATTGTGCATTAAGTATATGTTAATTTTTAGTAAAAGAAAGAAAGAAAGAAAGAAAGAAAGAAAGAAAGAAAGAGAGAGAGAGAGAGAAAGAAAGAAAGAAAGAAAGAAAGAAAGAAAGAAAGAAAGAGAAAGAAAAGCCAAATGAGTCTCTTTTATAAAGATAAATCTGGAGGTAACACTGAACCACAAATATTTCCTATCTCCAAAATCTTTCCTTCTCTATCTTGCAAATTTAGCCTTAATTTGCCATTATCAGTTTCTCCTTGGAGTAAATCCAATTAAGGGTAATTTTAATTTAGTTCAAAGGATGACAATTTTGGCTACTGTCCTTTACACATCTCCATCAGGGTTTGCTTCTACACCTCATGGTTCCAATTCCTACTCAATCTCATCTTCTCTGAATTCCATTCCTACCTTTATAGGTTTCTCCTGTCCTCAATGACAGAAATGAGAGGGTTTGATCTCCTTCAGTCTGGTTGAGGATACATTGAAGGAAACAGGATGTTTTATAACTGCTTCCTTTCTGTCTCTCTGCCAGCACCAGTTCTTGATGCAGCATCCAGTCTGGTTTCTTGATTTGCTAGAAACAATCTGCCTATGTGCTAGCCGCCTGCTATTTCCCTCAGTCTGGATGGCAATGAGGGCTGTTTAAGATTTTGTGGTGAAGTTGGCGGTCTTGGAGCCTCACCTGAACACATACTCAGTTTCTAAAGTCAGGCATTCTAAATATTTTTTAATGTTTATTTATCTTTGAGAAAGGGAGAGAGACAGAGTGTGAGTGGGGGAGGAGCAGAGAGACAGGGAGACACAGAATCCAAGGCAGGCTCCAGGTTCTGTGTTGTCAGTGCAGAGCCCGATGTGGGGCTCAAACCCATGTACCCTGAGATCATGACCTGAGCCGAAATTGGACGCTTAACCGACTGAGCCACCCAGGTGCCCCTGAAGTGAGGCATTCTACAGGAGCATAGTACCATCCCCTCATCTACTGAGCTGTGTATACTTCAGAACTTCTCAGTTGGGTCCCTTTAGCTGTGAGATAGCCCTTCACTAGGAGGGATCGATAGCAGCCATGACATTTTTTCCCAGCTCCTATTTCCTACAGAATTTTCTAGACACACAAGGAATAAGCAGTCCTTTACAGATGAGACTTGGCTCCTTGGAAAACTTTATGCTTTTTCCAATTCAATAAGCACTGCCTCCATCCTGTAGCTCTTCACTTAATAGCTAGTGGTACCAGAGTCTATCTGCATGTTCGGACACTCAGGTAACTCTAGTTGGGGGACAAGGTGCTCCTTTCTCTTATATCTAGGATGACCAACTGATCCAATATTCTCTGGACTTGGGATATTTATGGGATGTGGGATTATCACTCTTATAACCAGGACAACTGGGTCAATGTGTTCACACTCCTATCTGCTTCCACTCATCCTCCATCTTCATAGACACAAGCACCTGGACAGGTCATTATAGCTGTACCCTGGCTCTCCCAAATATTCTCTCATGAAGCATCTTTTCCCCTTTTCAGTTCACTTTGAACTTCCCTAATGGCAATATCCACAAAACGACATCTGGGATTCCAAGGTATTTTGGGAGAATCTGTACCAAGAATAATTTGGGAGTCGAAGAAGCACCTCTCTATTCTCAGAGATGAGTTGTTAGTTACATCACTTTAGCCTTTGCGAAAGTAGGGAGGTAAAGGGAATCCCAACCTTACCTTACTTAACCTTTAACCACCTTGACTTTCAGTTTCCTACTCTCCCAAATGTATTATAATCATTTTAAAGGAAGACTGCATTCTTTATTCTTTATTGTCATTGTTCAGTTTTATTTTTATTTCCCAGCCCGTTTGACATATTTGTCAAAACCAACTTATGAACATAACATTTTTTAAGCACAAGTATCCACCCAGACCAAACTTCCTCAGGAGCCTCATCTCTGAATGCAAAGTACAGTGAATTACAGAAAGAATGCCTTCACATGCACAGAACAATTTATTCTCTCATTTTTTCCCTTCTCTCATTGCACCTCCTTCCTTTGCCAGAAACAAATTTTGCTGCTTCCACTCATCTATCACAAACTTTTTTACATATTTCTCCCCATAGTGGCCTTGCTTATCAGGCTCTCAGGACACTTCCTGATATGTGGTCTGTTTCTAACTGAAATGCATTGTATTTATATTGGTGACTGCAACTGCCAGTACACGTCCATAAATAAACTGTAATTTTAAGCATATTTCAGAGGCGATTGATGTTTTATTTAACCTGGACAAGACAGATACCTGCTTTGCTACTGAGCAGCACTATACTATAGTCAAGGCACTTTTGATGGTGTTTTCTCTTCCTTTGCATTCTTTTGACTACCTCATCCCCACAGGCACAGGACCATTTATGCATTTTGTGCAAGTGAGGAAAGCACACATTTTTAAGCAATAGTGGGGAAAGTATTTTACCTATTAAAGTCTTTCCTGATACCCCTCACATCCCTGCAGGCAGCTCCTCTCTACCTTCACTGTACATGAGGAAAATCCTGCTAGGCTGACAACATATGGAGACACTCAGAATAAAGGAAAGTAGGCAGAAGCTGGACAGATACTATTTAAGACATTTACATGGTTGAGGAGCACCTGGGTGGTTCAGTTGGTAAAGCCTCTGACTTCAGCTAAGGTCATGATTCTGAGGTCTGTGGATTTGATCCTCGCCTTAGGCTCTGTGCTGACAACTCAGAGTCTGGACCCTGCCTCAGATTCTGTGTCTCCCTTTATCTCTGCCTCTCCCCAGCTCACGTTCTGTCTCTCTCTCAAAAATAAATAAACACTTAAAAATTAAAAAAATATATTTACATAGTTCATAACTGGCTGGTTTACTCTGAAAGACTCAACCCCTTTCCCCAAAAGTCACTTTGCATAGATCCAGAGGCCTTTTAAAAATTCTCTTTTTATTCTTCAAATCCAAAGGTATCAGTCTATTTTCTTTTGCATGATGACACTGCTATTAAACAAGTCCTTCCTCGGTTTAGAGAGAAACAGTCTCTTCCCTTTATCCATTCTCCTATTCCTAAGCATAAGAATGCAAACATTTGTTGTTGTTGTTATTGTTGTTGTTGTTGTTGTTGTTGTTGTTGTTGTTGTTGTTGTTATCCTTAAGTCTCTATGGCATGCAATGTGGGGATAGACGGCAACATGAACAACAAACTTTCAGAAGTTAGAAAGGTGCAGGTGTTTCCAATTTATCTCAAACACGGTTCTTGGTAGTCAGTGTCTCTGTCTCCACTCTTCATCTCAAATTTTTTCGGAGGGGGGACGAACATTATTTGCCAACCACTTAATTTTCCAACAATGTTTATTTGCTTTTACGTTGCAGCACATGCCATGATGTATCTCATGACAAGATTAGGCTTATGTGGTTTCCTCTGCCTATAACTTCATCTCTAGTCACACTGGCCTGTTTAACTAGCTTAGTCTATTTGGGCCGCCATAGCAGAATACTATGGATTGGGTAGCAGCTTAGAAATAACAGATATGCATCTCTCACAGTTTTAGAGTCTGGGAGTCCAAGATCAAGGTGCCAGCATGGCCAGGTTCTGGTGAAAGCCCTCTTTCAGGTTGCAGACCACTGACTTCTTCATTTTGTCCTCACACAGAGGAAGAAGGCTAGGGAACTCGGTCAGCCCTCTTTTATAAGAGCACTAATTCCACCTACGCTGGTTCTGACCACGTGACCCAATCACCATCTAAAGACCCCACCTCCTATCAGTACCACTTTGGGGGTGAAGTTTCCAACATATGAATTTCAGAGGAGAGGGACCTAAAAATTATGACCATAGCAATAACCCTCCTCGTTCTTTAAGAATCAGTTTAGTTGTCATCTTTGGGACTTTTCTCACCCAAAGATGGTCTAAATGGTGTGTGTGTGTGTGTGTGTGTGTGTGTGTGTGTGTGTGTGTGACCATGTAGCATTATGCACATGTCCCTGCTCTTACTATAGACTGCATTTTCTCCCCACTAAACTGGAAACTCTTTGATGGTAGGACCAGTGATATATTTATCCTATTATCTCAAGGCCTTGGGTAACTGTGCCACTCAAGGGTCTACGATAGTACTTTAGAATATTTATTCTCTCATCTCAGTTTTACTGACCCACTTAGTAATCCTGCTGAACATTCTAGTTCTTTCTCCACCTTCCTTTACCTGGAAACATAATTATCTCTCCATACTAGAGAGTGGAATTGTTCCCCACTTCCTACACAAAATGAATCCTATTATCTCCTCTTCATTTACAACCAGCAAGACTATTATATCCAATTGCTCCAAGGTTTCCTCTTTTTATGACAAATGAGGTACCTCAGAAAGCTTGAGACTCCAGCTTTCAGTGGATTAATAAAAACTTCTCCTTCTTATATAACCCTATGTTCCTTTCCTCTGATTTTGACCCTCAGATTCAGCTCTTCTAAATTAGAAGCCCCACTCCAATCATGTCAAGATGCAATCTTTCCCCTTGTAATATGGAGGTATTTGTTATCATGCTACCCTTTGGAAATATAACTAACAAATAGAAAGTCTCTTTGAGAATACAGTTGGTCAATTATTTCAAGACAGAAAATATGTACCTTGGAATAATCTCTTCCAGAATGAAAGTGTCCTAATTTCCTTCAATATTCCTTTTAAGAGATATATGATTAATTCACCTTTTGGGTATGTATGTATGTATGTATGTATGTATGTGTGTGTGTGTGTAAGCCTTCTCTGATCTCCCTAAGATAAATACCACGAGTATAGGCTCACATAATACATATCTTTTATTCACACTCTTTGACACAATGTAATTTAACTTTTAGTTATGGGACTTTCTGATTAATGATTCTTCTATCATTACACTATAAACTCTAAGAAAGCTGGGGTTATTGTGAATTGTAGCTTAGCCTATAGTAGGTACAAATATTGGCAGAACAAAATTAACTATGGGCTCAGTGAAAGAGAATAAGTTAATGTTTTAAATATTTACGTTATTCTCAAAATAAATCTCTAGCCCTTCTGAGCTCTCCTTAAAGGATGATACCCATTAAACATGTTAAAATGAAAGTACTGACATGACCAGTACAAAGTGAAGCATGAACCTCTTTCCTTATAATAATAGCTGTTAGTTTCCTGGCAGCTAAACTGTAGCAGGATTCTCACACAGAGTCGTGACACTGAGGCTTTTCTTTCCAGGAAGCAACTTTATTCCTGCCAACACCACTCAGTGGGGTTTGCACCTAAAGAACTGAGTGCTGAACACCACGTGGCATAGTTTTTTATATATATTTTTTACTACATTGTCTCCCATATATGGTAACACACAAACATGCAGTCTAATTAAGTGGTCTCATGTTACAAGGTCATGAGGGATGTTGTCACGTATTTGTGTAGCCAGGTTGCCTTGAGGTTTTTGTTTTTATTTTTGTTTTTTTTTTCTTTCCTTAGGAAGGTGACCCTACCACAAAACCACACCATGCAGTGAGCTTACTCCCAACCATCCCTCATGTTTATTTGATTCCACTTTTTTTTTTCCCTTGGCCCATTATGCTCAGTGTTATATTAACTTTTAGTCTCATAGATTGAAGACACAGTAGCCGATGACTTCGACCAGTCCTTTCCATTTTCTGATCTTCAGAACTATACATATCAGTCATACCAAACATATTTAAAATTTTCATTTGTATAATGAAAGAGTCCTGAATTATAATATTTCTTTAAAAAATTGACTGTTGCTGTTTTTGTTTGTTCTGGCTTATTTTACCACATCACTGTCTATTACAGATAGAATTGGGTACCCCCCCAAATTCATATGTTGAAGCTTTAAACCCCAAATACCTCAAAATATGACTCTATTTTGAGATAGGGCCCTTAAAGAACATACTCAAAATGAATCCCTTAGGATGTGCCCTAATTCGATCTGACTGATGCCCTGATAAGAAGAGGTGATTAATGGGGCACCTAGGTGGCTCAGTCGGTTAAGCATCCAAGTTAGGCTGAGGTCATGATGTCATGGTTCATGGGTTCGAGCCCTGCATTGGGCTCTGTGATGACAGCTCAAAGCCTGGAGCCTGCTTCAGATTCTCTCTCTCTCTCTCTCTCTCTCTCTCTCTCTCTCTTTCTGCCCCTCCCCTGCTTGTACTCTGTTTCTCAAAAATAAAGAAAATTTAAAAAAAAAGGGATTAAGACAAACCAAGATTCCAAGGGCGTTCCGGCACAGAGGGAATATCATGTGAAGAGGCAGCAAGAGAACAGCCATCTGCAAGCCAAGGGAAGTTACTGTTGCTGAAGCGACCCATATTTTTGTATGGTCTTATGGCAGTCCTTAAAAACTAAAACATTGTCCATGTGCTAACTCAGAAAGAAACCAAAAGGTTCTCTCTAACGATTTAGTTCTTTCTCCATCCACTTCATCTCATTAGTCACAAAGTACTCCTTACTCCATCACACAAAGCCTTTGGACTCTGCCTGTCTCTATTCCCCATGTCATGTTTTACTTGAGGTGCCCAGACATACCTCATCCTAACTACCTCCCAGAAGATATTCCCAATGCAACTATCCCTCAACTCCAGGTCATTTTTCAAAATGTCACCAATAATCATCCATGGTAAATGGAACTTTTTTCAATCCTTCCCCTCACTTCAAAGTTTTAATCAATAATATTTTCTTTTAAAAATCTCCTTTGCCTATTTTCTCATTTATCAGAGAAAGAAAACCTTTCACAATTGGTCCCAGTCTTCCTTGAAATCTCATCTTTTGCCCCTTTCAAGTTCCTTCTCATATCAGACACCAATTTTAGAAACAGCCAATAGCATAAAAGTCTTCAAAATGTCACAGTTATTCATGTGACCAAGGTTTTTCTCATACCTTCTATGTCACCATTTGACTTCGCTAGAAATGTCACTACATATGTTATATAGTTCCCTATTCTTTAGCTAAGGGGGCCTTTTGCTTCATGGATTCCCATAAAAAGCCCCATTTTTCTTTTATATACAATACTCACTTCTCAGTTATAACTGTTCTTGCATACCTTTCTCCACAACCAATCTGTGAGCTCCTAAGAAACAAGGCACAGCATTGTTCTTTATTTTCTCAGATCCCTAATATAGTAGCTGAAACAATGAAAGAACACAATTGATATCCAACAAAGAAAATAAGAAAAAAATTATATTGGGCAAAACTATTTTCCCAGAGTATTCATATTGGTGGCATAGTCAATATGTTAACTCCTGCCCCTTTATTACCAGCGTCAGGCTGGGTTCAAGCATTATATTAAGAAAGAGTGAAGAGGTGTGCAAAGGATTAGTAATACATAGGTCCAATTATATTTATTATCACATACTTCTTTGTATAAAAACTTTCCAATATGCTGTGGTTGAAAGCTCTGTTACCAGAACACAGAAGGTACAACTAGGGGGTGGTGTGGAAGTAAAGCATGCTCACAGATGAGCTGCGTTAGTCAACGCCTACCATGATGGTGTTGCAACAAAATGCAATCTCAAAAATTCAGTAATAAATTATGTAAGAGTCTGCAGGTTTCATGTGGTGGCTCTTCTCCAGGATGTTCATCAAATTATGTCTAATCCTTGTGTGTTTCATTCTGGGTCTAGGCTAAAGCAACAATCCTTCTTTCACATTCCAGTAGTCCACACAAGTCACATAGTCAAACCAGAATCAGTACAATCTAACACAAGGGCTCTGACATTCACAGTGTACTGAAAAGGGCAATATGCTTTTTCTGCATTCCTAGTTTCACTGTAATTGGACCTGAATGCTTCCTATGGACAGTTCTTCATTGTAAATATGGTCAAGATATTACTAAGCTGTTTGAATCAAAACCAGCAACACAAGAAAAATAAATACATTGCTTTTTCTGGTCAAATTCTCTAACTTAGGAAACTTAAGGAGCAAGTCTAATAAAACTTGAGGTTGATGGGACACCTGGATAGCTCAGTTGGTTAACTGTCCTACTCTTGATTTGGGCTCAGGTCATGATCTTATGGTTTGTGAGTTAGAGCCCCACGTTCAGCTCCCAGCTCCGTGCTGACAGTGCGGAGCTTGCTTTGAATTCTCACTCTCTCCTCTCTCTGCCCCTCTCTTGCTCACGCTCTCTCACTCTGTGTCTTAAAATAAATAAACTTAAAAAAAAAAACTTAGGTTGATGAATGTGTATAATACCATATGTATTATTAATGTTCAGTGAGGGGTAAGAATACGGCAAATACTACTCATAGGTAGCTTGAAGAATTTGATTTTAACTAGTTATTGGTCAGGATTATCTCAAAGCCAATGGTCCACATACAAGAACTGTATTTCTGCATACAAAGAGACATGTTTATAACAAAATAAGTAAGTCATCACAATACTTCTTTGTGCAGGGAACATAATTAAAAATACATACACATCAACTTTTATTAAATAAAGAGCTTATGGCACTAAACCAAACATTACATATTGGTAATATGGTATTTTTTCACATTTTTGTAAAAATAAAATGAGATGTGTTGCTTTTAATTAAAACCTTAGCCCAGATACTAAACCAGTTAGGAAATGGAGGCTGGCATGGGCTACCTTGAAAATGGAATCATATGTCTTCACTAAGCATATGACTTGCACTTCGGTATGTTGGAAAATGAATCTTAATGATCAGAAATACCTCATTAGGTATTATTCAGAATGTCAGATATTGTATGAGTTATCCAGAAGTAAACTGACCACAGTAGTCTGAATATAAACCATAAAAATCACTTATAACCACTAGTTTTATATATACAACCTTTTGATATTTTCTTAAAATGAACAGTACCTAAAATACTGAGAAAAGAGCCCAACATTTAGAAATATAGCTCATTTCAGTAAGCCATGTAAAAGAGCAGAAGAAGCAAATGACTTTTTAAAATTGCTTTAAAATATGTAAGTTTTTTATGAATATTGCATTCATTCTGATATCGCATAGAATTGTACAAGTCTACAGAATCTGCACAAACCTAAACACAGTAACACAATCCAAGAAGTGTTTTGTAAGAAAATGTGTCAATTACACAGAGGAAGATCAATACCATGGAGCTCTATGGCAGATCATTTTTTTCCTATTTATAACTTTAAAAATGTTTCAAATAGCAGCAAGACAGCAGAATGACAAAGATCTGTATGTTTAAAGCTGGGAATTTGTTCAAATAAGTCCTTGGAGAGTTAGCAAATAATTCTTTTATTTAATATGACTTGTTTTATTGATGTTCATAAAATTTCTATTGCTCTTTCTTAAAGACTACCTTTGTGCTAATTAATTTGGTGGCTCAATTCCCCAAATGACATTATTCAATCCTGTGTGCAACTTGGATTACTGAAGGGAAATGAAGTGAAAGGAAAGTTGAAAGTCATAGGAAAAAAATTGGCTTCATCCAACAACCAGGAACACATGGGGGGGGGGGGAATCTTAAGTATTGCCATCAAGTTTTTTAAAAATAAATAACATGTGGGGCACCTGGGTGGCTTGGTTGGTTAAGCGTCCGACTTAGGCTCAGGTCATGATCTCACGGTCCGTGAGTTCGAGCCCTGCGTCGGGGTCTGTGCTGAAAGCTCAGAGCCTGGAGCCTGTTTCCGATTCTGTGTCTCCCTCTCTCTCTGCCCCTCCCCCATTCATGCTCTGTCTCTCTCTGTCCCAAAAATAAATAAAAAACGTTGAAAAAAAATTTTTTTAAATAAAAAAATGTATAAGAATTAAAAAGAATCAATTGGGATTAACTATCTGATAGAGCAAAAGAGAGGGAGACAGAATTTTAAGTTTTATAATATGGCCATTAAAAGGAGAAATATGAAATGTGGGTGGAGTCAAGTTGTACCAGGAATAAAAAGTGTAGACAAAGGAAGGAAACTGTATGAAGTTATAGATACCGAGAAAAATAGAGAAGGTACGTAGGAAGGCAACACCAGTCCAGGAGTGCTGGGGGAGGCAGACAGGACTTCTTACTGATTCAGACAACAGGGTTTTAGTCACTTCCAACCTTTTACATATTATGGTGGTAAAGCTTTGCCTATTGTCTTTGAACTTTGAAATTATTTATCATCCAAAGCCATTTTCCTGTTTCAGTAACTTTACAAAAAGTTCTTAAAACATAATTTCATGGGATGTTGGATGTTCTGTATAAACTGAATTTTTTTTTTTTTTTTTTGTATGTTGGAACTTTAAAATTCTGTCCACTGGTAAAGTTAGAGAAATCACAGTTTGGATTAATTGCAAAACCTTCCTTGTAACCTAATAATTTTGCTTGAAAGTTAACGTGATCTACACTTATTTGTCTTTAGATGTGAATAAAACTTCCCCACAGAACATCCGAGATAAGAGGCTCTCTCTGCACCCCTAGCCTGTATCCTTTCCAGCTCCTTTAAGCCAATCATGTGAAGAAACTGTGGTTGGATGGTGGCCTGCATGCATAAAATTGACTGGATAATAAGTAGACTCTTGTTTCCTGTCAATCTGCCTATGTTTCCTGGGATCTTTATCACTGAAGTCACTGACATACTCTGTTCATGGTAGTCATTCTTGAAATTTTGGATCATGCATATTTGAGCAGAAGCTATGGAAATTCTATCCACAGGAATTTTCAAAGTCATCAGAGAAGAATGCCCAACCTACAGGCTTAGGTATATTTCATATTTTAATATAATCCTGATATCCCAGAAAATCTTCCTGATTTCCCTTCTTAATCCTGATAGATTTTTGTGGAGATGCCTCTTCTGCCTTCTGAAGACCTCAGCTTCCTGAATCTGTCTGCTGGCAATCTTCTTCCCTGGAGCTGGATTCTAATCAGCATTTCTGCTCCACTGGCTTGTAACATGCAGTGGATGAAGGGCTACTCATGACTTCTGAATGCTGGATGGGCTTAATGGTTGCCTCTTGGGAATCAGTGCAACCTATGACAATAGACTTCAGTTCTATCTTGAACATTCCTATACTCACCTCAGTACCATCTTATGCTCTAGAGTAATGATTCTTAAACTATTGGTGATAAAAGACCTCCTCCCCGCAAATGTCAATTGGTCATGTTTAAATAATTTTTACAGAACAAGGCAAAATTAAATTACTCTTAAAATGAAAGGCAAAAGATAAAACTACAGAAAATACAAATCTATGTTTTTTTATTATTAGATTCATCATACATAATTGTGTCATATTGCTATAAAAACATATGAATCTTTAAATATAAGTTTGCAGTTCAGTAATTGCCCATGGAGGAAATTTTGAGTAGCAGTGCTCTATACAGGGTCAAGCCTTTCCTTAGGGTCTTGACTGTAAAAATGTACTTATTTGAAACATGGAGTTTGAATTCAGTCACGTGATTTTAATTTAAATCAATTTTAAAATTAAAATTTAAAACAATTGTTCAAAAAAAGGAATTTAATTCAACACATTTGTACTGGATTCTGTACAGCTTTTATTTGGTATGCTCTTATGTGGACTTTGTTCTTTTAAGTACATCTGCATGTATATTTCAAATGTTCACTTTTATGTATGAACACATACATGCAGCAGAGCTAGAACAGGTTCATGCAAACACAGTGTGCTTTTCACTTTACAAACCACAGGCAACATCGTAACTAAGAAAAAGTGGTCTTCTTTGCATCCAATGTGCCTGTGTTCTCTGCGATCTAATCTTTTTTTTTTTAATATTTTTAACGTGTATTCATTTGTGAGAGACACAGAGAGACAGGCCATGAGTGGGGGAGGGACAGAGAGAGAGACAGACAGACAGACAGACAGACACAGAATCCAAAGCAGTCTCCAAGTTCTGAGCTGTCAGCACAGAGCCTGATGCAGGGCTTGACCCCTTGGACCACGAGATCATGACCTAAGCCGAAGTATGACACAAAAGTCAACTGAGCCTCCCAAGTGCTCCTCTGTGATCTAATCTTCACTTGCCCACTTCCCCAGACTCACACTTAGGTCTAATACCTCCCGTTCTATTCTTGGCATCCTTATAACAATCTTTTTAGCATAAGGCATTTGAGGAAAACTTTCTCTGTAAAGTATGAATTAGTAATGATTACAGGTAACACTTTTTGGATACCTGCTCTGTGTCAGCTACTGTTGTAAGGTCTTTATACCTACTTACTTAATTCATCCCTATAACACGTGTCATACGAAGGACAAGATCAAGATTTTTAAAAGGGAGGTTAAATAAATTGTACAAGGTTACGCACTTGGGAGTGGTTGACCTGTGACCTGAGCCCAAGCTTTATGGACAGACATTATGACCCCACCAATGATATAATAATATGTCATATTTCCCAGGCCTATCTATGCTTTTAGAGAAGATAAAATCTTAGTGAAAATAATAATATAAAGGCTTATTTCTAAATATCTTTATTTCAAACACAGAAACATAACTCAAATTCATTTTCAAGAAGACAAAAATAAATAAAGAAAAGGAAAAACTACCTTAGAATATAACTGGATCCAGGATATAAATGTTAATATCAGGGCTCTACCTATTTTCCTGGTTTTTCTTCCCATTCTAATGGCTTCTATCACAGATGGGAGGGTATCAAGGGACTGTATCCTTTCATTTCTCAGAAAACGTAACTCCACTGCACTTCTTAAATTTAATAACAACTTCAAGAACATCCTGGGGATGACCTGACCGAGCATAGATGATATTACCATTTCTGCAATGCTCACTGAAAGTAGGAGATGAAATATTCTGATTGGCTGGATCTGAGTCACATAACTCCCTTCACTCTGACCCTCTTTCAGTGCCCTGTGAAGCATGAAGACCTGAAGACATTCAGGCAGCCAACATCATCTTTTTTTTTTTTTTTTTTTTTTTTGTAGATGTTCACTGTTATCTATATGCATAAGAACTGTTACCTATATGGAGCTAGTTTTTCAACATACAATACAATAGCATACCAAACAGATTTAATATTAAATAGTTACTCTGAGGAAAACCAGCCACTAAATGATGATTAATGGAACATAAGACCACCAGATTCATAACACATGATCTTTCCAATATGCTATAAAGAGAATCCCTTACTTAAAACTCATTCTGTTTTTTCAAAATATATTCTGTAACAGAGGTTTACAAACCATAGCCTGAAAGCCAAATCTAACCCACCAACTACTCTGTGAATAGGATGTTATTAGAACACATCACACTCATTTGTTTATATATGCCATATGTATGCCTTTTTCTTTTTTTTTTTTTAATTTTTTTTCAACGTTTATTTATTTATTTGGGACAGAGAGAGACAGAGCATGAACGGGGGAGGGGCAGAGAAAGAGGGAGACACAGAATCGGAAACAGGCTCCAGGCTCTGAGCCATCAGCCCAGAGCCTGACGCGGGGCTCGAACTCACGGACCGCAAGATCGCGACCTGACTGAAGTCGGACGCTTAACCGACTGCGCCACCCAGGTGCCCCTGTATGCCTTTTTCTAACTCTTCAAAAACAGACCTGAGTAGTTTTTCAACAGAAACTATAGTATCCACAGAGCCTAAAATACTTCCTGTCTGGCCTTTTACAGAATTACAAAAAAAAAAAAAAGTTTTCTGACTTCTGTTTATGAGACAAGTTACAAAAAAAGTAGTTAAACTACAGAATTTGGGGAAGAGGCATAAACAGATATCAAATATTAGGCTTTCAATGGCAAGGCCCTATTTAGTGTAGAGAAAATTGTATCAGGCATCCACTATGATCTATTACTGACGTATATTCAAATAAACTGTCCTTTTCCTTAGCCCATGTCTGTCAAGCCATCATGTTGACAATGTTTTAACTTGTATAAAGTTCCACCCCCAGGGGAAGAACTGCTTACTGTACAGTTATGGCTATTTCGGTCTTCCTCACACTTAAAATTTTCACAGTAAAATTTCTTAACAGGAATTCTGCTGATACATTTTTTTTAAAGAATCCTGAAGGAAACAAAATCTGAATATCATTTTTATGTTCAATAAATGATTTCCAATAATTATAAGCAAAACAAATTGAACTTTATTAAGGAACATGAAAAGTGTGAGAGAAGGCAGTTAGTAGCAGCTGCCAGAGCAGAAAAAGTGAACTGACTGGAGAAAGTGGAAAAAATGAAGAAGGAAACTAGCATTTAACGACTGCCTGCTCTGTGTCAGGACCTTTTTATGGCATGTAATTTATTTTTCATAGTTGCTTAGCAAGGGAAGACATTTTCTTTCTTTTTCTGAAAATAAGAAAACTGAGATTCATAAACATTAAGTTCCATGTCACAGTGGTAAGTGTTGAGCGGGGCCATGTGAGAACAAAGCTCTACTTTCTTCAAGACTGTAATCTGGGAAATGCGTTGTTCAATTTCCTTCACCTTTGATTTTAAGAGTCTGAGCTACGGATAAGGAAAAAGAAAAAGAAAGAAAAAAACGAGCAAAGAAACAAAAAAACAGGCAGACTAAGTGTTTCTGTCCTTTTTTGAACAAATATCCTACTTCCTAGGAAACTGCTTTTAGATCTCATTAGACAGCAGAGATTTCAATGACACCTAATTTTCCTAAATATGTAATACATAAAAGTGGCTGCTGTTCGATGTACTGAAAACAACAAATGACAAATACAACAGTATTGTACCAGTTATTTTTAAGTACTTGGTATATACCATCCATTAAGAATTATGTATTAGTCTTAAGGCACTGGCTTAGTGCAATGTTCTATGTACTTAACATGCATTAAATCCTGTAAATGACAATGAAACACTATCTACTAATATCCTCAATTTACAGATAAGAAAACAGAGTCTGAGAGAAAAGCGAGTGACGTACTTACAGTAAAATTGGCTGGTGAGCAGCTAATAAGAGGCTAAATTGTGAGCCACTGTGTCTGAAACACTATGCTACACTGCTTTCCCTGTACAAGCTTTTCAAGTAACATAGTCATTTATTGAAAAATAAATATTCAGTGCAAACTGGTGCACCACTGCGAAGAGCATGGGAAATTAAAAATATAACTACTATATGATCCAGTAATTTCACTACTGGGTATTCACTCACAAAATACAAAAATACTAATTTAAGAAGATACATGCACCCCTATGTTTATCTGCAGCATTATTTACAATAACCAAATTATGGAAGCAGACCAAGTGTTCACTGAGAGATGAATGGATAAAGAAGATGTGGGGTGTACGTGTGTGTGTGTGTGTGTGTGTGTGTGTGTGTGTACACATATAAGTATACACAAATGGAATATTTCTCACCCATAAAAAAGAATGAAATCTTGCCATTTGCAACACTATGAAAGGATCCAGAGTGTATAATGCTAAGTGAAATAAGTCAGAGAAAGATAAATACCATATGATTTCATTCTTATGTGGAATTTAAGAAATAAAGAAAAAAATTACAAACCAAAAAACAGACTCTTAATTGTAGAGAAGAAACTGATGGTTGCCAGAGGGGCAGTGGGGGGAGGATGGGTGAAATAAGTGAAGGGGATTAACAGTATACTTATGAGTACTTAGTAATGTAGAGAATTGTTGAATCACTATATCATATAACTGAAAGTAATATAACACAGAATCCTAACTATACTGGATTTAAAATTATATATATTATGTATATAATCCCCCCTTCCATCTACCAGATCCTGCCATGCTAAATTTCTAAATATACTGGTGAGCTTCTTGAAGGCAGGAATTTAGAATTGTTTATTCTCACTGTTATATCTCCATTAGCAACAGAACACGGGATTCATAAAAAGAACTTCATTTGCTCCTGAACTCATAAATATGTATACACATACATATATACATATATATGGATCACATATGCATATACACATACAACATATATTTCAATATATTTTATAAATTGTTACAAGTAAATAAATGTATCAATAAAATCTTTAAAATTCAAGAAGAGAAGGAAGGAAAACCACAATCTAGCAATTTAAATACTCAAACAGAAGGTAATTTTAAGACACTCAAAAATTAAATCATTCAATTTGTAGAGGCAAACTACACAGGAAGAAAATATTGGTAAGTATGGGTTTTTGGGTCCGTTTCTGTCTCACAGGCTTTCCTGAGAGTGTAATTTGAGTATCTGGGTCATTATAAGAGATAACAAGTAAAATGTCTAAATAACAGACACTGGAAATTTTATCTTTGACTTCAAATAGTTTAAACTATACCACATATTTATATTTTCCAGTTTATTTTCTCATTCAATCACCAAAGCTTTTGGAAATCAGTACTAAAATTTGCCTGTGCCCATCTGTCTCCTTTTTGTTAGGCTACTAAGTTACCCCCAAAAATGATTTTTATGGTCAGTTAAAGGTAAAATCAAGATAAAATTCTGTATTAATGATATGTATATATAATTCTGCTATGTGTGAATACTATAAAATTTTAATATTATAATTATGGTATAAATTGCTTGCTCGAATAAAGAAGAATAGCTAGCAACTAACAGAAATTTCTAAACACGAAAGCTAATTTTCCATAGTTGAAGTCAATGCTATAAAATCAACCCCACTTTTCATGCATTGAATTTCATCTTATCAAAATATATGTAGAAGTCCTAACCCCTGGTAACTGCGAATGTAAACTTATTTGGAAATAGTATCTTTGCAGGTGTAATTAAGATGAGGTTACACTGGAGTAGGGTGTACCCTTAATCCAGTATGACAGGTGTCATAAAAACAGGAGAGAGACACAGAGAAAGACATACAAACATAGGAGAATGCCAGAAGAAGATATGGACACACAAAAAGGCCATGTGATCATGAAGGTAGATAGAGATTGGAGTAACACAGGCCCAAATCAGGAAACACCAAAGACTGCTGTCAACCACCAAAAGCTAAGAGAGAACAGGGTTCTGCTCACCTGATTTCAGAGTTCTTTTTTCCAGTCATGTAAATGATAAATTTTTGCTGTTTTACACCACTCAGGTCATGGTTATTTCTTACAACAGCCCTACAAAATTAACAACCAATGGTTTTGTTGGCTTAATGCTCAGGACTAGTCATGTTTGCTAAGCATCTTCTTCACTGATTCTTATCCTGTAAAAATATACAAAGTTTTGCCCACAAGTGTACTTTTCTTTTAACAAACACTTATTTCTTAATGATGTATCTTTGTTTGGGACCACATTTTACTAATTTTATTGTTCTTTCTGGAGTTCACATTGTGGATAAAACTTCTGATTTTTCCATACATGTCTGTGGCATCATCAGGTTTATTCTTTTCATTTTTCTTGGAGACAGCCATCATTTAAATACAGTGGTTTGGTTGTTATTGATTTCACTAAGTCAGCCTGCTCCAAAGACTCTACTCCCCAAATGTGAAAAATTCAGAAAATGAAATAACCAAAGCTGAAAACTCTCTGATAATAAGTCTCATCTGGTGCTCTTAAAGTTCTCGACAGAGAATACACATCATAGAATAAATGTCAGAACAGTGGCCCATTTCTAATTTTAGTATTTTTTTCACCTTTTAAAATAACATACACTGAGAAAAGTACATTTGGTTAAATCTATATATTAACAAATAATTTGAAATCTAATATCTGTCCAAATACCTACTCAGATAAAAAAACTGCCAGAATTCCGTAAGCGTCAATGAGCATTTCTTGGCTTGTTGCAACCTACTCTTATTCTGTCGTTAATAACTACTAGCCTGAAATTTTTTAAATTGCTTAAACTCTGGTTTTGTTTGGGCCACCTGGATGGCTCAGTAGGTTGAGTGTCTGACTCTTGATTTTGGCTCAGGTCACGATCTCATGGGCCTGATATCAAGCCCCACCTTGGGCTCCATGATGAGCTTGGAGCCTGCTTTGGATTCTGTCCCCACCATCTCCTTCTGCCCCTCCATTGCTTGCACACTCTCTCTCTCTCTCTCAAAAATAAAAATACTAAAAAAATGGGGTGCCTGGGTGGCTCAGTCAGTTGAGCATCCGACTTCAGCTCAGGTCATGATCTCACGGTCTGTGGGTTTGAGCCCCGCATCAGGCTCTGTGCTGACAGCTCAGAGCCTGGAGCTTGCTTCGGATTCTGTGTCCCTCTCTCACTCTGCTTCTCCCCTGCTCATGCTCTCTCTCTCTCTCTCTCTCTCTCTCTCTCTCTCTGAGAATAAATAAAACATTTAAAATAAATAAATAAAAAATATATAAATATAAATATTTTTCTTTTTAAATTCCAGTATAATTAACATAAAGTGTTACATTAGTTTTACATATATAACATAGTGATTCAACAATTCTATACATTACTCAGTGCTCATCACTTTAAGTGTACTCTTAATCCCCTTCATCTGTTTTACCCATCCTCAACCTATCTCCCCTTGGTTACCATCAATTTGTTCTCTACAGTTGAGTCTATTTTTTGTTTCTCTCTTCTTTTTCTATGATCATTTGTTTTGTTTCTTAAACTCCATT
Source organism: Herpailurus yagouaroundi (assembly GCF_014898765.1). Lineage (NCBI taxonomy): Eukaryota > Metazoa > Chordata > Mammalia > Carnivora > Felidae > Herpailurus > Herpailurus yagouaroundi. Next base: position 2,223,126 of record NW_024412452.1, read on the forward strand.
TAACAGTGAAATAATATGGCATTTGTCTTTCACTGACTTACTTCACTTACCATTATACCCTTAAGATCAATCCATGTTTTTGCAAATAAAAAGATTTTGTTCTTTTTGGGGGCTGAGGAATATTCCGTTGTGTGTGTGTGTGTGTGTGTGTGTGTGTGTGTGTGTGTGTGTGTGTGTATCACTTCTTATCCATTCATCTCTTGATAGACACTTGGGTTGATTCCATAATTTGGCTATTATTGTAAATAATGCTGCAATAAACATGGGAGTACATATATCTTTTCAAATCAGTGTTTTCATATACTTTGGGTAAATACCCAATAGAATTTTTGGATCATATGGTTTGTTTGTTTGTTTGGTTGGGTTTTTTTTGAGGAATCTCCATACTGTTTGCTACCGTGATCACTTCTTGGCCTTTTGGCTAGTATCAACTATTTGCTCCAGTGGCTACAATTGTTTGCACTACAGTGCATGGTTCTTCTTTCTCCACACCCTGACCAACACTTGTTTCTTGTGGTTTTGATTTTAGCCCTTCTGACAGGTGTGAAGTAATATCTCATTGTGGTTTTGACTTGCACTTCTCTTATGATTAGGTGATGCTGAACATCTTTTCATGTGTCTGTTGACCATCTGTAAGTCCTCTTTGGAAAAATATCTGCTCATATCTTTTGTCCATTTTTAGTTGGATTACTTGGTTTTTGGTGTTTGAGTTGTGTAAATTCTCTATATATTTTGAATACTAACCCTTTACCTCTTATGTCATTTGCAAATATCTTCTCCCAGTCAATAGGCTGTCTTTTAGTTTTATTGATTGTTTCCCTAGCTGTGCAGATTTTTATTTGGCTGTAGTACCAATAGTTTATTTTTGCTTTTGTTTCCCTTGCCTCAGGAGACATATCTCTATAAAGATGTTACTACAACTGATGTGAGAGAAATTACTGCCTGTGCTCTTTTCTAGGATTTTTATGGTTTTAGTTTTCCCAGTAAGGTCCTTAATCCATTTGGAGTTCATTTTTGTGCATGGTATAAGAATGTGGTCCAGTTTCCTTCTTTTGTATGTCCAGTTTTCCCAGAACCTTTTGTTGAAGAGACTTTTTTCCTATCCCGTGTTATTGCCTACTTTACCAAAGATTAAGTGACAACATTATCATGGGTTTATCTCTCGGCTTTCTCTTCTGTACCATTGTTCTATATGTCTATTTTTGTGCCAGTATCATGGTGTTTTAATTACTACAGCTTTGCAGTGTATCTTGAAATGTGGGATTTAAGATACTCCCAGTTTTGTTCTTTTTCAAGACTGCTTTGGCTATTCACCATCTTTTGTACCTCCATACAAATGTTAGGATCATTTGTTCTAGTTCTTTGAAAAATTATGTTGGTATTTTGATAGAGACTGAATTATATCTGTAGATCTTTGGGTAGGATGGGCATGTTAACAATATTTGTTCTTCCCGTCCATGAGCATGGGATATCTTTTCATTTGTTTCTGTCACCTTTAATTTCTTTCATCCATGTTTTATACTTTTCGGAGTACAGATCTTTCACCCCCTTGGTTAAATTTATTCCTAAGTATTTTATTCTTTTTGGTACAATTGTAAATGAAAGTTTTCTTAACTTCTCATTCTGCTGCTTCATTATTAGTGTATAGAAATCCAACAAATTTCTATATATTGATTTTGTATCCTGAGACTTTTCTGAATTTATTTATCGATTATATCAGTTTTTTGGTGGAGTCTTTAGGGTTTTCCATATACAGTATCATGTTTACTGCAAACAGTGAAAGTTTTACTTCTTCCTTACCAATCTGGATGCCTTTTATTTACTTTTTCTTTTCTGAATGCTAGCCTGAATTTTAAAATGATAATTTATTTGCTTTCCTATATGTATATCACACAACAATATCATTTACTTTGCAACAGATTGCCTTTCTCAAAGATTACTGCAACATTATTTCTTCTCCTAGATGTTCTTCTAATATGCAATTTTTGCCACTCCGTTATCAAAACTTAGAAGGTAATTCCTCTCCTGTAAATGTGGACCTGCCTATGCAGCTCATATGTAATCAAATGATGCTACGTGACTTCCCAGGCTTTGTGAGAAATCTTGTAGCTTCTGCATTGGCCATTTTAAACATTTGTCTCCAAATACACCCTGTTGGAAGACTTTCACACTCCAGCACAATGTTTTGAGAAGCCTAAGACAGATGAATGAGGCATTCCAATCAATTGCTGCAACTGAGCTCAGTCTTAGAGTATGCTGACCAACTGTATGCCCAAGAGAGGTCTGGTTTTGACAATTAAATCCTGCATCTTGGGAACCCTCTCAGTTCCAGGTAAACTAGAATTGCTGGTCAACTTATTCTAGACTCATCCCAGGCCAGACATCAAAAATTTGAGTGAATAGTCCTCTAGATGATTTACAGCTGCCATGATCCAAAATACAAATCACCCACAACTCTTCAAATCTTCTCAGCTGAAGCTTCAGACTTAGTGAAGTAGAAAAAAAAAAAGTTTATCTTCCCACACTCTTCTTGAATTATTGACTTACATAATTTATAAGATAAAAAAACAGGTTTTTTATGTCATTGAGTTTGGGGTACTTTGTTTAGTGTAATACATGAGAAAAATGTTTAAAACGGTCCTTGAAATTCTTAAGATTTTATTTTTAAAGAAGCTCTACACCCAATGTGGTGCTCCCACTTACAACCCTGAGATCAAGGTTGCATACTTTACCAACTGAGCCAGCCAGATGGCGCTATTTTTGAAATTTTTATAAATAACATAATGTGTATTTCTTGTGCCTTCACTTTTTTTTTGCATAAAAAATGATTAACAAATTTGAAGATACACAAGATATTTGAGAAAAAATATACACATATATGTATATATACATATACATACACATACATATAAAACTGTATATACAACAGTAAACTATATATATATGTATATATATACGTATACATATATATATGACAGTAAATAATGACAGAGGGGTTACTTATTCAAGAAGACATAAACATCCTAAATGTTTATGCACCCAACGACTGAGTGTATGGATACAAGGGGCAAAATTCATTAGAACTCAAGAAAAAATCAAATATACTATTATAGTTGGAGAATTCAAAACCTCTCTTTCAGTAATGATATATCCAGCAGAAAGAAAATCAGTGATACAGTTGAACTAAATGGCATAATTGATAAACTGGATCTAATTAACATATATATTATATTCTATCCAACAACAAAGTAATACAAAGTTTTCAAGTTCACATGAACATTCACCAAGATAGATCACATGTTGTTTCAGAACATTTCAAGACATTTGAAAGAAAAGAAACCATACAAAATGTGTTCACAATCCACAATGGAGTTAAAAACAAACAAACAAACAAACAAACAAACAAACAAAAAACAGTAATAGAAAGACATCTAGAACCCTAATATCTGGAGATTAAATGAAACACTTATAAATAACACATGGATCAAAGAAGAAGTATCAGAAGAAATATTAAAATATTTTAAGTAAATGAAAATTTAAAACTTAACAATATTTACAAGATGCAAAGAAAATAGTGATTAAATGAAAATCTATAGCATTAAATGTTTACATTTTTTTTTAATTTTTTTTTTCAACGTTTATTTATTTTTGGGACAGAGAGAGACAGAGCATGAACGGGGGAGGGGCAGAGAGAGAGGGAGACACAGAATCGGAAACAGGCTCCAGGCTCCGAGCCATCAGCCCAGAGCCCGACGCGGGGCTCGAACTCACGGACCGCGAGATCGTGACCTGGCTGAAGTCGGACGCTCAACCGACTGCGCCACCCAGGCGCCCCTAAATGTTTACATTTTAAAAGAAGAGGGACCTAAAACAAAAATATTGTTTCAATCATTGTACAACACATAAATTGCAACAGTTCAACCTAAAGCTAGCAGAAAAAGAGAAATAATAAAATGTTGAGCAGAAATTTATAGAACTGAAAACAATAAAGAAGAAAAATCAACAAAACCAAATGCTAGGGTTTTGTGTTTTGTTTTTTGTTATTTTTTTTTTCTGATTTTGTTTGTTTATAAGAAATAAAAATGATAAAGTCCCCAGTCAGGCTACACAAGAAATTGAGAAGAGAAAGATTACCAATATGGTACTGAAAGGTCTCCATGACTAATACCATGCATATTAAGACTACACTAAAGGAATACTACAACCAACATTAAGCCCATAATTTTGGTGACTTAGATGTAATGGATCTATTACTTGGCAACTGTCAAAACTCACATAAAGAGAAATAAATAATCTGAATAAGTATACATATTTTAAGTACATTAATCAATAATAAATAACCTTCTAAAAGAATCAGGCCCAGGTGATTTTACTAGTGAATTCTTTCATTCACTTAAAGAAATTATACCAATTTTCCACATTCTCTTCTAGAAAATAGGGTGACATTTTCCAATTCGTTCTTCTCTAGTGAATAGAGGAACACTTTCCAATTCATTCAATGAGGCCAGCATTACCCTATTGTTAAAACCAGATAAAGACATTTAAAAGGAAGAGAGAGAGAGGGAGAGAGATAGAGAAAGAACTGGCAAATATCTTTCATAAATACAGATATAAATATTCTCCACTAAGAAGCAGCAAATCCAAATCCACAATTTAAAAACAATGTTCATACATAACAACAAATGGGAATTATTCTCGGTTTGCTAGGGTATTTTATTATTTAAAAATCAATGTAATACAGGGGAGCCTGGGTGGTTCAGTGGGTTAAGTGTCTGAATCTTGATTTCAGCTCAGGTCATGATCTAACGGTTCCTGGGATCAAGCCCCATGCTGGGTTCCTTGCTGACAGTGCAAAGCCTCCTTGGAATCCTCTCTCTCCCTCTCTTTCTCTGTCCCTCCCCTGCGCACATGCTCTCTCTCTCTCTCTGCCCACCTTCTCCCTCTCTCACACACACAAACACACAAATAAACATTAAAAAATCAATGTAATACAGCATGTGGATACATAACTGAAAAAAATGTATAATCATATTAATTGAAGCAGAAAGAACAGGTGACAAAATCCATCATCTATTTGTGACCAAAAACTTTTAGCAATGTATGGATAGAGCCTAACATTCATAAATGGATAAACAACACCCATGAAAAACCTATCACTAACTTCATACTTAACTGTGACTAAATGAACACTTAACCCCTAAGTTCAAAAACAAGACAAGGATGTGCTCCCTCACTATTCCTATTCACCATTACACTGGGTTTGTTAGCTAAAGCAATCCTACAGGAAAATGAAATGAAATGTAAGCAAACTGGAAAAACACATAAAACTGATTTTATTCACAAAAGACAATATTATCTAAGTAGAAATTCCAAGAATCAACATGAAAAAACAACAACGTCCCAGAACCAATAAGTGAATATAGCAATGAAGGCTGCAAAAGTAATACAGAAAAATCAAATGTTTTCTTCTATATCAGTAATGAAAATTTGAAGCAGGAAAAAAACAAGACAAAAATAATGCTATTTGCAGTGGTCTCAAAAAAAGGGTAAAATTATTTGTGAATCTATCAAAATATGTACAGAAACCAATGCAAAAAAAAAGCACACAAAATGCAGATTCAGAAAAATTGTGGCACACTTTTTGTTTTAATTGATATCTTTTTAGAGCAGGTCTAGGTTTAGATAAGATTTTGGCCAAAAGTACAAAGTTCCCAAACACACCTTCAAACCCAAAGATTCTGCTATCATTAACATCTTGCAGTACTGTGGTTTATTTATTACAATTGATGCACCAATATCAATACATTATTATTAACCACCACAGTTAATCTTCAGTGTATTGAACATTCTATGTGTTTTGACAAATGTATGATAACAAGTAGTCACCACGACAGTGTCACAGAGAATAGTTTCACTGCCCTAAGTGTCCCCTGTGTTCTACCTAGTCATCCCTTCTTCCCTCTTTTCAAACCCTTGGCAACCACTGGTAGGACTATTGTCTCCATAGCTTTGCCTTTTCCAGAATGTCATATAGCTGTAATCATACAACAACATGTAGGCTTTCTAGATTGGCTTTTTTACAACATGTAGGCTTTCTAGATTGGCTTCTTTAACTTAGCAATATTCATTTAAACTACTGTTGAATAGTAATTTTTTACATATTCTGCACTATATGCCTCAGTCATATGATTTCCACATGTTTTCTCTCACTCTGTGTTTCACTCTCCTGATTGACTCTTTACAGCTCAAAAGTGGTTTAAGTTTTAGGGGCGCCTGGGTGGCGCAGTCGGTTAAGCGTCCGACTTCAGCCAGGTCACGATCTCACGGTCCGTGAGTTCGAGCCCCACGTCGGGCTCTGGGCTGATGGCTCAGAGCCTGGAGCCTGTTTCTGATTCTGTGTCTCCTTCTCTCTCTCTGCCCCTCCCCCGTTCATGCTCTGTCTCTCTCTGTCCCAAAAATAAATAAACATTGAAAAAACAAAATTAAAAAAAAAAGTGTTTTAAGTTTCATCAGTTTCAATTTATTTTTATATATGTATATACTTCCCCTCTTGGTTACTTGTGTTTTAGTTTACACATCTATAAAACTGTTGCTTAATCCAAGGTCACAAAGATTTATACCAATGTTTCCCCTCATGAGAGTTTTATAGTTTTAGATCTTCTATTTAGACCTTTGATGATCCATTTTTACTTAATTTTTGACCAGTCAGGGGCCCAGCTTGATTCTTTTTCATGTGGATATTGAGTTGGTCAAGCATCATTTACTTGAAAAAAACTATTTTTTCTCTACTGAATTGTCTTATTGCTCTTGTCAAAAACGTCAACCAGCCCTTCCAGTATAGGTTTATTTGTATATCTTCATTCCATTTAATTAATCTATATCCTTAATCTATATGTTGGTGTTGATTATCATAGCTCTGTATACTGTGCTTTGAATTTGGGAAGTATAGTTGTTCAGCTTTGTTCTTTTTCAAATTCGTTTTCACTATCCCTGGTCCCTTCCATTTCCATGTTAGTTTTAGAACCAGCTTGTCTATTTCTGCAAAAAGTCAACTGAAACCTTGAAGTATAGATCAATTTACAGAGCACTGACATCTTAGCAATAACAAACCTTCCACTCTATAAACATGTGAGACTTTCCATTTATTTAGATCTTTAATTTTTTCAACAATGTTTTTATGTACCTTTCAGTGTCTAAGTCTTTATTTTTTAAAATATATTTCTAAGTACCTTTTTTATTTTTAAAATTATTTTGCTTCTTTAATTTCATTTTCAAACTGCTTACTAGTATATAAAATACAGCATATTTTTGAAGATTGACCTTGTTTTCTATAATTTTGCTGAACTTCTTCATTAGCTCTGTTTTTATATTTATAATATTTACTTATTTTGAGAGAGAAAGAGCCCACACAAGAGGCGGGTGAGGGGCAGAAGGAGAGTGGGAGAGAATCTTAAACAGTCTCCCACTGTCAGCATGGAGCCAGATGCAGGGCTCAATCTCACCAACAGTGACATCATGACCTGAGTGTAAATCTAGAGTCAGAGGCTTAACAGACTGAGCCACTCAGGCATTCCACCTCTAACAAGTTCTTGTTATTCCCTTTTCTATGTACAAGATCATTTAAAGTACAAATAGTTTTGCTACTTTAAAAAAATTATGTTTATTTATTTTGAAGGAGAGAGCAAGTAGGGGAGGCACAGAAAAAGGGAGAGAGAGAGAATCCCAAGGAGGCTCCACACTGTCAGTGCAGAGCCAGATGCAGGACTCCATCTCATGAACTGTGAGATCATGACCTGAGCCAAAATCAAGAGTCGGACACTCAACCTACTGAGCCACTCAGGTGCCCCACTACTTCTTTTTCAATATGGATGCCTTTTATTTTTTTGCCTAATTTCTCTGCAATGCAATGTTGCATAGTAGCGGTAAGCACAAATATCTTTCTTTTTCCTGATCTTAGGAAGAAAACATTCGATCTTTCACCAGTTCAATATTGTTTGTTTTTAGCTGTGGATTTTTCATTGATGACCTTTACCAGATTGCAGTTCCCTTCTATTCCTGTTCTATTTTTTATCCTGAAAGGGTGTTGTGCCAAATGTGTCTTCTGCCTCCACTGAGAAGATTATGTGTTATTTCCCCCTTTATTAACACGATATATATACTGACTTTAGTATGTTGACTCAGCCTTGAATTCCTGGGATAAGTCCCACTTGGGTATTTACTGTGTTGCTAGATTCAGTTAATTCCAATGTCTGGGATTCCTTAGGAATGATTTCTCTTAAACTCTTTTATCTTTGCAATGGGTCATACTTTCCAGTTTCTTCAAATGGTTTTTTGTTTGTTTTTTTGTTTTGTTTTGTTTTGTTTTTTTGTAAAGAACTAGACTTTCCAAGTGTTACAAATGTGGTAATTTTGGAAATTTGATTGTCTAAATTCTCAGGGATTGTTGATTTTGCTTGTGTAGGCCTGAAAATGTCCATTTGTGACGTTTCCAGACTACTGTTTTTTGCACAGTGTATACTCCTTGTGTTGGTCAGTGAAGTTCAGCCTATTTAATCTGTCTTTAAATAGTGATCTCACATTTCCTTTAAAATGTGTGGTTGTTATTTTTGTGTCTGTTTAGGAAACCATTACATATCCCAAAGTTCCAAAAATATTCCCTTTTATTATTCTTTGTGAGATATTTAAATATTGCCTTAAATGTATCAGTGTTAAATCAACCAGCTCACAATAACCTTTTTATTGAAAAAGATCATCTACTTTCTACTTTCTGCCATGCCATTCATGTGTAAAGAGATAATATATACGGGTGTTCATATCTAGGTTCTTCATTCCATGTTATTGATCTATTTATACAACTTTGCTATTACTACAATGTATCAGTGTTTAAACTTTTTTAAATGGTCAGTTCTTTGTACTACTAATTAGTATGATAGTGCCTGGTTACTATTGAACCAGGCACTTTCAAATGAACTAGATTTTATAAAATAAGAATGTAAAAAAGTTGTGAATTGCAAATATACATGTTGCTTATATAAATTGATTTAATAAGACAATTTTTGAGGACATCCTCGGAAAATGTAATTTATGGTGCATTGCACATGTCCATTTATCAAGCTTTCTTTAACAACTATCAATAAAATTTTGTAATTGTCCACAAATATATCTTGTATTTGTTATTTTCCAAGGCAACTGATACTTTTCATTTTATTGTAATTTTTTTTCCCTGTCAGTTGGTGGCATATAGAACTACAAGTGATTTTTGTATATTGACTGAATATCCAGAAACCTTTTCAAACTCCCTAATACATTATGTTACAAAAGTTTTAAAAGTTTTCTATATACAGAATGATATCAAATAAATTGATATTATAAAATTCTTTTTCAATATGTGTATAGCACTGGATATTACCTCAGTTACGTTATCAAATATTAGCAGACACAGTAGGCATCCTTAACTACTTTCTTTTTTATTATTTCAAAAGGAAAGAATTCAGATCTTTAACTTTGAGCATATGTTTGCTGTAGGAGTTTATGGATTGTTTATATTTAAAAAATACTCTTCCTCACCTAATAAGTATTTAACACAAATATTGAATTGTGTAAAAATTTTTCTGCAGCATTATAAGTTATCAAATATATTCTTCTTTTTTATTAACATTGTAACTTATACTGATTTATTTTCTAATGTTACATAGCCTACCTTGTGGAATAAACTCAAATGTCCATAATCTGTTATTCATTTTATATAATGCCATAATGAAATTTCCTTAAAGTTTTGTTCATAATATGATATTACCCTATAATTTTCCTTTCTCTCTCTTTTTTAAGTTTATTTATTTATTTTGTGAAAGAGAGAGAGCAGGAGAGAGGCAGAGAAGAGAGAATCCCAAGCAGGTTCCTCACTGTCAGCACAAAGCCCAACATGCGACTCAACTCATGAACCATGAGATCATGACCTGAGCTGAAATCAAGAGTCAGATTCTCAAGTGACTGAGCCACCCAGGTGCCCCAATTTTCTTTTCTCTTAATGTCCATTTAAGATTTTTGTATCAAGGATTTACACCCTCATTGCACAAATTGGGTAACATTACTTCCTTTTCTATACTCCATGAAATTTTGCATAAGGTTGAACATTTAAATGAAAACAAATTGAAATTTTGATGTAATTTTCTATTGAAACCGACCATGCCCAAAGTGTGTTTTTGTTTATTTTTCAGTGTGTGTGTGTGTGTGTGTGTGTGTGTGTGTGTGTGCGCGCGCGCGCGCATCTATGTGTGTTAATTTGCTTTGGGGAAGGGATTTTCTTAGAAGTTAAAATTTATTATCTTTATGGTGGTAGAATTATTCTGGTTTTGTTTTTTTTGTTGTTGAGTGTAGGAAAATATACATTTCATCTAATATTTCAATGTTGGTGTAAAAGTTTCCATAATGTCCCAATAAAATCTTGATACTGTCTAGAGTACTTATTTTGAAGTTATCTTTTGTATTTCTGATACTGTTTTTTTTTCTTTCTTATTTGTCTATTGTGTAGAGATTTCTGAACTAATTTGTATTTGGCCCTTTTAAGTCTGTTATGAGTTTATCTTCTACTTTGTTATTTTCTGTTTTAATATTTATTTTCCTTTCTTATACATTCTTTAGATTGTTCTTCTTACCTCTCTTAAAAATATAAACATTCAGGCTATTTTATCATTTTCAAGAGAAGTTTTTTTTTTCCTTTTTATGAATCATATGAGTATATGTCAGCTGCTGTTAACATAGTGTTCTTTACATCTGAGTAATTTACTTTACAATTCCTACAAAGAATTTTTCCTGTCTATCAATATAACTATGAAGAATACTAAAATTGCAGAGATGCATTAAAATCAAATAATCTACAGTTCCCATTCAAGTTTCACATGTTGTCTCAATCATATGCACTGTAGCAAAAGCATCCAGTTTATATTTGTAACATGTCTCTTTAGTCTCCTTCAATCTAAAATAGTTCTCAGTCCTCCTTTGTATGCTGCTGCTGAAGACTCTAATACAATTACTATGGATACTGCCTCTCAATTTGTGTTTTACTTATAATTCACCATGATTATATTATGCTGTACATTTTCTTGACAGGGATATCCCAGAAATGACAGTGTATTCTCACTGCATCCAATCGGGTGTCATAATAGTTTTGATTTGTCCCATTATTGGTGATGTCGACTTTGTTAACCTTAATTACAAGGTGTCTTCCAAGTTTCTTCTCCATAAAATTATTCATTTATCTTTTATTTTCCTTTATTGCCCAGGTTTGGCTGATAGTGTTGGTAAGGGGAAATCCTATTTCCATTCATTAGTAACAGACCCATAGATTCTAGCTACTGAGTACATAACATTACATACTGGCTATTGGTTTAATACCTTATAGAGAAGCAATATACAAGCTGATTCTTTGGATTGGGCTTAGATGAGCTTTTAACAGTTCATTTTTCTTTTCCTTAAGACTCACTGTTTCTGGATGACAGAATAAGTCACAAGACCAGTGTATCACAAAGTTATAAGTCTATTACTTAGCCACCTTTTTTGTGAAATAGTTCCTTTAATCTGAGACAAATCATTTGAAAAATCCTGTCAATAGACAGTCATTGCCCTTGGATGATTGCATTGGCTCTTGCAATATGGTCTGGAAAGGTAAAACCATTTCCAGAATAGGCCTTATGAAAGGAAATTTGATGTGATCAAACTGTCTTTCTATAGATGGTTAATTAACTAATGTTAGGGACTATATTCAACTCAGTGTAGGTTTTTGTTATATATAAGATTCAGTCATTCTTTGTGCTCATGTATAACATCCATTCCTCCAACCATGTCTAGTTTGGTCATGAAGTAAAGGCTAGATAGGCATTAACATGAGATGAAGGGCAAAACATGTGCGTGCTTTTAGTATACACAATAAATTAATCCGTACTTCTCTAGACTTACTTATTTCAATATTCTTAACACTTTTCTTTACAAGACAATGATCAACTAGCCCAAATAGTTCCATTTCCCTGGAGTACATATTGGTATTCCAGGCTATATTTCCTTTAAAAAAAAAAAAAAAAGAATATGCCAGTAGCAGCCCCTGAGTGTGAAACCAAAAATGTGGTCAGATATTGCCAAATGTGTTGAAAAATATAATTGTTCTTAGTTAAAAGTTATTCTTATAGAAAAAGAATAACACTTCTAGTAATCTGCTGCTTCACAAGATACTTTTTCATTTTATTCTATACAAAATTATAAGTATGGAAATATGATGAAACATGATATTCCTAAAAAATACAATAGCAATAACCTTTAATTTCATGCAAATTATATACCTAAGGTCCAGTGTTATTAAGCAGGAATCGAGAACAGTTAATGGGGAATGAATTGGTAATAACCTGCCGGTCATAATTACAATGATGCATTTTATTTGAATAAGAAAAAAAATGAACAGCATTATGTCCAAAAAGTTCAAGCCATATTTAACACTAAAACATTCACTTATTTAAATGAAAAATATAAAATAGAGGAAAATATGTAAGAGCACTACAATAAAAGCAGTATCATCAAAACCCTGAAAACTGAGGACTTGGAAGTAACATGTAATTCTAGTCAGTGGTAGTTAGTGCTGATTACCCATGATTCAGTGCACATAGAAAAAATATATAAAAACAAGCAAAACTCCATAAAGGAAAATTAAAGAAGCTGTTATCTGGAATCTACCTACCAGCGTTGCATAACTGGAATTTTCAGAGATTGTACTTGAAAATAAATTACAAGTCAGTTGCTTGGGTAAAATTATTTATGGCACAAAGGACTATGAGATGGGTAACTAATATTACAGAACAATAGTTCTAGAGGAATTCATTATTTTCATGAAAGGTGGTACTACAGTTCATCACTAATGAGAAGATAGCCATTTCAACCAAAGACAAGTTACAGCAGAATTAATAAAATGTTACTTTCATCAAGGTGGATTATGAGCATGTGACTTATTTTATGATCTAATGTATAGTGCATCCTGGAACAGGTTCCATGAAAACTTGGCAAGAATGTGCATTATGCTCTTGTTAGAGCATTAGAGGTCTGCTAGTTCCAGTTGATTTTTAATGTTGTTCAAGTTGTCTATTTCTGTGTTGATTTTCTGCCCAGTTGTTCTTTCTACTATTGATGGTATGGTACTGAAGTCACCAACTATTATTGTAAAATTATCTGTTTCTCCTTCTGTTAGTTTTTGTTTCATACATTTGGGGACTTTCTTATTAGGTATGTATATTTTTATAATTATTATAGCTTGGTGATAGATTGGCACTTTTACCAATATATATTATGTTGCTCTTTGTTTCTTGTAACAAATTTTGATTTAAATTCTATTTGTCTGACATTTGTATAGCCACTGCACCTTGTTTTTGGTTAATACTTGCATGGAATATCATTCCCCTCTTTTACTTTCAACCTCTTATGTCTTTAGAAATAAAGTAAAACTCTGTAGACAACACAAAGTGGATAATTTTTTAAAATCCATTCTGCCTATCCATGTCTTTTAATTAAAGAGTTTAATCTATTTACATTTAAAGTGATTACTGATAAAAACTTTCTTCTGCCATTTTGCAATTTGTTTTCATCTCATATTATTTTTGTCCTTCAATTCCCCCATCATTGTGTTTTTGTATCTAATTTTTTTCTAGTGTACAATTTTGTTTCTTTTCTCATTTCATTTATTGTATATATTTTTAGTTATATTCTTAGTGGTAAACTGGAGGATCACAATTAATATTATACTTTAAATAATTAGTTTGAACTAATACCAACTTAATTACAAGAGTATGCAAACACTTGTTTTATTTAACACTGCCTCCTTATATTATTGTCATAAATTATATCTTCATACATTGAATGTCCTAATAGATTTATAATTATTGTCTTATGCATTTGTTTCCTTAATCATGTAGGGAAAAAATGAGGTAAAATCCAAAGATATAATACTGGATTAACCTTTACCTAAGTAATTATCTTTAATGGTGTTTTCTCATTTTATGGCTTTGAGTTACAGACTAGTGTTCTTTTATTTCAAACTGATGGACTACCTTTAGCATTTCTCACAAGGCAGGTCTACTAACAATGAACTCTTTATTTGTCTATCTAGAAATGTCTTAATTTATGATACATTTTTTAAGACAAACTTACTCAGATATAAAATTCTTCGTTGACAGGTTTAATTCTTTCAGCATTTTACATATTTTTTATATGTTACCACTGCCTCTGGCCTAAATGTTTTAAGAAAAGAAACTGGCTGTTAATCTTGAGGATTCCTTGTACAGACAAGTTCCTTCTCTCTTGCTGCTTTCAAGATTCTCTCTTCATCTTTGGAATTCAACAATTTAATTATAAAATATGAAGTTGCAGATTTCTTTGAGTTTATCCTACTTGGGTTTTATTTAGCTTGTTCAGTGTACAGATTCATACATTTCATCAAATGTGAGAAGTTTTTTATTACTTGTCAAATATTTTTATGCATCTCTTTCCTCTCCTCCTGGGACCCTCATTATGCATACATTGGTATGCATGGCTGTGTCCACAGGTTTTCAGGTTCTGGTCATTTTTCTTCATTTTTTTTCTCTCTACCCTTCAGACTAGAGAATTTCAGTTGATCTATTTTCATGTCCATTGATTCTTCCCTCTCATTCCTCAAATCTGAACCCCTCTTCTGAAATTTTTATTTCAATTATTTCACTTTTCTATGCCAGAATTTTTTTATAATTCCTATCTCTTTATTGATATTTTAAAGTCAGTGAAAAATATATTCTCCTGACAAATATTTTGTTCTTTGTGCACGGTGGATTCCTTTAGCTCTTTAATCATATTTAAGTGAGTTTATTTGAAATGTTTATCTAGTAAATTCAACATATGGGCTTCCTCAAGGACAGTTTCTAATAATTTCTTTTTCTCCAATAAATAGGCTACACTCTTCTCTTTTCATGCCTTGTTTTTGTTGTAAACTGGACATTCTGAACATTATGATGTAACAATCCTGAAAAACCATACTTTCCCTAGTCTGTATGATGTTTTTCTAGTTTTTGTATTTGTGTAGTTTGTTTTGTTGTTGATATAATTTTGAAAAGTCCATATTCTTTGTCATGTGTGACTACAGATGTCTCTGTTCAAATACTCTAGTGGTCAACTAGTGATTTGATATATCTCCCTAGACATTTGAAACACCTCATCCCAATCCTCCCTGCAAAAAAACCATTCTTGCATTCTTCAGATTGCCTCTGTATTGGGACATTGCTTCAGTGCTATGCCAAGCAGTTTGCTTCTCTGTCTTAGCCTTCATTTCCTTCATGGGTGGAACCTGAAGAGTGGCCACAGGTGATAACTCAGGTTGTTCTCTGGTCTCTCTTGAGCATGTACCTGTCCTTCGTGTGCATCTTGCCTCCAGATTCCCTAATAGGAGCTTTTAAAAACTATTATTTCTCTAAGTACCACTCCTTCCCTAGCTTCTTCCTTCTAGGATGCTATTTCTGCTTATTGTTGGCCTCAAGTTCTACCCTGTGTTTTCAATCAATAATGCCTGAGAAGGTGCCTCAACACTGGGAAAGCTCTGAGACATGTGAAACAAAATTAAAACCTTTAACATGTTTTACTTCAAAGAGTCAAGAGAGTCAAAACACCCAATCACAAGTCTTTGAGAATAAGATCCTTATTTCTCCCTTTGGTACAAGCAACCTCCACCTGGAATGAAGGTTACATTAATCAAAACAGCTGCTGAGGCAGGGAGTAAGAAAAAGTGCCATAGAGCTCTCTTAGCAAAATTTAGTGTTTCTTCTTTCTCATTAAGTATTCTGCTGATTATTCTAAAAAAAAACTTTTTTATTAGATTCCAAAGTTTCTAGAAGTTTTTTTCTGAATTTTTTTCACAAGCTTATTCATTGCACTTCTGGAGTGATGGAATTTCAAGTTTCTTATTCTGTTATATTCATTGACATCATTCTAAACATTATACTTTAATGATAGATTTTTCTTATTAAAAAAATAAGTATTTATGGGGCACCTGGGTGGCTCAGTCAGTTAAGCATCTGACTTCAGCTCAGGTCATGATCTCGCGGTTTGTGAGTTCAAGCCCCATGTCGGGTTCTGTGCTGACAGTTCAGAGCCTGGAGCCTGCTTCAGATTCTGAGTCTCCCTCTCTCTCTGCCCCTCACCCACTTGTACTCTGTCTCTCTCTCTTACTGTCTCTCAAAAATAAATTAACAATAAAAAAAATTTAAAAAATAAGTATTTAATGAAGGCAGACATCTTCTCAGAGATAAGTAAGCAGCTATGTCAGAAACAAAAATAGTAATTTGGCACTGAATTCACCTTTTCTTACTTTTTTATTTTTTTGGGGTTTTTTTTTTTGAGACATTCTTTTGTTCTTACTTATACTAATCAATTTTTGAATATTTAATTTCCAACAGTAACAGTTCAAAATTCACAATTCTTTATCAAAATTTGCTCTTAATTTTTAATGTTATAATATTAAAAAATGCTATATGAAAAACATGACATTTTAAAATTGAATAATTATGTTACCTAATCTCAAATGAAAATAATATAAATTGGAAAGTAATATACAAACATTTTATTTTATATTGAAAAATATTAACTATATGCATAATCCTTTCTTGTTTTAATAAAGGAAAAAAGGCTGGGGCACCTGGGTGGCTCAGTCGGTTGAGTGTCTGACTTCAGCTCAGGTCATGATCTCATACTCTGTGAGTTCGAGCCCCGCATCAGGCTCTGTGCTGACAGCT
Source organism: Herpailurus yagouaroundi (assembly GCF_014898765.1). Lineage (NCBI taxonomy): Eukaryota > Metazoa > Chordata > Mammalia > Carnivora > Felidae > Herpailurus > Herpailurus yagouaroundi. The sequence continues at coordinate 2,239,916 of NW_024412452.1, forward strand.
CAGAGCCTAGAGCCCGCTTCAGATTCTGTGTCTCCCCCTCTCTCTGCCCCTCCCCTGCTCATGCTCTGTCTCTGTCTCAAAAATAAATAAAAAAAAGATTAAATAATTTAAAAATAAATAAATAAATAAATAAAAGGAACTTCATTATATTCATCCCAACTTAATCCTATGTATGAAATGGTTTAGTGCCATCACCTTTCAATCAATGGTGTCTATAGGAAGTATTATAAAAGCAACTTTAGAATCAGTAAAATCACTGTCTCCATTACTGTAGTTTACAATTTGGAATTTTCCTTTGATTCAGGAACTGATTTGTCTTTTTATAATATAATTACCTATTCCTCCCAAAAATTATTTGAAAACTATGTAATAGATTTTAATTGCACTATTGTAAAGATGGTTTACTAAAGGCTTATTGTACACTGAAATATCCAAAGATAGAAGGCTCAGTAAGAGTCTTAGGTTATATTTCTAAAGAAAAAGTACCTCTAAGTAATAAAGTATGTTTCATACTGACATCAGTAACAATCATAGGCAAATTACGTTCTTTGCTTGAAGAACAATTTCATAGTCTACCTAACAATACACACAATTCTGTTACTTCTCAAAATATTGTTTCCGAACTTAATGCCTTGTGTTTCTTTCATGAGAGAGAAGAGAATGTATGGTAAATATCCTGGTGTTTGAAGACCCAGACACAGGAAATCAAATTGTGACTCTCTCATATATGTCCTTAATCTTCCAATCCTTGATTCTTATAACTATTAAAGCAGAACTACAAGTATCTTCCTTACAGAGTTGTATTAGAGATAATTAATTTAAATGTATAAAAACTTTATTAATAAAATGTCACAAGGGAGCAGTTATTATTGTATAAATAGGGTGAAAGTGCTGAATTCAGTGAATACTTGCTACTGTCAAACCTGGGGGAAAATGTGTTGTGTTACATACATCATAACATATAAGCCCAAATTGGACAGGTAGAGACATACTTAATAAGGAAGTCTTTTGTCACACAATATGATCATCATCTACTTCAGCTCTGTGGGCCTAATCAGACAAAGCTATGTGTGAAGTTTTTATGCTGCAATGTAGTCTAGCAGTCACAAAAGTAACAAAAGTACATCTTCACCAATACTTGTCATTTCTTGTGTTTTTGACTTTAGCCATCCTCACAGGTATAAAGTAATATCCCATTGTGGTTTTAACTTGCATTTCCCTGGTGATGAGTGATGTTGAGCATCTTAGTATGTGTCTGTTGGCCATCAGTATGTCTTTGGGAAAATGTCCATTTGGGTCCTCTGCTCATTTTTAACTCGATTATTTGGTTGTGTGCGTGTGCGTGTGCGTGTGCGTGCGTGCGTGCGTGTGTGTGTGAGTTGTATAAGTTCTTTATACATTTTGCACATTAACCCCTTATCAAATATATCATTTGCAAGCATCTTCTTCCATTTAGTAGTTTACCTTCTCGTTTTGTTGATGACTTCCTTCACTGTGCAAAAACTTTATATTTTGGCATAGTCCCAATAATTTCATTTTCCTTTTGTTTCCATAAAAAACATGTTTCCATGGTCAATGCCAAAGAAATTAATGCCTATTTTTCTTCTCAAATTTTATGGGTATAGGTCTCACATTTAGGTCTTTAATCCATTTTGAGTTTACTTTTGTGTATTCTGTAAGAAAGTGGTCTAGTTTCTCACATGTTGGTTACTCAAAACATTGAAAACAGAACTACAGTATAATCCAGTAATTCCCTACTGGGTATTTACCCAAAGAAAATGAAAAGACTAATTTAAAAAGATACATATGCATCCCTATGTTTTTTGCACCATTATTTATAGTAGCCAAGCTATGGATGAAACCCAGGTGTCCATCCATAGAAGAATGGATAAGGAAGATGTGGTATATTCATATTTATATATAGTATTTATATATTCTATATATTTATATATTTTATTATATATTATATATACATATGTAATTACTCAGCCATAAAAAAAGAACAAATTCTTGCCATTTGCAACAACATGGATGGACCTAGAGAATATAATGCTGAGTGAAATAAGTCATTCAGAGAAAAACAAATACCATATGACTTCACTCATATGTGGAATTTAAGAAGCAAAACAAACAACTAAAGGCAGAAAAAAGAAACAAACCAAAACACCAGAATCGTAAAAAACAAAGAACAAACTGGTGATTGTCAGAGGGGAGGCGAGGGGGGGGAAGGATGGGTGAGATCAATAAAGGGGATTAAGTGTACACTTATCTTGATGAACACTGAAAAATGTATAGGACTGTTGAGTTATTATATTACATCCCTGAAACTAATATAACATATTTTAATTTTACTTGAATTTAAAAAGGTAACCAAAGTAATTAGAAAATTCTCAACTATAAAAATTGCAATTTCATATAGTTAGATCTAATACTTTATTCTTCTTAAACTATAAAATCTTCTTAAAGTTTCTTTGAAAAAACATACTTTTGAATCTACTATAGCTAATGTCCTATCCTTTGTATCACGTGTCTCTATTACATTCTCACCAAATGATCATCCATTCTAGACTTGAATACACAAAGTGTGTTACAGGTTCAACTGTGTCCCCCTACAAGTTCATATGTTGAAATTCTTAACACCCCAAACCTCAGATGGTAACTGTGCTTGGAGATAAGACTTTCAGTGAAGTGCTTAAGATAAAAAGAGGAATGAGAGTAACCCCTAATCCAATTTTCCCAATGTTCTACAAAAAGAGACAATTTGGGGCTGGACAAAAAGGAAAAACCATGTGAAGACGTAGCAATAAGGTGGTCATCTGCAAGCCAAAATGAGAGACCTAAAAGGAAATCAGACTTGATTTCTGATTCCTTGATCTTGGACTTCTAGCCTCCAGACCTGTGATAAAATGTATTTCTGTTGTGAAGCCACCCAGTCTGCAGTATTTCATCAGGACACCCCTAACAAACTAATATAGTGCCAGCAACTCACAGCTGAGAAAAGGAAATTATGTTTAGTAAGGCTGTTTGGTTTTAATCATAAAGCTTCAGGAATCTTAAGTTTTTTTCCTGGTTTTGAATTTTTAAATTCTATTGTACTGTTAATCCATATTATACTAAAATCTGCATAAGCTCTGAATTTATTCAGTAATTACTAAGGGTCAGAAAACACAATCAGACTCACAAGATACAAGTAGGCTTTAATCTGATACTGCATTTACTTAGTTTTATGGAAGAGAAAGGGCAAAAGATGTAGCAGATAGTATTCAATCTCATGGAGAGGCCCTGAAGTTATGAAGTTATGGTATTGAACTTCTTTTTACTTCTTAACACATGGATATGTAGGGCTGTCACAGACACATAAAGACCAAGATGTAAGTAGGTCATCTCGTACAGAGAGGCTACAGTCTCAGCTTCTCACCAAACTATGCAGATCCACAGTTTGCATGCAAATTCAGTTTGCTTAATTCAAGTAAACTTTACAGATTAGAGGTTTATACAGTAAAAGAGACAAAGTTCCACATTAGCTCTACATGTAATTTTCAAGAAGACAAACAGTGAGATCATTCACCAGCAGGCCAGTATCAGTCCAGGCCAGATGTTAACTCTCTGCTCACAAGCCTAATAGAAAAGTTTAAAGACAATGCATGAAATGAGGAGGTGTAATCTTGGGAAGCCTCCCAGAACCTATAGTGTCCCATTTGTTCTAAACACAAACTCACTCTTTCTTATGGTCTTGCAGACTCAAAGATTCAATTTTTCTAGTTTCTCAAAGTTGATAAGACTCTGGAATGCTATAGGGTAAGGAGGTTCCTAAGCGACAGATGGCATAAAAATCAGAATGCATTAGAATACACTGAGCAATCACCTAGCAGCAGGACCACAGTTACAGTACATGGACTGATGCATTCCCTCCATGTGAAAAGTTACACAAGTTGTAAGACAACATCCCTTACAGAAGCTTAGACAGTATGGGATCAGATAAAATCTATTACATAAATCACACATTTGGAATCAGTCTGTTAAGTGTCATGCTTATCTCATGCCTTCATGTCCTCCACATCTGTGAGGTATGCTGAAAGGTTATGTCGGTCCTAAAAGGTACCTTCTTCCAGTTCTTTAGAGAAAATTGTATGAGCTTTATCAAAATTGGTTTCATTGAGAGGCTATCTCCACCAGCCTATCAATATCCTATATAAACTGGTAAGTAAGTATGAATTGTCATTGGAAAAATCAGGAAATAAGGCTGTGTATTTTCTTCTATTTCCAAACAAACATTATTTTTTAGGTCTTTTCTATGTGGAGACCTACCTTCTCTGATTTTCCATTCACTTATTTTGTAGAAATTGTTCAACCCTCAGTTCTTGATTTCACCTTAATTTTGTTCATGGTCACATGCAGAAACTCAGTGCCCGACTCTGTTTTAAACCATTGTGGCCAGAAATGCAGGCCATATTGGGATCACATGGCTACTAGGGTCCAACTTGGTTAGTAGCAAGGTTCTCAAGGGAAGTATATTTTGGGAGATGAGCAGTCACTCTAATGATATCCACTAGTAGGGTTTACAAGTACATTTCATTTTATAAGCTTTAGCACAGCATTCTAATCTCTCAAATTTCCCTTCCCTTCCCTTTCCTTCCCTTTCTTTTTCTTTCTTTCTTCTTTCTTTCTTTCTCTTTCTTTCTTTCTTTCTCTTTTTCTTTCTTTCTTTCTTTCTTTCTTTCTTTCTTTCTTTCTTTCTTTCT
>NW_024412452.1:2244667-2251686 GCF_014898765.1 Herpailurus yagouaroundi
TCTTTCTTTCTTTCTTTCTTTCTTTCTTTCTTTCTTTCTTTCTTTCTCTTTTTCTTTCTTTCTTTCTTTCTTTCTTTCTTTCTTTCTTTCTTTCTTTCTTTCTTTTTTCTTTCTTTGATACTGCCTAAATGACTAAGTATCTTTTAGTATATGCTTCAGTAAAATTTTACCTGTAAACTTGAGAAGCAGGTATTCTCTATTTCTTTTCAAACTGAAAGACTTTCAAAGCTTCAGTAAGGAAAGAATTCTGTATGCTGTCATGGATTAAATGATTCTGTTGAGATTACAGAGCTTTGGGTTTCTACCATATAGAAGCAGGTACACATTTATTTTAGGTTAGCAATATTAGTTGTTGGTCACCATAATATTCTTTTAAATGTTTTAATATTTATAAGCCGTTTCAATATCTAGCCTGAATTATGTTACAAATGGCATTTGAGTTTATCCCTTGTTTCTATGTATGGTATTCAGTTTTGTCATTGTTTAAAAATATTAGTAGACTTGAAGCAAATATGTTTAATATTTAAGATAGCCTAGAAACATTACATGTTTGTTCTTGACCACTACACATTATCAGTGGCGTGCTTGCTTTTGAACCATGCAAAACTGTCAAGCACTTTTCTATTTACCTACATATGATACATCATAACTGGCTGGGCTTAACAAGTGGTAAATTCTTTTAAGCTGAAATAGAATTCCATTTGCTTTGGAGTCTGATTTGTATTCCCCAGTAACTGAAGTGCTTTATTCTACTGCTCTCCAGAAGAATGCACACAATTACTTAACCTCTAAAAAATAGTTGCTATAACAAAAACAGCTTCCCTCTCGTTGCTTATTAACTTAAAAGTTTGTATCTTATAAAAGAACTATATCCTACGACCATATATGAGAATTAGAGGATGGAACAGTGTCTCAAGCACGGACTTTAAAACTGACCCTTATTCATTCTGTTTAGATTGATACCAAAGACAAATGCATTCAACTGTCTCTTGGAGACCACTTGGGTATTGCACAGGTGCCTCAGTTTTATCATGTCCAATTACACCCATTTTCTGCCACCAACCACCCATCCTGGAATCATAAGCAAACAGATAAACTTTTGTAGGTCATTCATTTAGCAACTTAGCAACTCTTACTAAAAGTAAACGTTAGCATTCTCACCAAGGGGAAAGAGAACACTTAAAAAATGAGAGCCACAACTTATTTTCAGAGCCAACAGCAGTGGGAAAAAAACAAGTAATTAATAAATATTTATTTCATGAACTGTTGTGATCACATTGCCTTAAATGGTTCCTTGGACTTGAGCACTAATGATCTGGCTACTTGATAGAAAAAAAAAAAGTATGTCCATGTACAAATGAAAGTGTTTGTAGAGCATTTGTGTTTTCTGTATGAATATTTTACTACTTTTTCTAGTACACAGAAAATGTATTTGGTTATTTAGTAAAAAAAAAAAAAAAACCTATCTTAACCTTCTGTGATATATAAATTTAAAGACATTATTCTTCTCTATTAATTTTTACTTCTTAATTGCTACAGACATAAAACAAAAGTTTATAAAGCTGTGTGATTATTTCTACCTAACATTACAGTAAGATATTCACTTTTTGTTCCTCATAAGTTGCTGACGACACAGAGATATGTGACCCCTTTGTTAAATAGTGTTGATAATTTCTATCTACCTTACCAGGAGCACACAGGGAATAATGTGATGATTTATATGCAAAGCACTGCGAACTTGCCTACAGCAGTCAAACAAATGCCAAATGTTTACTAAGAAGATACCATGTTCCTGAATCTTGATAATAGCAAAATCATGGAATAAGGCTGTGCCTGTGGCCATTTGGCTATTAAAGCTGATGGAAGTCTTCTTTGCAGTTTCCTTATGCGCTTCTGGTATGCAAATTTAATGTCTTAAAGAATTTAATAAAAGTTTGGTAACTTTACTGATTTTAGATATTTTGAATAAATAAAATCAGTGTAATTTTCCCAATATATGCCAGTTATGGATACGACTTCCATGGAAGTGTGTGTGTGATGCAGCCTATTCAGGGTCAGATGCAAAGCTTTCCAGATACAGTGAAGTAAATACTAGGGAAATAATGACAAATGAATATGGTTTCGATTTCTCTTGGTGCCAATGCAGCAGAGAATTGAAATACTGTCTTCTACAAACACAATCAAAGAAAGAAACTTGAGAATTAATGATAAAGAGGAAAACTAAAAAAATAAAAAGGACTATTTTGCTCAATATGAAGCAATAGCCGTTGGTTTTCTTTCTTTATTTCGTTTTGGGAAGGGGAGGAGAAGTCAGTCTAGATGCCTGAGTCACATTCCCAAACCAAAATTATTGATTCCTAGTAGAGCTCAAAAGAGGATGTGACATATTTACGTTTAAAAAGTTTTCCACAGAAATATAATCTAACACTACATTTAAAAATCATGTCATAAATCAATAGAGTGTATTTCAGGAAAGTAAGGATGGGACAATTTTATTGACATAATTTATCCAGCCATGTCTTTCTTTTTTTCCTGTGCACTGAACTGTATTTTTTCCAACTTTTTTGAGGTGTAATTAACAATTGAAAATTGCATATTCAAGGCATACAATGTATATATTCTTTTGGTAAATGTATACATTGTTAAAGGAAGACCACAACCAAAGTAGTTAACATATCCATCACATCACATATGTTCTTTTTAAATTTTTTATTTGTGAAAATCCTTAAGATTTGCTCTCTTTACAAATTTCAAGTATACAATATTATTAATTAAAATCATGCTATACATTAAACCTCCATAATTTATTCATCTTACTTAACTGAAACTTTGTTAACTTTTGACCAGTATCTCCCCATTCTACTCTATGCTTCTTTGATTTCAACTTTTTAGATTCTACACATACCTGGCAGTACAGTAGTATTCCCTGATCCATTGTTTTGCCTTCCACGGTTTCAGTTACCCATGGTCAACTGTGGTCCAGAAGCAGATGATCCTCCTTCTGACACATCCCCAGAAGGCCAATAGTAGCCTACATTATTTCACATTGCCTATATCATTCATCTCATCTCATCTCATCAAATAAGCATCTTATCATATCATATCATATCATATCATCACAAGAAGAGTGAGTACAGTAGAGAAAGATCTTTTGAGAGAGAGAAACCACATTCACATAACTTTTACTGCAGTGTGCTATTATAATCATTCTATTTAATTTATTGCTGCTCATCTCTTACTGTATCTAATTTATAAAATAAGCTTTATCTTAGTATGTGTATACAGAAAAAAGCATAGTGTATGATGCACTATCCTCTAGGGGTCTTGAAATGACTCCCTTGTAGATAAGGGGGGACTACTGTATTTGTCTTTCTGTGCCTGCCTTTTTTATTTAGCATACAGTCTTCCAGGTACATCCATATGGCTGCAAAAGGCAGGATTTTTCTTTTCTAAGACTGAGAAATATCCCAGCATTTATACACACACACTCATACAAACACACAGACATATATGTATACCCACATACACACACACACACACACACACACATACATACGCATATATCACATTTATCAATTCATCCATTGACAGGCACATAGCTCATTTTTATATCTTAGCTATTACAAATAATGCTGCAATGAATATGGGAGTACAGTTATCTCTTCAAGATAATTATTTAATTTCCTTTAAATATATAACCAGAAGTGGGATTGCTGAATCATATGACAGATATGCTCTTAATTTTTTAAAGAAATCTCCATATTATTTTCCAAAATGGCTACAGCGTTTTACATTCCTATTAACAGTGTACAAGGGTTCCCTTCTCTCCACATTCTTGTCAACACTTGTTACCCTTTTTTATATATAATAACCATTATAACCAGATATAAGGTGGTATTTCACTGTGGTTTTGATTTACATTTCTCTGAGATTAGTAATGTTGAGCACCTCTGCATATACCTGATGACCAATTGTATGTATTTTTTGTTTGTTTTTTCCTTTTTTTTTTATAGTGTCTATTTAAGTCCTTGAAAATTTTTAATCAGGTTATTTTCTTGCTACTGAGTTGTTTCAGTTTGTTATATACATTATTTTGGATATGAACTCCTTATCAGAGGTATGCTTTATAAACATGTTCTCTCACTCCATAGCTTGCCTCTTCACTCTGTTGTTTCCTTGCTATGCAGAAGCTTTTTAGTTTGATGCAGTCCCATTAGCCTATTTTTGTTTTTGCTGCCTGTGATTTTAAATCACATCAAAAATAATCATAGCCAAAAATAATGTTGAGAAGCTTTCCCCCTATATGTTCTTCTAGTGTCTTAACAGTTTCAAATATTGCATTTAAGTCTTTAATCCATGTGAACTGGTTTTTATTTATGGTGTGGCATAGGGCCCAATTTCATTCTCCTGCATGTGTATATTCAGTCCGCACAACACAATTTTTAAAACAATTATTCTTTTCCTATGGTGTGTCCCTGACAACTTTGGCAAAGATCATTTGACCATAAACACATGGATTTATTTCTGGATTCTCAATTCTGTTACTGGTCTAAATGTCTATTTTAATGCCAGTAACATACTGTTTTGATTACTGTAAGCTTACAGTGTATTTGGAAATCTAGTAGTGTGATACCTCTCACTTTGCTCTTCTTGCTTAAAAGTGCTTTGGCTGTTTGGGGTCTTTTGTAGTTTTAAATAAATGTTAAGATCTTGTTTCTATTTCTGTGAAAAATCAAATTGGATAATGACAGGGATTATACTAAATCTGTAGACTCTTTTAGGTAATATGGATATTTTAATATTAACTCTTCCAGTTCATGAATATGGGATGTCTTTCCATTAATTTTTGTCTTTGTGTTCTTTCATCAGTGCTTTATAGATTTAATTATACAAATCTTTCACCACGTTGATTAAATTTATTCATGTTTAATTGTTTTTATTTTATTTTTTATTTTTTAAAATTTACATCTAAATTAGTTAGCATATAGTGAAACAATGATATCAGGAGTAGATTCCTTAATTCCCCTTACCCATTTAGACCATCCCCCCTCCCAAAACCCCTCCAGCAACCCTCAGCTTGTTCTCCATATTTATGAGTCTCTTTAATTGTTCTTTTTGCTATTTTAAATGAGACTGTTTTCTGTCCCCTTCTCCTCTTCTGATTCCTCCTCCTCCTAACCTTCTCCTTTTTTTAATGGTTTCTGTCTGCAAGAAAAATCAATATTAATGGCATGTTGAACACATTTCCTGGACAAAATTGGAGCATTTTTCAGTTCAGTTATGGTATTCTTCAGTTCCAACAGTGCTATTTGGTTGTTTTCATTGTTTCCCTTGGTTAATATTTTCATTGTATTCATTTACTGTTTCTCTCATTTTGTTTAGTTGTCTGTGTTCTCATAACTCACTGAGGTTCTTTAAGATGATTACTCTGAATTCTTGTCAGGTATTCACAGATCTGCAATTTTCTCAAGTTGGTTAGCAGATATTTATTTTCTTCCTTTGATTGTGTCATGTTTTCTAGATTCTGCATATTCCTTGTATGTTTGCTTTATTGTCTATGCATTTGAAGATGTAGATTTTTGTCCTGTGTCTCTTCACAATCTTGGAAATCAGCACCAGCCATAAGAAGATGCTCTCCCCTTGAATTTACTGCTAGTTGTTCCAAGGACCCAGGTTCCAGAGGTTGCTCCCTACTCAGTATGAGGTAAGAGAGAAACTTAGTTTCATGGAGGGTGCTTTGAAATTCTGGAGATAAGGCTTCCTTCACTTCATTCTCTCTCATGGAGAAAAAAGTCTCAGTTATGTGTGTTTTCCAAATCTCACAGAGTAGCACTTGCTGCAGGAGATGTCCTCCTCTTTCCTTTGCTCTTTGCTGTTTCAGGGGATTGTTCAGTGTTTGGAATGAAGTGAGACAGAAACAAGCCCAACGGTGTGTGCCTTGAGTGACCAGATGCACAGTCCAATCTCACTTTTCCCCCGTGGGAGAAATGATGGGCTGAGCAATCATTTTAGTGCTGAGTTAAGGTGGTTTGAAGGAGGAACTCACTTGAGTAATGTCAAATTTCTCCTCTTATCCATATAAATATGACTACTCTCAGTTTGGGCTCCTCTGGAGTATTCTGACTTTTTACTCTACATTCTGCATTTCCTTTCAAGGCATTTTGCTACCAAAATCACTGTTAGATCAGTGATTCTATGGAGGAACAAAGGTAAGGGGATCCTACTCTGCTATCTTGCTTACATCACCGCCTCTAATCATATGTGAAAAACAATGTTTTTGGGTGGGTTGTAAAACACATTTATCAGTATTTTGTCAGAATTTTCTCTAACATCTAAATTAAAGTAGCCTAGATTAATATTATTTTAGTATATTTTATTTTATTTTATTTTTATTTATATATGAAATTTATTGTCAAATTGGTTTCCATACAACACCCAGTGCTCATCCCAAAAGGTGCCCTCCTCAATACCCATCACCCACCCTCTCCTCCCTCCCACCCCCCATCAACCCTCAGTTTGCTCTCAGTTCTCAACAGTCTCTTATGCTTTGGCTCTCTCCCACTCTAACCTCTTTTTTTTTTTCCTTCCCCTCCCCCATGGGTTCCTGTTAAGTTTCTCAGGATCCGCATAAGAGTGAAAACATATGGTATCTGTGTTTCTCTGTATGGCTTATTTCACTTAGCATCACACTCTCCAGTTCCATCCACGTTGCTACAAAAGGCCATATTTCATTTTTTCTCATTGCCACGTAGTATTCCATTGTGTATATAAACCACAATTTCTTTATCCATTCATCAGTTGATGGACATTTAGGCTCTTTCCATAATTTGGCTATTGTTGAGAGTGCTGCTATGAACATTGGGGTACAAGTGCCCCTATGCATCAGTACTCCTGTGTCCCTTGGATAAATTCCTAGCAGTGCTATTGCTGGGTCATAGGGTAGGTCTATTTTTAATTTTCTGAGGAACCTCCACACTGCTTTCCAGAGCGGCTGCACCAATTTGCATTCCCACCAACAG
>NW_024412452.1:2256686-2287816 GCF_014898765.1 Herpailurus yagouaroundi
CAAAAAGTTAAAAAGGGAACTACCTTTTTCTTAAAAATTTTTGAAGATTTTGTTTTTAAGTAATATCTACCCCTACTGTAGGGCTTAAACGCACAATCCTGAGATCAAGAGTTGCATGGTGTACCAACTCAGCCAGCCAGCATTATCTCCAATAGCAAAATTATGGAAGGAATCCAAGCGTCCAACAAATAATGAATGGATAAAGAAGAGGTGATATGTGTATGTGTATGTACATATATATATATATATACACACACACACACATATATGTATATATATATATTACTCTATCAAAAAGCATGAAATTTTGCCATTTACAATGCCACAGATGGAGCTAGAGAGTACTATGCGAAGCAAAATAAGTCAGAAAAACAATTACCATACAATTTCACTCACATGTGGAACTTAAGAAACAAAACAAGACTCTTAACTAAAGAGAACAAACTGATGGTTACCAGAAGGGAGGTGGGGGGGGGGGTTTAATAGGTGATGGGGATTAAAGAGTGCACTTGTGATGAGCACCAGGTGTTACATGGAAGTGTTGAATCAGTATATTATATACCTGAAAGTAATATTACACTGTGTGTTAACTAATTGGAATTCAAATTTAAAAAAAAAAAGATGAAAAAAGCAATTGAATGTTTATTTTCAGAAAACAATCCAAAAGCCTATTTAAAGAATAGCCCACTTACAAGGGCAATACAAATATAAACTGCTGAAAAATCTCACCTTACAAAAATACAGTCTTCAGGTCAAGAGTATTTTGTCCTTCTGAGATACGGGCATGATTTCCTTTTAAAGGTATTTTAATCTTCAAAGATTCAGTTTTATTTTTTGACTGGAATTTGTTTCACTTAAAGTCCAAAGTGTACCACACCTCTAGGAATTAGGGCACTATGATACGTTTTTCACATTATCTTCCCTCATGGATAGAATTGACTTAAGACATTGACTTTCTTCTGCTTTTCTAATCTGCTTTCAATTTATTGTAATATAGTTTACAGATCCTTGCAAGTCGCATTGAATGCGTTTTTTTTTTGAAGAAAATAGGATATAAATAAGTAAACATAAGAAAAAAAGGAGACAAATACTGAGCATGGCTTATTAATAAGAATAGTTAATATCCTTTCTATATTCCCAAACTATTATAATCACAAGGATGCTTTTAGTTTAAATTTATGTATAAACAATCTCTACATCAATCCCAATATGTCCCTGAAATGCACAAACAAGAACCAGTTCTAGAGCTGAGGATCCATGACATTTGCTCAGTGCGTTGCTATTTTGTCATCTTTCTTTTTGCATGTACAATTGATCTTTAACCCAAGTTCTTCCTCAAATTCGACACTCTCTTTTCTGACATTAAAGGCTTTTCTTTCTCTTTTTTCCTGCTGATGAAAATCTTTTCTGACATTAAAGGCTTTTCTCTCTCTTTTTTCCTGCTGATGAAAATCATCATTATGAAGAAATGTAGTAAATAAGCCAGATATATTGAATATATACTGCAAAACATACCTTATTCTAAATACATTAATATATTGCCTGTCAAAACAGTACATCAAAGTATGTGAGGTAAGTGCTATTATTGTAACCATTTTACAGATGATGAACTCCCAGCATTGAGAGGTTAAGTTCTAAAACTGTACAGTTAGTGATAGAGCAGAATTTACCACAGCAGTCTATTATTAGAACTTACACTTCTAACCACCACATTATACTGCCTAATCAGGGATAAATTAGAAGAAATAAGTATGGGAAGATAAGATATTTTAAATGAGTATGTAAATTTAATTATGTAATATATATTAGATGATACAGGCTTATTACCCTAACAAATATTTAAAATAATTTAGCGTGCTGTAAAATGAAAACATCAATTAATTAATGGATATGTCATTAAGAATTAATAGCACTATTATTTGTTAAGCATTTATTGTGCTCTAATAATTTTCTATATCATTAAGACCAATAAATCCTTTGTTATAATAACTATCCTAAAACATGGATTTTCTTATCTTCATGTTTACAAATGAGAAAGCTGAAGCTAAAAATGGTTAAATGGCACTTTTTCTCCCTAAGAGATGCTTGTATCAATTCCCTTATACAAACTTAGCCTCTCTTTATATAATATAGATAGATAGATAGATAGATAGATAGATAGATAGATAGATAGATATACACACACAGACTTTATTTAGAGAGAGAGAGACAGAGAGGGAGGGGGCAGAGAGAGAGGGAGAGAGAATCCCAAGCACAGGGTTGGATCCCATGAAGTGTGAGATCTCGATGTAAGCCAAAATCAAGAGTTGGATGCTTAACTGACTGAGCCACCCATGTGCCCCAGGCTTGGTCTCTCTTAACTAAACTCACCACATACTTATTTTTTACCCTCTGTAGTAGGAAAAGAAGATTAAAATGACAATTTGTCAATGCTTACTACCTTTCTCAAAATAAGTCTCAACTAATTATTGTGTATTTTTTCTCAAAAAAACAAACTAAATTTTCATATTAGAGAAACAAGTAAAGCATGTAATACTTGTGAACTTAGTGTGATATATATCCATTTTTAAAACTCTTTTTAAGTGTCTTCTGAAAACTGTTACTAAACACCAGCTGTACTTTTCTAACCAAAGCCATCTCATACAAAGTACCGAATTATGATTACTTATCATCTCTGACTACCATCATGCCATTGAGAGATTCTACAAGCACCCCTCTTTTACACCGGAGATGAATGAATCCTTCTCTGTCCAATAATCCTATATTTTAGAGTTCTAAATATGATTATATATATATATATATGAAATATACACATATATGAAATACACATATATATCTCACATACTATGTGCTTAAAGCTATTTTCATAGTTAATTTTTAAATGAGCAATGATTCTTACTAAGAAAATCTCAAGTAATCCAATCCAGAAAGTCTTCTGTGATTTGACAAGTGCCTCAATGACACAACTAATATATGTCTAAATCAGGTTTCTAAAATTCAAAATGACACAAGTAAATATGTACCATTAAAGAAATTCACTGCATGTTGTATTACGTGTGAGTTAGTTCCCCTCTCTGGGCTTTATTCATTTTATTTACTTATAAAATTTGTAACATGGACTGGGTGCTATTTCAGTAGTACAGCATTTTATAAGTCTATAATTCTGCAAATGGAAGCCATTTGTTCTCTTTCAGGAGTTTAACTCCCAATTTATTATCCTCAACATAGTCCATCACAGCTGTTTATGCCCAAAATCCACATAGCAATCCTGTCATACGTAAATACTGCAAGGGTATATTTTAGTCCTGTTGTCATGAAATCTGAATTAATGAATTTCCAAAAGTCCTGTGCTTTACAGTTTTCATTTCTATGCTCAAAAATGATTTATTTTCTGAGGTAACTTCAACCCTCTGCCTGATGTAATACCTTTCTATTAGAGTAGAATTTTTCAACTTGACTGGGAACAATGGGTACATTTCATTGTTTCCCATTCTTTGTAAAAATTTAAAGTAAATATTATGTACAGTTATAGTTCATTAACTTTCTAATAATATTTCCCATATATTTTTAGGCATTTTGAAAATATTTGATAAATATTCATAACTCCAAGGCCACCTTACTGATGGTAGGCAAAAAATAATAATCTGGGAGATAATGGGAAGAGATTTGCACAGGGTTTATAAAATAATATTTCCCCAACTCAAGAGGAATTGGAGAGGCTCAAAAATTCTTATCACTGACATGCCTGTGTGTGTCTGCTCTGTCTCTTCTACTTCCTCTCTCCCTTCCTCTTCCTATTCCTTCCTTCAGTGGTTTGTGTCTAATGGAAGAACAGTCCTAATGGCATGCTGAACACATTTCCTGGACATAACTGGAGTAGAAAAACTCTCACTATTGCAGTAGCACAACTTTATCTTTTACTCTTTTCTAATTTCTGGAAATATTTGAAGCATATCTGAGGAAGCATTATACATTAGAGGTAATTAAGACTGACATTTACAAAAAGAAGAGGCAACAAATGTGGAAAAAGAGAACCTTGTGCACTGCTGATGGCATTGTAAAGTGGTCAGCTACAATGGAAAAAACAGTATGGAGTTTCCTCAAAAAATTAAAAATAGACCATCCCTATCGTCCAGAAATTCCACTTCTGAAAAGGTACGCATGCCTCGGAGATATTGCAGGTTTGGCTCCAGACCATTAATATAAAGCAAATATTGCAATAAAGCAAGTCAAATGAATTTTTTGGTTTCCAGTGCATATAAGTTATGTTTACACTATTCTGTATTCTATTCAGTATAGCATAGATAGCATTATATCTAAAAAAACAGTACACATCCTAATTTAAAAATGCTTTATTGCTAAAAAATGGTAACCATCATCTGAGCTTTCAGAGAGTTGTTATCACTGATCAAATATCACCATAACAAATATAATGACAATTAAAAAGGTTGAAATATTACATGAATTACCAAAAGGTAACACAGAGACCTGGAGTGACCAAATGCTGTTTGCTCAATGGTACTATTAAACTTGCTCAACCCAGGATTGCTACAAAACTTTAATTTGTAAAAGACACATTACCTACAGAGTGCAACAAAGTAAGATGTTATAAAATGGAAGTATGCATGTATATCCAAAGGAAATGAAAACACAAACTCAAAAAGATATCTCTACTCCCAAGTTCACAGAAGCATTATTTATGAGAGGCAAGACATAGAAACAACCTAAGTGCCAATGGATGGATAAATGAACAAAGAAATTATAGAATATATATGCAATTGGAACATTACTCAGCCATATAAAAGGAAGGAAATTCTACCATTTGCAACAATATGGATGGACCTTGAAGGCATTATCATAAGTGAAATAAGTCAGACAAAGACAAATAATACTGTATAATCTCACTAAAACGTGGAATCTAAAAACAGACAAGACCCAACTAAACTCAGAAAGAGAATGGATTTGTGGTTACCAGAGGTACCGGGTGGGGAGAGCAGGAATTAGAGAAAGGTGGTTAAAATGTACAAACTCTCACTTATCATATAAATAATGTAAAATATGATGACTACAGTTAACACTACTACATGATATACTGAAAAGCTGTTGAGAGTAAATTCTAAGAATTCTCAACATAAGGAACTTTTTTTATTATATCTCATGAGATGATGGATGTTAATTATTTTGATAATCATTTCACTATATATGTAAATCAAACAAGAGTAATACTAATATGTAATAACTTGTGAGAAATAAACATGTGCATGGCAGAAGTGAAGCGACATATAGTGCTGGAGCAGAGTCCTCTTGAATCAGTCTTTACTGCCTTGTTTGGTGGATGGTGGAACATTTCCTGGGAGGGGAGATATGGGGTAGCCATCAGGGTGGGTGAGAGCTTAAGCATGAGAGATTTACGAACTTGTATGGAAACATATACTTAAACAATACTTAGGCTGCATTAGTCATCTTTGGAAATTAGAAAGTCTAAATTATTAACAATTTTAGGGGCGCCTGGGTGGCGCAGTCGGTTAAGCGTCCGACTTCAGTCAGGTCACGATCTCGCGGTCCGTGAGTTCAAGCCCGCGTCAGGCTCTGGGCTGATGGCTCAGAGCCTGGAGCCTGTTTCCGATTCTGTGTCTCCCTCTCTCTCTGCCCCTCCCCCGTTCATGCTCTGTCTCTCTCTGTCGCAAAAATAAATAAACGTTGAAAAAAAATTTATAATTAAATTATTAACAATTTTAAAGTATGTTGTGTGACTTTTGTCCCAAACAGCAGAGATTTAAAATCTAATTAATTACACCATAGTAATGTGGGAAGGATTGAGATGTCTTAAAATCCCCAAATACTCTTCAGGTAGAAGCTAGAAGAGAGCAACAGAAAGGCTTTTTAATCTTATTTTTGTTACCACAAAGATCCCATGTTTGATTAAATTTGAAGTTATATTTGGTAACACTTATTTCCTTTTACACATGAGAGAAAATAATCCTCATGAATTGAAAAACAGTGAAGCTATATTTTTTTTTTCAACGTTTATTTATTTATTTTGGGACAGACAGAGACAGAGCATGAACGGGGGAGGGGCAGAGAGAGAGGGAGACACAGAATCGGAAACAGGCTCCAGGCTCTGAGCCATCAGCCCAGACCCTGACGCAGGGCTCGAACTCACAGACCGCGAGATCGTAACCTGGCTGAAGTCGGACGCTTAACCGACTGCGCCACCCAGGCGCCCCATGAAGCTATATTTTTAATAGTTATGGTGAGTCTGTTAAAACAAAGGCATCCTTAAGCTAGGAGAATTAAGGCATAGAGCTGCAACTTCCAGAGAAAAATCTACCTTTTCATCAATAAACACCATGAGTCCTTGCAATTCTTGAGTTTCTGATACAATGTATAAAAGTACAAAAGGTGTTTTTTCATGCAATTTAAAAATATGTTTTTCTCAACAATACATTTGACAAATAAATTATAATTAAGGATTTTATAGTTTAAAAAACATATGCCCAAATAATTGTAAGAAACTTGAAAACTTCCACCACCACAACAAAATACATTTCTCAGGGAAACAAATCCTCCCTAAACTCTGCTTTGAACCATTTGCTTTGTACAAGCCATAAGTCAATCTTATTTCCAGTCTGAATAATTGAGCAAATTATATTTATTAACTGAATAAATGAGACTGACATTTCTTTATATCTTCTAACATTTTTTCATATTAATCAAATAATTCTCCCTTAAATGTAGCTTCTAATATAACTCCTTATCTAGAATATTCAATCCAGACTTTCCCTTTTATCTTTCTGAATGATATCTATAAGGTACATTCTTACTTTGAAGTCACTCTACTTTTCTTTTTTAATAATAATGTTGCTCAAAATATTTTATCAAATTTTCTTATTCAAATTCAAAGAGGTCTTTATAATTTCCAAAGATTCTAGCATTCTTGTATTTGTTTGCGTATGCATATGTGTGTTTATGTACCTGCATGCGTTATTATGCATACATAAACAATACATGTAATACATACATATTATGTATGTTTTTTTTAATTAAGGTTTATTTAATTTTGAGAGAGAGAGAGGAGAGACACACACACACACAGAGTACTAGTGGAGGAGGGGCAGAGAGAGAGAGGGAGACACAGAATCTGAAGCAGGCTCTATGCTCTGAGCTGTCAGCACAGAGCCCGACGCAGGGCTCAAACTCATGAAACATGATATCATGACCTGAGCCAAAGTCGGAAGCTTAACCTACTGAGCTGTAAGTAAAGTATACAGCTTTACTTCCAAAGTCCCTATATGACAAGTAAAATCAATTCCTTAGCATCATTTTATAGATGAGCACATAGAACATACAAATATTAATTGTCCTGTAGCCTAAAAGAAAGTTCAAGGTCTGAAACTAGAACAGAATCTGTTGAGCTTCCAAACTCAGTGCCTACTATTATCTAATACAATTAATTATATGCATAGAAATGGATTTCCTCATAAGTTATGTAAATGTGTAGATAATTCCTATGACTGAATATAGGGACCAGTCTTGGAAAATCTGCCATGGTCCATTTCTAGAACACCTGTCATTGGCCTAAAATTCAGAATTGATTTAAATAGGTTTGTTCTCATTTTATCAATTCAAAATGGATACTCTTAACTCATAATTCACAATGGATACTAGAAGGGAAAAATTATCATTTTAAAGCTGTTTTATAATAGGAAAAATAGAACTCAGGCTTAGAAACCAAACTTCAGCAAACCAAACTTATTTATTATTTAAGGTACAGCTAAAAAGAATAAAGTATTTATGAACATATCCTCTTATGCCCACTGCATTTGTGAGGAATTCAAATAGGAACTGCTCTTAGCATCCAGTGGGAGTCTGAGAGAGAATTCTAACTTTGTGAGCATAAAGGCACTTCTTACAACAGAAGATAGAAGTCAAACTTCTATATTATAGGTCCAAAGAAGTTTCAATTGGCCAGAATAGGGTGAAAGGGGGATTCCTGTGAGTTTAGTTCACAAGAGAACTAAGGTTTCATAAAAAATATCTTGTTGGTACTACCTTTCTTGAAAGTATTCTAAATTGTCTGAGTCTACGTTATGGTGAGGTAGGTAGGTCAGGTAACACGAATGAATGTAAAAGCTTTCTAAGAAGAGGATCAGATTCCCAAGAAATACTGGAGTATCTCCACTGGAATCAGAGTCATGGCTAAAAAGCAAAATCACACTATAACGTGTAAAGTGATTACTCTCCTGTGAGATGTGCATTTTCCCAACTTATATTAAAAAATTTCAAAAAAAACACAACAACAATGAAGATACTTTTAGGGTCTTACCTAGAACATATATGAATTTTTAATTTTAGTGTATTGAAAAGAAAGAAAAAGGTGACTTCGAGCAACATTAAGAAAGAAAATTAGTATCATAATGCATATTGTTTATGTTTCTAAAAACCTGAGCTGAAACACATCTTAACTAAACATTTCTAGAAATGTAGAAATCCCATGAATAATCTGCTGGCTAGCAGACTCAGTCCCATCTAAAAGGCTAAAATGAACAAAGTTTTTACCACAGTTCTTAAATTATTTTGAATAACTTCAACTACTGAGGAGAATGTGAAGAAAGTTTTTATTTAAGAACACTCTAATGCTCCAGCTGTGCTGTAGGAAAAATGAAATTGAAGGATGTGATGTGCAATTTTTTTAATACATGAATATCTTTCAAAATAATTGACTCATTCAGGGAAAATAATAACAGCATTTTCTGTGATGGTCTTTAAGAAAATCAAATTTTAGAAAATTTAGAAGCCATTATTTAAAAAGAATATGTATAAAGAAATTCACTATTCATCTGCTTAATATTACTGTAGGGCTTTTTTTTTTAAACAACAAGATTATATATTGTTTTTCTAATATATGTATATATATAATTATGTAATTTTTATTGATTTATAATATGCAAAAATGTTTCTTAAACAAAATTAGTTTGGTTTTTAAATGTGATAATAATTTTTTACATTTTCTTTCCTTTGTTTCTGACAAATATCTAGTGATTTGTGAGTTTCAGATGAAAATACTCCTTTTCAAGTACCTGAAGGAGATAGTGAGGAAAGGGTTATTTTGTTGTTGTTGTTTGTTGTTGTTGTTTTTCTTCTTCTGTTTTAATTGATACTATGGGTACCTTTAAGGCAAGGATGGAATAAAATTAAAAATTACAAAATGTGGAGAAAGTTTAGGAAATACTGTTTTAGCCAAATAATGCAATATCTTTTACTGAAAGAGGCTAATATCACCTGGGCTCTCTACTTGATAGTAAACTCATTTGCAGAGAGAAGAGAGCTGCCCAAATTCCAACTGAGAGTTGATAATATACCAGAGACCCAAACAAAATCAAGTTCCTTGGAATACTATCCAATTCCTTACTCTGCTGTATCATAAAGTTTCAAAACTTAATTATTTCTAATTTAAATTGCATACAACCAAGTTTTAATCTGTGGTAGATTGCCTAATAAGAGTCAACACTAATGACATGTTTCTTTATTAATAATGCCAAACCTTTTGCTTTGAGCTATCCTTATGTATTAGTAGAAAATGCCAATGCCTATATAATGGCTTACAAAGGGCTAAAGGCCCCTTCCCAAACACACTTCTGTTTATGACTTAAAAATATAACCAGATCTTACCAATAAAGCTCATATTTTTAACACCATTATTGAAAATAGCTTATACAAATCAATCAATCAATCAATTTATTGAAAATCATAGCTTATATGGGTACAGAATTAATTTATGAATAATATTGATGGAGATGATATCTGTAGCCTCAGAAAGCAGAACTTTAAGAGTAATACATTACACAGGAAAGGTGAAAGGTAGATGATAAGAATACTTCTGGGAGTACTTTGTCATATAAGCCTCTATCAGACATAGTCTTATATTAATAGTACAAGAACCACCAGATAGATACTTTAGCACTAGTCTGTTACTAGTATTTGAATTTTCATACTTAAATATTAATTCATTTTAGGTAAACAAAGATATTTTCCTTTAGGTTTCCTATATATGTTTATAGTGGGCATTACAAGGACCTAGAAATTAGACTAAACAAGAACTGGGATGTAATTTCTGAATCTACTAACTCAACAAAATATTTACAAGTTCCCTAACTCTTTGAAAAGCAGTTTTCTATTGTATAAAATGGGAAAGATAATGATACTTGCATAGCTATCATTAGGAATAAATATGATAATGTACACAAAGTACCTAATAATTATAACACCATGGCCAAGCAATGTGCGTGGATGTCTCTCTCTCCACCCCTCCCATCTGTTATATATACTTCCGGTTTCTCTGGAGAACCCTGGCCAATACATAAAGCATGACAGAGAGAACTAGCTGCTCTGAAGGAGCAGAGGCAAGATGGGGAAGTCTGAACAATCCTTTGAACCAGAAGGCTCCCTCAACTCAAACCAGAAAATCTAATGAAGGATTCTTTGCCCTGCTATCAGTGGCAATTCCTTGGAACTATTAGATGGACACAGGGGCTTAACTCTTAGTGACTAGAAATAACAACTTAGCAATGTTCAAACTTTGCAAAAAGTAACTGCAGTTGATAATATTTTTAACTAGGGATAATTCAGACAAATATGTAGGCTTTAGAATAACAGACTTCCAAAATCTAAAAAGAAACACACAGACCTTAATCAGGGTCTTACTTTAAAAAGAAATGTGACTCCAAGTAGATGATGAGTGCTGTGGTTGTTAATGACAACAGATATGTAACTAATATACAGAACAAAAGAAGGAACAAATACAGACCCAGCTTGATTGTCTAAATTACTTCTAAGCCTGGATATTAAAATGAGAAGTGTGTACGACAAATTAAGAATCACATATAGAAAAAAAAAGACATATCACAGGAGAAAAATTTAAAGCGTTGTCTGAATATCTAGGAGTACTGACTGGAAAACTTAAACCCAGAATAAGATAAGTCAGGTGAAAAATGCTGAAGGGTAGGAATAAAGAGGACTATGGAAAGGAGGTAAATTAGTAAAAGTGAGATATAGGAACACTCTGGAGAAAATAGTTTTATATTAGCATATGCCAAATTTTCATTTTTAAAATATTTGGTGGTCTGGGCACAGGAGATAAATGAAAATATATATGGAAATGAATTAGTTATCAATGAACATGTACTGTACATCAGGTGTTTTATATTATATATATTTAATATATCATTATTTTGTATGTATACATATTTATTACACAACAAGATCCTTGGGAGCTACTATTATTTTCATTTAGGAGGCAAGAATTTACATCAAGGTCACACAGTTCAAGGATGCCAGAATTTACTCGGAGTCCAGTTTCATTCTAACATTGTGTTGTAGAATTAGATATTACATATTTGTCCCACAGTGGATTGAGAACATCTTTATAATAATGAGGAACTGCAACTGATTGAACCTTGTAAGAAATACCATTTGTCGGGGTGCCTGGGTGGCTCGGTCAGTTGAGCGTCCGACTTCGGCTCAGGTCATGATCTCGCAGTTCGTGGGTTCAAGCCCCGCATCGGGCTCTGTGCTGATGGCTCGGAGCCTGGAGCCTGCTTCAGATTCTGTGTCTCCCTCTCTCTCTACCCTTCCCCGTTCATGCTCTGTCTCTCTTTGTCTCTCAAAAAGTGAATAAACGTTAAAAAAAATTTAAAAAAAAAAAGATACCATTTGTCTAGCTGCATAAAGGTTTGAAATATCAAAAAAAGTTAAAAAAAGGAGGACTTAATTCTGTTGAAGTCAGTCAGTTGAGGTAATGTCTGTCAGCCTGCAAGCTCAGAAAGATAGTCTTGCCCATGCTTTGTTCCCAGTGCTGTATTTTGGGTACATAGTGACTGATCAGTAAATTATCTGTTGGGTAAACTAATATGTAACTAGTTTACAGGTAATTAACTCAGCATTAGAAACAGGAAATGGTTTTACTTTTCAAAAAGCAAAAAAAAAAAAAATCCCCTATTGTATCCCACCCAGACCCACTTCCATCTACTGAGTTATTAGTTTCTCAGTATTAGGTTTTCAGCCATTCCTAAATAACAGTCCCACTGGGGTTCCTAAAACTATGTTCTGTTTCTATTTCAAAGCTTTAATTTTATACACATTGAAAATTCTTCTTGTAAGTTCCCCATAATACAAGCTAGAGCAGGAACAAGGTTACCTGTTCCATTCCTGGGCAAAATAAGGAAAAGGCAAAAGAAGCAGACCGTTATCATACTTGAATGTGAGTAGCATTTCTCTCCTTGGAAGTGTTTGCTGTACTCTATCTGATGCAATTTTTGTACTTGGTGTGGACTTGGCAGTAAGGGGAGGAAATTCAGAATTCTAAAAACAAAATGCTCACTTCTGAGCAAGCACCATGGTTAGGCACATCCCACTAGCCTCCTTTCAGACCTGCTGATCCCCGCTAGGTATCTCTCTTCAGATACTATGCTCCCTGTTCTGAAAGCATGAGTATGCATCAACAGGTCTCCTGCCTGAGCAAAGTCCAATTAAGGAATAAAACGATGGTCCTTCTGTTTCGCAGCTACTCTTCAGTCTTTAGACTTGCCTCCAGGAGGATAGGCATCTATCCTGAAACATCTCTCTGAAAGGCACATGAAGAGAGAATAACTGACCACTGTAATCCTGCAAAAGGCGTATCTACTCTCCTTATTCTCTGAATGTTAGACTGAAGAGGAAGACTGGTCCCTGAGATGTTGAATTTCTATATGCCTTTGAAGACAGAGACTGGCGCCAGCTGCTCCAGGTTTATTTTCTTTAAAATGTAAAACAAATGTCAAATTGGTTTCCATACAACACCCAGTGCTCATCCCAAAAGGTGCCCTCCTCAATACCCATCACCCACCCTCCCCTCCCTCCCACCCCCCATCAACCCTCAGTTTGTTCTCAGTTTTTAACAGTCTCTTATGCTTTGGCTCTCTCCCACTCTAACCTCTTTTTTTTTTTCCTTCCCCTCCCCCATATATTAAAAAAAAAAAAATTACAGAAGAGGGACGCCTGGGTGGCTCAGTCAGTTAAGCGTCCAACACTTGATTTTGGCTCAGGTCACGATTTCACAGTTTGGGAGATTGAGCCCCACATCAGGTTCCGTGCTGACAAGTCTTCTTAGGATTTTCTCTCTGCCTCTCCCCTGCTCTCTCTCTCAAAATAAATAAATAAACTCAAAAAAATGAATGAAGATAAAAAAAATAAAAAAAATAAAATGTAAAACAAATGAAAACACATACTCTCAGTAGTAGCACTTTATCACAGTTACAGGACAAAAGCAATAATTCTTTTGAAAATTCCTGTTAGAAATTATTTAAAGAAGCACACTGATTAAGGTAGTACTTTGAACTGTGTCAAAAAGCTGAGTAAGGATTGCTTCTTCAGAAGTCCACAGGGTAAGGAAGAAAAAGGAGGAAAGCAATAATTGAGGGAGACTGGACTTTGGATGCATAGTGCAATATTGTATGAATGGACTTGATTTTAAGAACCAGCTGTGCATAATGTTAAGGTCTGGGATATTATTCAGAAAAGGCACTGGAGCATATTAAGTTGTAGAGACATTTTACCATGTCTGTTATCAAAATATAACACTTAAATAAGCATACAAGTTAGGACAGAGTGAAGGTAATATCTTGCATAGGGAGATGCTGTAATATTCCACGAAAGAACTAACAAGGGTAACACAATCACAAAAAGACTGGAAATTAAAAGTAAAATGAAATAAACAGGATAAATTTTAGAGCAATATCAGATGCAAAGAACTTACTTCTACATAGATGTAGTGGGCCAAAAGAGAAGAGGTTGTGTCCAAGATTCATCTCAGAGAAGATCTAAAACATGTAATTATAACTAACTAGGATAAGAAAAAAGGTGTTTGTTTGTTTTTTTTAGTAAGTCCAGAATGAGAATTGGAATTACTTACTTGTATTGGTCTAATATTTCTGAATATGGAATGCATGGTTTCTGGAGAAAAAAAAAAGGTAACTTCATGCAAACTACCTCAAATTTATAGAAGCATTCCTACACCTACTTTGAGGTATAGTTTCTATAAAACAATGGAAGATTCATGGTTTGTCTTCATCTACTTTGAAAATGCAGGGTAGGGGCGCCTGGGTGGCGCAGTCGGTTAAGCGTCCGACTTCAGCCAGGTCACGATCTCGCGGTCCGTGAGTTCGAGCCCCACGTCGGGCTCTGGGCTGATGGCTCAGAGCCCGGAGCCTGTTTCCGATTCTGTGTCTCCCTCTCTCTCTGCCCCTCCCCCGTTCATGCTCTGTCTCTCTCTGTCCCAAAAATAAATAAAAGTTAAAAAATTTAAAAAAAGAAAATGCAGGGTATACATCTTGATTATGTGTTCTTCAAAAAAATAACAACATAATTTCTTTGTCTCTGCTACAAGAGTTCAGAATTCAAAGGGAGATGCATCACCACAAGTAATGCAGGGACAAGGATCTACCCTCTTAAACCACCTCTGGCAGAGCTATTTATGTAATCTGAAGTCTGACCTGCCATGCCTATTTATTAGTTTGCCAACTTTTTTATTGCAATTCATTGCCTCCCTTGTTCTTATGTTTTCATGTTAGAGTTCCCAGATGAATTTTTAATGGCATGGCTTCCAAACACTAGGGAAGTAAATGATGTTTATATTTTGCTTGCAAAATCAGCACTTGAGAGAATCACTTGCTTACAAATTGACCCTGGTAAGTTCTTAAAAGCTTAACCTCATGTAAACTTTCAGATGTGAAAATTTGGACATATCCTTTAGATAACTCAGGCTACTTGTATGACAATGATGGGATAGAGGCAGAAAATAAACAGTAAAAAGGAATATTGGACCTATGGATTTGTTTCTTAGGAATTTCATCATCTTTGAGTGATGTAAGTCATTACTTCCTCAAATGTGCAAAACACATCTTTGCATTGAAAACTGGTGAAATCACAATTTCAGGTTTGGATATACGGAAAAATTTACAATATTTACTATTTATTGCTTTACTATAATCTAGAATCTGTTGTTCAAACTGATTATGTCTTGAATTTTTCCAGGTTCATTTGCTGATGAAATCAGCATTTTGTGCGCCAACATTTCCTTGGCAGAAAGTAACACACCCTATCATTGAGGAAGTTATTGTTCCATTAAGGAAGTCAGGTATTAATCTGCTCAGAGTATGTGGTAATAAATATAGGTCAAGAATATATAACATCAAGGGCTTAAGTGTTAGACAGGTTAGTCATTAAAGACATCTGAATAAAGTTTGGGGAACCATCTTCAACAAAGTAATAGAGATGGTTTTACATTAAAAGATGAATATATGGGAAGGGGGGGTGAGATGAACATATGTGTTGCTACCGCACATCTTCAATTAATAGTTGGTCCTATTGGACTTCTTACTCCTATTTATTAAAGGATGTATACAGTGATATGCCAGCAGAGTTATAATTTGCATTTCTTTGATTTCTAATGATAATTATCTTTTTAGAGCCATTTTTCTTTGTTGAATCATCTTCAAATCTTTTACTGTTTTTTAAATAAAACTTTTATTGAGACAAGTGTGTATTTATGTAGTTTAAAAAATAATACAAGGAAATCCTATGTAAACTTTATAACTGCATCCAGTGAAAACATTTTTTAAAACTGTAACATATCGCAAACAGTTTACTGGAATAGATACAGCCCACCAATCTTATTCAGATTTCACCAGATTTACTTCTGGTGAAACACTATGGTGTTTATGTGTGTGCATTTATTTCTAAACAGATTTGTAACATGTAGGTTTCTGTATCCACCACTGTAGCCTAAATAGTGAACAATCGCATCAATGAATCCCTGTTGCCTTTTTATAACCAAACCCACCTTCCTCTCTCCTGTTCTACTTCCCTAAACCCTGGCAACCACTAATCTCTATTTCTAAATTTTTTTTCATCTCAAAAGTATTTTACAAATAAAACCATACAATGCTTAACCATTTAGGATTGGATTTTCTCATGTAGCAAAATTTCCTGAAGATTCATCTGTTTCCTTTGTATCAATGTTTCACTCTTTTATTGCTAAGTATTATTAAATTGCATGTTTTGCCAGTTCTTTTGTCATTTACCTGTTGAAGGACATCGGGACTGCTTTCCAGTTTGGGACTTTTACAAATAGAGTTGCTATGAACACTTGAATATAGGTTTTTGTATGAACATAAGTTTTCAATTTCCTGGGATAAATGCCCACAAATGCAATTGCCTGTTTCTATGCAATGGCAAGTTTAATTTTGCAAGAAACTGCCAAAATTTTTCCAGAGTGGTTGTACAATTTTAAGCTCCAATCAGGAATGTCTGCATGATCAAATTCTTCCACATTCTTTCAAGCATTTAGCGTTGTCACTTTTTTTTTTTAATTTTAGCCACTTTGAGGGATGTGTAGTGATTATTTCATTGCGGTCATAATAAACATTTTTCTGATAATAAGTGATATTGAACATCTTTTTGTATTCATTCACCATCTATATGTCCTCTTTACTGTTTATATCTTTAGCCCATTTTCTCATTGCACTGCTTTTTTTTTTTTTTTTTTTTTGCTGTTAGGTTTTAAGACATTTTTATTATATCAGTCTGAGTTCTTGAGAGAAACAAACAGGATATATTGATATCTATAGAAAAAGATTTATTATGAGACATTGGTTCACACAGTTATGGAGGCTGAGAAGTCCCGTGATCCACTGTCCACAAACTGGAGGCCCAGGGAAGCAGGTGCTATGGTTCCAGTTCCAATCTGAATGCCAGAGAACCAGAAGAGACAATGGTATGTCATCTAAGAACCAAGGACACCAATGTCCTGGAGAAGGAAAATGTCCTGACTCAAAGAAGAGAGCAAATTCATCCTTCCCCACCTTTTTGTTCTATTCATGCCCTCAACCTATTAGTTGATGTCCCCACCTGCATTGGTGAGGCTGACCTCCTTTACTCAGGCTACAGATTTATTTTTTTTTTAATTTTTTTTTCAACGTTTATTTATTTTGGGGACAGAGAGAGACAGAGCATGAACGGGGGAGGGGCAGAGAGAGAGGGAGACACAGAATCGGAAACAGGCTCCAGGCTCTGAGCCATCAGCCCAGGGCCTGACGCGGGGCTCGAACTCCTGGACCGCGAGATCGTGACCTGGCTGAAGTCGGACGCTTAACTGACTGCGCCACCCAGGTGCCCCAGGCTACAGATTTAAACATAAATTCGTCTCTTCTGGAAACACACTCGCTGACACACCCCGAAAACTGTCTCACCAGCTATAGGGGCATCCTCAGCCCAGTCAAGTTGACACCTAAAATTAACCATCACTTTTATGCTCTAGATACTAATTCTTTGTCAAATATATGGTATAAAATATTTTCTCCCACTCGTAGCTTGTCTTTACAGTCTCTAAATAGTCTTTCCTAGAGTAAAATTTTGTTGTTTTGACAAATGTTTTGATATCATAAGACTGCTATGATAAATCACAATAACTTTGGTGGCTTAAAACAACAGAAATGTATTCTCCCACATTTCTACAGGTCCAGGATTCAAAATCAAGACGTACAGAGCTGTACACCCTGTGAAGGCTGTACAAGAGACTCTCTCACATCTTCCAGCTTCTGGTGGTTCCAGGGGCCGGCCTTCGCATGTAGCTTATAACCTCATCTCGGCCTCTGTCTTCATACGGTCTTCTTTCTTTCTCCCCGTATGCCTCTTTTAAGGACACTTAACATTGGATGTAAGACCCACCTATACAAACCTAGGATGATCTTCACTTGATTCAATATCTTTAACCTAATTAAATCTGCAAATATGTACATGTATGTATGTGTGTATTTTTTTTTTTCCAAATAAGATCACAGTTACAAGTTCAGGGAGGTGAGCATATGTTCTGGGGGGAACACCACTCAACTAAATACAGTGAAGTCCAATTTATCAAATTTGCATTTGATTCTTTTTTGTAACTTCTACTTACTTTTGGAAATTTTCTGTTTTTCATTTGTTTAAGAGAATTGTAATTTTTATTCAAGGTTCTGTTTGTTTGATGGCTGCCAAAAATCCTGTTCAGAAAATCCTATCATATGATTTATCTCAGTGCTGGAATCAAACTTATCTCATTCAGGTTTGTTATTTTCTTGGTTCTTATTTGATTTTTTTTTATGCACCCTAGACATTTTGGGTATTATGTTAGGAGACCCTAGGTCTTATTTAAATCTTTTATTTTAGCAAATGCGCACCCTGATTAGCTTTAGCACATAGGTCTGGCCTATATTTGTGAGCTGTGGATCCAATGGCAGTTTAATTTTTGAAGCCTTTATGGTATTTTTGTGTGTGTTTGGTTTCCCTAGTGATGCTGGGTACACCCACTTCTCATGTTGCCTGAGGCACAGAAAACAGTTCCCCCTGGATTCTGGGTGTCTCATAGCCAAGTAGAAGACTCTCAAGCCTGAGGTAATAAAGAGACTTCCCTGGTTGGGCAAAAGCTTCCTGGTTGGACACTTTTTGTACCTGTGTCCCTTGTTTATGATCCACACGTGCAATAATGTCTCTAGGCAGGTAAGGGGAGTTTCAGGTTCCTGGGACAGAAAGACCCAACAGTATCCCAAGTCCTGGCAGCCTGTTGTGGCTAAGTTGTTATATCTTCTGCTCTGTCACATCAGTATCTCTCTTGGGGGAATCTCAGGCATGAGGGGGGAGGGAGAAGGAGAACACTTCCTCTCATCACTTACTGTTGCCAAGATCTACTGATTGATCCCTCCTATAGTCAACAGCAGGTGACTATCAGGCTCAACTATCATCAGAAAGATACATATTTGACCTAGGGGAGAGATGTGCCTAACCGTGCTGCCTTCAGCTACTAAACTGGAGATGGGAATTGCTAGGTCTGGGTTTCCTGCTTTGGTTGGATGGGGGTATGTAAAACACCCTATTGCTGTGTTGTTGCTCCAGGTCTGACTCCTCCAACAAGTGTTTCTTCTTACCAGCTTCCACAGGCCTTTATCAGTTGCCTCTTGTGTTGGAGGATTTACAGTTGTGCTTAACAGGAGTAGGGAGAAACCGGTCTTCCTCATCATGTCTGGACTTAACAAGTCCCAGTTATATTTCAGAGCAATGAAAACTAGGAAACATCAATTTTATTTACATTCATTCCATTTTTAGAGTTCCACTTATTTCTGTCTTGCAGAATTTCCCTCTGTTTAAAGAACTTTCTTTTTTTCCTAAGATTATACTACTGGAAGGAAATTCTCAGTTTTTATCTGAAATTTTAAAATTTTTGTCTTTTTTTTACTAGATATTTTCACTGGGTATAGCATTCACAGTTGACAGGGATTTTTTTTTCTTTTGTCACTCTAAAGCAGTCATTATTGTCCTATAGATTGCATGGTTTCAGAAGGAGTCTAATTCTCACCATTGTACCTCTTTATATAATAGGATTGTTTTCTTTATCTGCCTCTTTGGTTTCATTTTTATCACATTGAAGATGACATGTTTCAGTGTTTGTTTTTGTTTTGTTTTGTTTTTTTCTTTTTTTGTCTGTTATTACTATTTTTGGAAAAATCTCAGCTATTATTACCTCAAATATTTCTTCTGGTCTTTTTTCTCCTTGAGATTCCAGTTCCTTATATGTTAGTCTACCTGATATTGTTCCACAGCTCTTCTCCCAAAAGTCTAGAACCTCTATTCTTCCACCTTTTTATTTTTCATTTTTATCTTATATTTATATTTGGATAATTTTTGCTGACCTGTCTTCAGAGTCACTTATTATTTCATTGGCTATGTGAGGTCTACTGATGAGCCCAGCAAAGACAGTTTTCACCTGTGTTACTTTTTATTTGTACCCAGTTTATTTTGCACATTGTCTACCTTTTTGGTTTAGGCCCTTAACATATTTAATATAGTTATTTTAAATTTTCTGTCAAATATTTTCAACATATGTGTCACAGGAGTGAGTTCCAATGGTTACTTTACCTTTTTGGAGTTTTGTTTTTCCTGGACTTTTCTCATGTCTCCTAACTTTTGTTGAAAGAAAGATAGGTATTTAAAATTTTTTTTTTTCAACGTTTATTTATTTTTGGGACAGAGAGAGACAGAGCATGAACGGGGGAGGGGCAGAGAGAGAGGGAGACACAGAATCAGAAACAGGCTCCAGGCTCCGAGCCATCAGCCCAGAGCCTGACGCGGGGCTCGAACTCACCGACCGCGAGATCGTGACCTGGCTGAAGTCGGACGCTTAACCGACTGCGCCACCCAGGCGCCCCAAGATAGGTATTTTATGTAGAACGGTAGAGGCTAAGGTAAATCATCTTTATGCACGGTAATTAGTAGTTCTTTATCTCTGCTATGATTTCAGTTTTGGGTCTTCTGTTAATTGAACTGGAAACTGGGTTTGCCTGTTGTTACTAGGGACAACTTAAGTGTATTGCAGGTTACAAATCCTTCCACTGATACCTCCTTTTTATGGTATAAATTTGCATGCCAGAGGCTGTTTTCTTAAAGTCTGTTCACCTCTTTGTTTTGTTTTGCTTTTGTTTACTTTTTCATTGCACCTGAAAAGGAATAGGTCTCTTGAAGCTCTCTTCATTGTATTCCACAGTTATTCTATCCAATTCATATTATTCTGGAAGTAAAGATCAGTGCAGAGAACTATTCTCTGATGTTCTGACTTAGCCTCATCTTATGCAGGCACTGTGCCCAAGGACCTCATGAGTTGGGGCCCTTGCAATTACCCCTGCCCCTTCTCCATTTGTAATGGGGGGTTTGGCACTTATCCAAGTCCCTGCCCAGGGACAAGAATTTTTCTCTCTCTTTTTCTCTTCCCTCAGCATCCAGGGGTTACCTAGTCCCCTGAGAGAACAATATTCATTTCTCTTTTACCTAGACATCAAGACTTGTTCAATAGAGAAGAAATATAAAATTCATCAAGCCAAATTTCAGCAGTTTAAGCTATTCCCCTGCTGTGGTTTCTGAGAATTCTCTCCAATTTTCCCTGTGAATGCCTGATCAGATTCACAGAGAAAAAGATACATAGTAAGAGGTGTGAACATTCCCCAAATCTGTAATCTCCAATGGATTTACACTTTCCTATAAACCACACCTGGCCTTTAATAATAATATGTGGCATTTCAGCTGAATTCTTACTGGATTACTTGACATCCAGCCGCACCTGCTCAATGTAAGGAAGTACTCCTATCACTTCTCTCCTCTCACATGCCTGGCTGTCCCAGATCTGGGGTTAATTGGATGCCATGAGAATTCAGTTCTCTGCTCTGTTCCAAAAACTCATTAATTTGCACTGCATCTAGCCTTTTCCTTTTTTATATGGGTGAGAACAATGGTCTTTTCATCAAAGTTTTCTGAGCTAAGAATCAAAAGCTTTCCGTTTTTATTTTATACAGGTATTTACTTAATAACATAATGGACTTTAGTGAACCACTCAACCCAAAACCAGCTCATTACAAACAACACTTCTCTAATAATGTGCTTTTCCCTATCACATGTCTGTCTCCTTTCAGATGAAAACACTATTTAAATTATATGTCTTTACCACTTTGTGACCCTCTCATTTTTAGTTTTAACACACACACATATATTTCAAATATATCTCTGATTTAACAGAATTTTGCTTTTGTGAATTATTTTCATTATTCCACTTAAGCAAACACTGGTTCCTTAGCTATTCATCTAAGATGGCTTGCTTCTATCTATGTTTTTAAAACTTCTACTCTACTCTCCAGCATTAAAAATGGTTTCAGGTATAAATGTAAAGAGACAGTTACCTTCAAAGGAGGTCATTTAACCAATTTTCTGGTACACTGGTTGGGATATATGGATTATTTCACCTTGATGAGTCTCAAGTATTCAATTTCTTGGACTAGAACAAATTCAGAATATCATCAAGAATTTTTCCTATTCTATTTAATCAAAATAAATATTAATGATTAACAAAAAAACATATTCCAAAACAAGTTGCAAAAAGCTACAACAAAATTTGATGTTATTCACACTTGAAAATTGAATCTGTAAGAATGTAACTTTGACATCTGCTTTTTTAAAACCCTAAACAAGAAGATTTGTATGCATTTAAGTGTGATTCTTACAATACAGCTACATACTTTAGTAATGTATAAATAAGTTGCTTCTGAAGATATTTTTCTCATAGTTACATGAAAGCAAATATAATTTTTTGAAATAATTTTGCCTTTGGAAAATTTGGACAGAGTTTTACATTCAAGTTTACATACATAAACATTCACAAACACACACACAATTTATTCTACCAGAAAGGTTTCAGTTCCAGTAAGTGCCCAATATTAAATCCTAAACAACATCAGAGAACTCTTATGTTCTCCTTTCTCTATGAGCTCTTAGACCAAGATGGCTTTTACAGACAGTGTTGCTGTTCTAGTATACAAAGAAAGGTTCAAGTAGCATTTGATCTAGTTGAAGTATTTTAAAGTTAGAGACTGTCATTCCACAAAGCTTGGTACCGCAAGTATTTGAAAACCATTTAAGTTATTTCTTAGATGGCCTCCTATTTTTGAAATTCCAATACATCATCTATTGCATATTAAATATAAGCATACCACATATAAATGCAGAGAAAATTAGTAGAACCATGTGAAATGTATAAATGACTGGTGCTGTCAGTTTTTATACTGTGCTATAATATTTTTATATACTGTATTATATAAATATACACATACATATATATATACACATATATGTATACACACATATATATACATATATGTATACACACATATATACATATATATGTGTATATATATGTGTGTATACATATATGTATATATATGTGTATATATATGTATATATATATATGTGTGTGTGTATATATATATATACAGTCTAAAAAAACACCACTTACTGAGATTTTATTCTGAATCGTACACAATGTTACCTTTAAGCACTCACTTTCTCTAATGTTTAAATAAAATAAAGCCCAAATAAATAAAATTGGCAAGGCATAAGGCACTCACTCTTTAGCAAACACTAGGTAATGCCAATGTAACCTAAATCTGTGATTTGCAATAAGGGAGTGGTTGACATTCCAAGCACGTGCTAATGTGTAACAAAATTAGACTGGAAATATATTAACATTGGAGAAGTGTCAAATCTCTGAAATCAATTCACTCCAACTTGGTGGAACCTGCAACTCCAGCAGGGAAAAAGGAGCTCCTCCTGTGCTGTATTATGGCCTAACAAAATAAAGAAGGTTCCTTTAGTAAACCGTGAGTTCTCAGAAATCAGAAAGCAAGCTATGCTGGCAAAATAATTGCATTCCTCTCCTGGCCTTTGTGGAGATGGCAAAATATTGATGAAACAGAGGTGGCAAAACAGACATCACTGGATGATTTTGCATGTTTCTGAAAAAGGATGATTGGTTCAGAATTGGTGAATATTTATGAACCTTAGTTTCTCATCATCGCTTTAGAGGTACTTTCTGCAAAGATTTATCTAAATATTACAAAAATCACAGTCATTTGTATGAACAAAAAGCTTCCTCGGGAGAAACCACAGGGATGTTTAGGTTGGGGAAGCAAGCCATTAACCTTACCTACCGTCAACTTTCAAATGGTTGACAAAATCATGGAGTGGAGATATGTTTAATTAGATGAATATCTTTGATGACAGGTTCCAACTATTATTTTAAAATATCCTAAAATATATGCACCCATTTGAATATTTTAATAAATGGAAACAAATTAACAAAATGACATTCTCATCCCCAAAACAACCCCTGCCTATTAATTTCTAATCCAATTAGTCATGAGTTCCTATTGGTATACAAAACTGACCTCTACTTCTCATACTGTCATGGCCTTTAGTTACCAAAAATCTCAGTAATTTCCACAAGAATCAATGCCAACATTCTTTCATTACATAAGTTACATCGACAGCATAGAAAGACATGTCCTAATACACACACACATACACACACAATTTGTTCAAATTGTGGTTGAAAATATAAAAATATTAAAACATCCACTGCACTCACAGCAAAGCCCAAAATAATTTGCATGTAAAGACAGTTTAAGTTTTGGTACATCTTACATTCTAGGAACCTCACCGCTTCCTTAACTGTAATTTCTGTTTTAGTCTAAGTGATTTATTTTCATTCCTCTCTCTCTCTCTCTCTCTCTCTCTCTCTCTCTCTCTCTATATATATATATATATATATATATATATATATACACACATACACATATATACTATTTCTCACATTTCTGTTTTGCTTCCTCTGCCTTAAACAATCCATATTTCTTCTTTCTCACAATTCTTTACTAAATTCTGTGATAAACATTGGGGAATGTGTTTTGGACTTTGTGTCCTCAGGGAACATTATTTATTATAAACATTATTTATTACAATCTCCTCACTTGTCTGATTATTCTACTAGACCATGAGGAACTACAATTCTTGGTGATTAGTACAGTGCCTGGCACAAAACAGCCAATGCATCCATGTTTGCTAAAAGCAATAAT
This sequence comes from Herpailurus yagouaroundi, assembly GCF_014898765.1. Taxonomy (NCBI): domain Eukaryota; kingdom Metazoa; phylum Chordata; class Mammalia; order Carnivora; family Felidae; genus Herpailurus; species Herpailurus yagouaroundi. The sequence goes on from NW_024412452.1 coordinate 2,281,205, forward strand.
TTGGAAAATATCTCAGCTTTGATTCCCACAGTTTATAAGAAGAGAAGATCTGAAATCACACTCTCCAGATCCAGTCCCCTGCTCTGTTACTTATTAGCTGTGCAGCTTTAAGAAAGTTACATAACTTCTTTAAGTCTCAATTGCTTAATCTATAAAATGGAGTACTAAGAAATTCTAACTTGCCTAGTGGCTAAGAGAATTTAGTAAGATCAGAGTTAATAAAGTGCCACTTGGTAGTATTATCATTTGTTTTCAAGAAGGATAAATAATAGCAGGGAATATATTTTGTAACATGAATGACAATTTCTTTTTAATTATCTGAAAGGTAAACTGGACATAGAAATCACATATGTGAGGTACATTTTATGAAGAAAACTGAAAATAAGCTCATCTATCAGCCATTCAAATCTGGAAGCCTAACTGTCATATATTCAAGAATGAAAGGCAACTCCTTCTATTTTTGAAAGCCACAAATGAATAAACTCGCTCTCTACAAAGGTAATTTTAAGTATTATCTACTTCCTTTTTTTAATTTATTTATTTTGAGAGAAAGAGCAAGAAAGGGAAATAGAATCCCAAGTAGGCTCCACAATGTTAGTGCAGGGTCCCACATGGGGCTAGAACTCATGAACCGTGAGATCATGACATGAGCTAAAAGTCAAGAGTCAGACGTTCAACCAACTGATCCACCCAGGCACCCCAGTATCATCTGTTTCTTAAAATCTCTCCCTCACATTATAATATATACCACACACATGCACACACACCACATTATCCAGTAGTTTTCACAGTGCTATAGAAATAATTGATTCTCAACATTAACACGTTGGTAAATTTCTCTCTTCGTTTTCAAATGGCTTTCAAGCTTAATTCAGTGGAGAAAAAGACTGACCAACTACTAAGTGATCATGGTAGAGTCTTCCTCATCACTTTAAATGAACTTGACCCACCCACACAAAGGCACTGCTTGAAGAGAACTAAAAACCAGTAATAAAAATGAATCTGCTAAATCTGTATTTTAAAAAAATTAACATTTATTTATTTTTGAGAGACAGAGAGAGACAGAATGTGAGCAGGGGAGGGGCAGAACAAGAGGGAGACACAGAATCCAAAGCAGGCTCCAGGCTCTGAGCTGTCAGCACAGAGCCCAACGCAGGGCTTGAACCCACAGACTGTGACATCATGACCTGAGCCAAAGTCAAATGCCCAACCAACTGAGCCACCTAGGCACCCCTGCTAAATCTGTATTTTATTTGACTCTTATCAAGGATTTCCTGAACCCAACAGGCTCCTGTATTCATTCTCCTGCTTATACCGACAAGACAGTTTCTTCCTACTCTCTTCAACAAGTCATAGAAATGATTTGGGTCAGACAGGCTCTCTCTTTGTGACACTAGCACCCGTTCCAATACTCGAGGTACTCAGTTGAGTACTGATTTACTCATTTATTCATCAAGGAGTGTAGAATAAATTACCAAGAAATTACTGCAACCATGAGCTTTTTTTTTTTTTTTTTTTTTGCATTGAGAATGTCATTTCCCACAAGTCTCCTTGCTACAATTTTTTGCTGTCTGCAATTCACTGTTGCTCATAATATAGCAAGAACCAACTTTCAAAATTTGTAATTCCAGTTATGTCACATCTCATTTAAAATATTTCAGTGCCTGCATCACTCAGAATCAAATGCAAACTCTTAAGCTGACATAGAAATCCCCCTTTTGTTTTCAACTCTGGCTTGCTCTTCTCTTTTATTACCCTTTCACAGAATGTTGTTTTTTGTTTTTGTTTTTGTTTTCACCTAGCTAATGTCTTCACAAATGTTGTCACTAAATGCAATCATCACTTCTAGCAAAATTTCTAGAGCCTTAAAATTTCATTCAACTGCCCCTCTTTGAAGCTCCAAAATATCACAAATCATATTATAATTATAATTTTACTTAATGTCTCCAACATTCAATTTGAGTTTCTTAAGGGCAGAGATTACATATCCATATTTCATACCTAGTTCTGAGTACTGCATACTGCAAGTAATGAGTGATCAATGTTTGTATAATAATTTAGTTTTTACAAAATATTCATACAGATATTAATTAACTTTATTGTCTAATAGATAATTGTCTAATAAATATTTTCTAGTAAATAAATAAATATTGTCTAATAAATATTGTCTAATAAACAATTAACTTTATTGTCTAATAAAGACAATTTCAGGGGGTGTAGTATAATAGATGTTTCTCCTTCCAGTTTTCACCAAAAAAAAAGAAAAAAAAAAAAAGAAAGACCTGTAACTTGCTCTTGAATTTCTAGACTTAAAATTTGATAAAATTTCTATTCAATTTTATCATATAAAATCAATCCAAGGCTGAGTTCCCCTAATAAATAATTTCCATTCCAGTGTCATGGCTTTGACAGGTAAGTTCCTTCAGACAAGCATCCGTTATTCAAATATTAATTCAAATACATAATGTATATGCAAAGAATCAGAAAAAGAGTCACCAAAGATATACAGATCTGTTCAAAGTCCTATATATGGGCACAGCAGTATCTCAGTTACTTATATCAAGTAGTTTCCAACTGAAAATTGCGTTCTGCTGCTTGAATAAGTTAAATGTATTTTAAAGTGACTTGTGATGTGCATCGCTAATATTAATCTGCCACTTTACTTACTTTTTCACTTTTTACATTTTGTTTTGATCAGAACATTTTCTATCAAAGCTCAGTCTTTATGCTGATTTTAAACTCCCTCATATAAATAGCAGGCACTGTAATAAAAGGTCACCACCCACCCTAGTGATTTAATCAGTATAAAGTGAAGGAAACACATTCTTCAAAGATCCCACAGGCATGTCCTCTTGTTTCCTTTACATTTTCATATTCACTACTGACCTCGACTTTGCATTCTTAAAGTCTATTAACCCCAGACAATAAGCAGTGAAACACTGTTTCGGGGACTTTTAGACAGCTAGTCCACAGAACTGAATTAAATTATCTGGACATTTTCTTCATCTCTGAAATAAATTGCTTTTAACAGATTAACTTCAAGGGTCTTTCCAGCTCTAATATTACGCTATGTTGAGGTGGGGCATAGATTTTCATATTGAGAAATAAATACTTAGGACTTAACTATTTTATAGTTAAACCATAAAGTTGGGCATGGCAAACAAAGTGTAATAGCTCTATTTTCAGGCTATATTCATAGAGATAAAGTATGAAGAAAAAAAGGTTAGCCTCCTCTATAGAGTTTTATGGTCAGTGCTGGTTTTCATACTTCAAATGATACCACCACTCCCTGCTTCCGCTTCAAGTTGATTTTCATCATGAAGAGAGGAGTGGGAAGTGGTCTTCTACCAGATGCCAAATAAATTTTACCAAAATCAAATGTTTATTCAGTTCCCTGATTCTCATTTGGATACCAAATTCTTTGTCCTGTAGTTTGTATGACAACAATGGATTTGATGCCCTAAATGCATCAATTTTCTTCAGCATGAAACTGGTTTGCCATGTATCAATTTGGGCCTCTGTTTCACGTTTGGAGCATGCATTTTCTCTTCATTTCTCACATTTTTTCTTTCAGTTTTAGTCAATCTACAGTCTTTCCTATGCCAGATTATACAGGTATTTTTTCATTACAACTCATGCTGTTCAGTGCTCCATGTTCATGAGGGGCATCTTTCTCTTGATAGTAGTTTCTTCCAAGACATTGCCAATTTCAAGTTTCTTATCTATTGCATCAGTTTCTCCTCATGTATTTAACTCCTGGAGTTTCTGCTCACTCTGCTTCATTTGATATGTTAGCGTCACAATCATTACTTCTCAACCTCTCTGGGTTCTAACCAAGGAAAAAAGTAGCATCCATAGGGTAACTATAGGGAAAGAAGGATACCAAGGTGTTGCTTTTATTAAATGAGATCCACTAATTGTCAAAGTAAAGGATCTTGAGTAAAACAGATTGCAGAAAAATTTATTATTTTACATTACTTTTATAGTATTTGTTTACTGCTACATATTTCATCCAGCTTCCTATAGTACAAAAGGTTTGACTTCTAGAAGTGTCCTTAGTTCAGAGAAAATGAAACAGAGAGAAAGCCAGTTAGTGCATTCCTAACACAGTATGCCTTTCCCTCTTAAAGATGTCTAATGATGGGGCGCCTGGGTGGCGCAGTCGGTTAAGCATCCGACTTCAGCCAGGTCACGATCTTGCGGTCCGTGAGTTCGAGCCCCGCGTCAGGCTCTGGGCTGATGGCTCAGAGCCTGGAGCCTGTTTCCGATTCTGTGTCTCCCTCTCTCTCTGCCCCTCCCCCGTTCATGCTCTGTCTCTCTCTGTACCAAAAATAAATAAACGTTGAAAAAAAAATTTTTTTTTTAAAAATTAAAAAAAGATGTCTAATGAGGGGCACCTGGGTGGCTCAGTTGGTTGAGACTCTGACTCTCGATTTTAGCTCAGGTCATGATCCCAGAGGCATGGGATCAACCCTGGCATCAGGCTCAGTGCTGAGCATGGAATCTGCTTAAAATTCTCTCTCTTTCAGGGCTCCTGGGTGGCTCAATCAGTTAAATGTCCAACACTTGATTGCAGCTCACGTCATGATCTCATGGTTTGTGAAATCGAGCCCCCTCACTGGGCTCTATGCTGACACTGCGAGGCCTGCGTGGGATTTCTCTCACCTTCTCTCTCTGCCCCTCCACTGCATATGCCCTCTCACTCTCTCTCTCTTTCTAACTAAATAAATAGGTTAAAAAAGATTTGGGGCACCTGGGTGGCTCAGTCCGTTAAGTGTCCGACTTCAGCTCAGGTCATGATCCCGTGGCCAGGGAGCTCAAGCCCCGTGTTGGGCTTTGTGCTGACAGCTCAGAGCGTGGAGTCTACTTCAGATTCTGTGTTTCCCTTTCTCTCTGTTCCTCCCCCACTCATGCTCTATCTCTGTCTCTCAAAAATAAATAAAAATGTTAAAAAAAATTTAAAAAAAAGATTCTCTCTCTCTCTGCCCCTCTCTCCCTCTCCCTCCATCTCTCTCTCTCTCTCTCTCACACACACACACACACACACACACACACACACGTGATTGTGTGTATAATTTTATATTTAAATTTAGATTAATTTAAAAAAATTGAATTTTTATAATCTTAATTTTTTTAATTTTAAATAATTTTAACATTTTAATTTTAAATCAATTAAAAAATGTGTCCAATGAAAGCCAGTTTTACTAAACTTTAGGTTTCTTTGTGACTATAGGCCTTCTTTTTCTTAAAACATTTAACATGTTTTCTCTGCCTCTTTGAGATGCAGATTTTCTCCCAGAGTCCTGCCTGTTTTCCAGGCATTTCCAGGAATGTCTTCCTCAAGAATCTGAGAATCACCCCTTTGAAATGTAATTATCAAGAATAATAGAACCCCTATCTTTCAGTCTCTGTAAGAGGATAGGTAGGAGTCTAACTTTGATAAGCTTCAATTAGCAAACACAGACGTCATAATCACACTGATCACTTTCCTCCTTAATGTCCTAGAATACTTTCCCACTAGCTCAGTCCAGTGCATAAAATTTTTCCTGCCTTTTATTTCAATGGAGGTTAGTTCAATCTCTCTCCAATACTGCAATGCCCTTTATCCCTATGTAATGGTCCAGTACAATTTCTCTTTGACAGTATTAACCCTTCTTTGGGAAGAAGCCAATAAAAGAATGGAAGGGAAAAACTGGAAGGATTCAATAAATTTCCACTCTAACCCCTATGGGAGAAAGGAAGAACACATAAATGTTTATAAAAGCAATAGAAACAGAATGATCTTTCATTCCCTCCACTCTCAACAGCTCTGTTCATACTTTATTTTCCTTGAGTAGAATACAATGAATGCCCTGACATACATGAACAAGAGCATGGTGAGAGAACTAAAAACCATGAGTTCTATAAATTGTTGAAATTTTATTGGGGCAGGGGAGGAGATTCACCAGGGTGCATGCTTGCAAACATCAAATATTTAAAGGGTTTAGAAAGGGGAAAGTTATAGGGAAAAGGGATTCAGACTTCTTTTACTGGTCTCAGAAAACAGTACCAAGACTAATGTATACAAGTTAAAATGAAAAATGTTTCAGTTCAACATAAAAAGAACTTTCCAAAACCTTGAAATATTCTAAGATGGGATACACTCAGCAAACCTGGAAGGTGGCGAGTACACTGTCAAGAGATATAAGACACAGTGGTTTTAGGAAGTCTAGATTGAAATACTGAAGAGAAATTTCAAAGACCGCAGGGATGCGTGGGAAACCAAAGGTGTAAATTTTCTTCTAGCTTTGAAAATCTCCCTCTTTTTTAACTCAAAACATAGGGAATTTTTTAATTTAAAATATGGAGAATAAACTCATGTGAGGTTGACAAGAAGAACACAGTATTAGGGTGCCCAGCTGACTCAGCAGAGCACACAACTCTTGATCTCAGGATTGTAAGTTGGATCCCCATGCTGGGTGTAGAGATTGCTTAACATTTTTAAAATGAAAAATGAAAAAAAAAACTGTATCAAATAAAAACATTAAACACACACACACACACGCACACACATGCACACACACAAACACACACACACACACACACACACACACACACACACACACACACACA
>NW_024412452.1:2287826-2289439 GCF_014898765.1 Herpailurus yagouaroundi
ACACACACACACACACACACACACACACACACACACACACACACACAGTTTCCCTTACTAGTTTTTCTGAAGACACTTACTAGGAATAAGGAAAAAATACACAACTACTATGAACATAAAACCAGAGAGCCACATTACTGCGCATCCTCTGCTAGCAACCAATAGTCCCCGCAAGGATGAGAGAAACATTTTGTTATCACTGCATCCTTTATGGTCATTATTAGCCTTTAAAGCTTCAAGTGCTGCATTTCAAAATTCTTTTCTTCACTTTGCTTTCTTAACTGCATCTTTCACCTCCAAGCTAGATTAAGCTATCTATCACAGGAAACATAAAGTACACCAATGACCTTAAGAAATTCAGAAATGGTGGGATCTTTGATTTTCAAAATAGATTAAAAATGGGATGATTTCAGATGTCCCTGTCGAATGACTCCTCTGGGAAGATCAGTCTGTGACTATTAGTGTGAATTGTCCACTATGCTGGGCTGCTAAAAGACTGTCAATTGCCATGCAGAGTATGCTTTACAGAAACCTTCTCTGAAATGTGTAATAGCTTTAGCAGCTGGATAGAAATTACCACATACTTCCTGGTCACCAAATAGAAGAGTCAGCTACCACAGTGATATGAAATGAAGGCTCACAGCAAGGTTATAAATCCAAACCAATTTCTAATATTCATAAGATTTCCTAAGATTCACAGGTATAGACTCATCCCATGCATTCTCTGACTTACAATGGATGAACTGGATAAAACAGACTCATTGGCATTTTGAACACCAGATGAAACATATTACTGAAGGGGGGCTGTCAACAATGTCTGCATCCAATAATAGAATTTTTTATTATTCAGCTATTCTTTATATACTATGAGAATATAAAATTATAAAACAAAAGAAGTGGAGAATCTTAATATTACTAAGTTTATGTGGTTTATTTATCACCATGAAACCACAGTGCACAATTTTAACATAATATATTCACATCCTAAAATCTTGTTCAGATGGTTTTCCATTTAAATATTATTCAGCTGATCTAATAAAAAAGTTGATGTTTAAAAAAACATAGTTGAGTAGGGGTGCCTGGGTGGCTCAGCTGGTTAAGTATCCAACTCTTGATTTTAGCTCAGGTCATGACCTCAAGGTTCATGGGTTTGAGCCCCCTGTCAGGCTCTGCGCTGACAGCGTGGAGGCTGTTTGGGATTCTTTCTCTCCCTCTCTCTCTCTCTCTCTCTCTCTCTGTATGTGTATGTATATGTATATATATGTCTCTCTGCTGTATATATATATACATATATATACATATATACACATATATATACATATATACATATACATATATACATATACATATATACACATACATATATATACATATATATACATATACGTATATACATATACATATATATACACATATATATACATATATACATATATACATATGTATATACATATGCATACATATATACATATGTATATACATATACATATATATACATGTATATACACACATACATATATGTATATATACATATATATACATATATACAGATATACAGATATACAGATATACAGATATATACATATATATGTATATATATACATATACATATA
>NW_024412452.1:2289449-2387996 GCF_014898765.1 Herpailurus yagouaroundi
ATACAGATATATACATATATATGTATATATATACATATACATATATATACATATACATATATATGTGTATATATACATATACATATATACATATATATACATATACATATATACATATATATACATATACATATATATGCATATACATATATACATATATACATATACATATATATGCATATACATATACATATATATACATATATATACATATATATATACACACACATATCTGTCTCTGCTGTATATATACAAACAGAGACAGAGAGAGAGAGAGACGGAGAGGGGTAGAGGAGGAGGGGGGGAGGGAGGGGGAGAGAGAGAGAGAGAGAGAGAGAGAGAGAGAGAGAGGAGTAAAATGTGTTATATTCTTCTTTAAGGATCTTGTCCTAAATGTTTCTCATTTACTTTCCACCAAAATAAAAGTGAATGTGTACCTCATGCTTCCTGTTATGTATAGACATCATCAATCAAGACTTAAACCAGAAAGGAATTTTAAAATCTATAAAGTGCTTTTAAAATAAATAACACAGGACACCTGGGTGATTCAGTCAGTTAAGTATCTGACTCTTGATTATGGCTCAGGTCATGATCTCAACGATTCTTGAGTCTGAGACCTACTTTGGATTCTGTGCTTACACTGCACAGCCTGCTTAGGATTCTCCCTCTCTTCCTCTTTCTCTGTCTTCCCATGCTTATACGCTATGTCTCTCTCTCAAAATAAATAAATAAACTTAAAAAAAATAAGGAGGGGTACCTGGGTGGTTCAGTTGGTTAAGCATCTGACTTCACTCAGGTCATGATCTCACAGCTCATGTGTCTGAGCACCGCATCGGGCTCTGTGCTGACAGCTCAGAGCCTGGAGCACCTTCAGATTATGGGTCTCCCTCTCTCTCTGCTCCTCCCCTGCTCACATACTCTCTGTCTCTCAAAAATAAATAAACTTGAAAAATAATAAAATAAATAAACAAAAATTTTTAAAATAGATAGATAGAAATATTGCAATAATACATACCAGTGACACTAATATTAGGTAGTCTTGCCTGATTCTATAGAATGTCAAGGCCTGTGTCTCTTTTTATATGCTAAATAGTTTATTCTTCCTTAAGTAAATGACCCAGATCATTGAGTATGTCAGGCTATAATTCCAACTGGTCTACTGCTTCCAACTATCTCCATTCCTGGAACTTCTCACTTAAATTTAGGTGACAATTTGATTTCACTGGAGGTTACAAACCTTGCTCTTCATATCCTTAAAGAGAATCTCCTCTAATCACATTGTTAAAACCAAGGAAAAATTGAAACTTTCAGCATCTCCAGCTCTCTAACGTCAAGAACATTTTATCATTTGTTTTTCTATCTAGACACAGAAACAAGAAGAAAAAAGAACATATAAGATGGACTATATAACTAGTGTAAAAGCCCATGGTTTTTCTCAAAGTATATTAATTTTTTCTTATCTAGCAATTAGGCCTTTGAAGGCAGATAATCGTTTTCATTGCATGATCTCTTAGCAGCATTAAAGAACCCAGAAGAGATATTAAAACTGTATTTTCTTACAGTTTTGAAATGGAATTTCCAAATATGCACAAGATCTTTTTTCAAACCAGTGTCTAGCATGGAATTGTTATCAACAAATTTGTAACAATAAGGACTTTTTTTTTTTTTTTTTCCTTACTTGAAGGATCTTGTCTCTGGTAAATTAGCTTGGATTTAAGTTTGTACTAAACTGGCAAGCATTGATATTTCTTTATAAAAGTTCTTGTATGTGTGCATTTTTACCCCCAAATGAATTTGCGTGCCTTGAAACAAAATCCCTCGCATTTATTTATGATAAAACTCTCTTGAGTTAATTATAGCATTTCAGATGTGGAAAGTGTGTGCACACTGCTTACTGACAGGTTGACTAGTGAAACTGAACACTGAAATTACTCTAATGAGCAGAAAGAATACTCAAGATAAATGATTGGATGCCGGAACTTTCTAAATTTTCTTGAAAAAGTCAAAGGGTGCCAAACCTGGGGAAACCTGTGAAAGAAGTGATTATCACTATTTGTATAGAACAATACACACACACACACACACACACACACACACACACACACAAAAGATAATATAGATCTGTGCTGTCCAGTAAGTAGTCAGTAGCCATACGCAGTTATTTAAACTTGAATTAATGAAAATTTAATTTAAATATAAATTTCTTACCTGCACAAACAAAACTGTAAGTGCTAAGTAGCCTCATGTGGTTAGGGCTGCCATATTTGACAGTGCTAATCAGTAACAGTTCCACTATCACAGAAATCTCTATTGAACAACAGTAATATAGAAACATTTGAACACTCTTTAAGCCAGGAATCTCCTCCCCAATATCTTCATTCATAATATAAATGTTCATGCATTGCTTAAGCTCACATACAAATGTTCTAGGGATGCAGGAAAGATTTATTCTGGTACAAAAAAGTTTTGGGGCACCTGGTTGGCTCAGCTGGTTAAGCCTCCACTTCTTGATTTTGGCTCAGGTCATGATCTCATGGTTTGTGGGATCAGCCCCCATGTCTGGCTTTGTGCTGACAGCACAGACTACTGGGATTCTCTCTCTTTCTTCCTCTTTTTCTGCCCCTCTCTACTCAGGCATTCTGTCTCTCAAAACAATAAAGTTTAAAAAAAAGCTTTTTCTTTCTCTGTCAACCCTGCCTCTGATAAAAGGTAAATCTCACTCTCCTTTAAATGTCCTGTTACTCCTTTTCTTACTATCTACCAAGTCCAGTTTCTTTTTTTTTTTAATTTTTTTTTTCAACGTTTATTTATTTTTGGGACAGAGAGAGACATAGCATGAACGGGGGAGGGGCAGAGAGAGAGGGAGACACAGAATCGGAAACAGGCTCCAGGCTCTGAGCTATCAGCCCAGAGCCCGACGCGGGGCTCGAACTCACGGACCGCGAGATCGTGACCTGGCTGAAGTCGGACGCTTAACTGACTGCGCCCCCCAGGCGCCCCCCAAGTCCAGTTTCAAGAAAAAGATCAGCTTTTAGGTACTTAAAGCATAGGGTGAATCTTCCTTCCTTGCCTTGCTGAAATATAACTCACTGCGTCATATATATACACATATATATATAAACACACACATATATACATACAAATACATCTATATAATACATAATACATATTATATATACATATGTGTACATATTATACATAATAAACACACATATATGTACACATATATATATGAAAACCATCACATTTTGTCAGGACATCGTTTGGGGAAAAGAAAGATTTTTTTTTCCCAAAAGCCTTAATTAAAGCAGTTATTTGCCTATTTATAGCACAGCTGGGAAAAGTGCTAATGCTGTAGTTCTGACAAGGCTATAATGGAAATCCGTCCACCAATTCGTTCTGTTCTGCACAACCACCTTATGTACAGAGCACAGAACCAACAGCAACCTAAATGAGTTATTCATTCATATCATTTATTCATTCAGTAAATAAATATTATTTATTTATTCTGTGGAGCACATTTGGTTATTTCAGAAGGCAAAGTAGCTTAAACCGTTTCTATACTTCAGAAACTTACACTCTTGAAGAAAAATCCTATTAAATACAATTAAAACGGGAAGTAATAGGGTGTCTTTTCTTCTTTAGCTACATGTAGTAGAGACATACTTTTGAATAAATGATATTAAATGATTACAGCTATCAGGGCGCCTGGGTGGCTCTGTGGGTTGAGCGTCCGACTTCGGCTCAGGTCATGATTTCATGGTTTGTGAGTTTGAGCCCCGTGTAGGGCTCTGTGCTAACAGCTCAGAGCCTGGAGCCTGCTTTGGATTCTGTGTCTCCCCATCTCTCAACCCCTCCCCTGTTCATGCTCTGTCTCTGTCTCTGTCTCTCAATAATAAGTAAATGTTAAAAAAATAAATTATTACAGCTATCACTTACTGATTTCTTAGTATATTACAGGTGCTGTGAGAAATATTTTACATACATAAACCTAATGTTCCCAACAATTCTATGTATTTGAGATATTATCATCTCCATTTTACAAATAAAGGAAAGAAAGCATATGGTGTTTCAGTCACTGTTTCAAAATTAATATCTAGTATGTAAAGGATCATCATGCAAACCCAATTATCTGATAAAACAAGATTGTGGTATGTCAGAACCATAATGCACTAAGGACACAGGTTACTGAAACATGGAAGAAAGTGCCATTCCAACAGTCTTATCAGGGTAAGCTTCACAGAATAGGTAATATATGACAGGGACCTTGCAGGTGGTAGTGATAATTTCTGAAGAGGGAATCAGTATACCAGCCAAGGAAGTGTATGTGCAGAATCACGGGGAACTGAAAGAATGACAACAGTTCCATTTTATTTAAGCAGAGAGTATTAGAAAATGACAGAGGGGAGGTTATAAAGGTGAGTCAGAGAAAGCTAACAAATAGTTTTGTAAAGCTAACTAGGTTAGGACTCTATTATATAAGTAATAGTGAAACTATGAATGTCCTGTATATAGGGGAGTAACCTATATAAAATTTACTCTTCACAGAGTGGAGGGACCTGGATGATGAAGTAGGTGGCTCCTGAACTCCCCTGCTCCCACAAATGCACCAAATTTACACCAACACATACAGCAACCCCCTCTGAGAGAAATCCAGAAGCCAGGTGAGTGACTCTTACAGACTGAGTGAAAGAGAAAATAACCACATTGAAACAGGTAGGAAAGGCTGAGACACACTCTCACCATAAACTTCACCCCTGGCACATTGCCATATAACCAAAAGAAAACCAGTAAGTTTCAGCTTCTCCCTTAGGATCAAAGGGTTTGGACTGGACATCTAGCAGCACAATTTTTAAGGCGACCCAAGGGACAATCACCCTAAACATCTAGCTCTAAAAGCCAATAAGACACAAGTCCCACAGGACTAGAGCAAACAAAGAAGCAGTTCTTAAATGGGCATATGAGCATTCACTATGACTATCCCCCATGCATCAGCAGAGAGGAAGCAGGGAAAACACCCATCCCCAAGTCTTTCCATTGAAGGAGTTTGATTGCATACTTGCTTCTGATTAACATGCTTTTAGGGGCTGGCTGTGATCCTCCCTGGAGCCCAGGGAAGCTGGCGGGCACTTCTCCACCTTTTCCCTCCAGCTCACTCCAACAATAAAGTCAAGTTGACAGTACTTCCCTGGAAGGAACTTGTGCACATACCTAGCACTCCAATTTTTATGGTTGTCACTCAAAGCATGGTACCCAAGTCACACAGCTATGACAGCTCATGACTTAGATCCACAAGTCCCCTAGGACTACAGCAAACTAAGCAATTTGTAAATGCCTGAGAATTCAGCACCTAATCAGTATGCATCTAGGTGCTGACTGCAATCTTCCCCCTGGAGCCATAAACAGGTATTCCATCTCCTCACCTACAGGGAAACACAATTAACAGCTTGTACTAAATATGGTGCTCCCATGCTGACTGAAGCATTAGTCACAACAGCCAAGATATGAAAACAACCTAAGAGGCCATCAACAGATGACTGAAGAAGATGTGATACACCACCCACCCCCAACACACACACACACACACACACACACACACACACACACACACACACACTTTTCAGCCTTAAAAATGAAGGAAATGCTGGCCTTTGCAACACCGTGGGTGAACTTGGAGGACATTATTCAAAGTGATATAAGCCAGAGAAGACAAATACCACATGGTATTAATTATATATAAGATGCAATAAATAAATAAAGCAGTACTGATAACTCAGAAACAGAACAGAATGGTGTTTTCCAGGCATGGAAAGGTAAGGGAAATGAGTAGATGGTAAAAGGGTACTAACTTTAAGTTATAAAATAAATCAGGTCTGAAGTTCTAAAGTATGACATGGTGACTCTAATTGATAATACTCTATTGTTCCTGTAAAATTAAAAATTGCTCGGGGTGCCTGGGTGGCTCAGAGACCCGAAATACCCATCCATATTGAATATGTGACTCATAATTAAAAATAATTTTAGCTCTAGGGGCACCTGGGTGGCTCAGTCAGTTAAGCATTCAACTTAGGCTCAGGTCATGATCTTGCAGTTTGTTACAGACCCATGTCGGGCTCTGTGCTGACAGCTCAGGGCCTGGAACCTGCTTCCCATTGTGTTGCCCTCTGTCTGTGTTTCTCTCTCTTTTTCTCTTTTTCTCTCAAAAATAAACGTTAAAAACATTTTAAAAAAGAATTTTAGCTCCGTATGTCATGACATGAATAGATACCCAGGATACATTTCTAAGAGATAAAGAACACAATAAACTCCAACATTCATAAAATAACCAAAATTTTGTTTAAAAAAAAAAGAAAAAAAAACAGGGTACCTGGGTTGCTCAGTTGGTTCAGTGTCCGACTTCAGCTCAGGTCATGATCTTGGGTCCGTGAGTTCGAAACCCGTGTCAGGCTCTGTGCTGACAGCTCAGAGCCTGGAGCTTGCTTCAGATTCTTTGCCTCCCTCTCTCTCTGCCCCTCCCCCACAAGCATGCTGTCTGTCTGTCTGTCTGTCTCTTTCTCTCTCTCTCTCAAAAATAAACAAATATTAAAAAACATTTTTAAAGAAAAACATTAGGGGTGCCTGGGTGGCTTGGTCGGTTAAGCATCCGACTTCGGCTCAGGTCACGATCTCACGGTCCGTGAGTTCGAGCCCCGTGTCGGGCTCTGTGCTGGCAGCTCAGAGCCTGGAGCCTGTTTCAGATTCTGTGTCTCCCTCTCTCTCTCTGACCCTCCCGCATTCATGATCTGTCTCTCTCTGTCTCAAAAATAAATAAACATTAAAATAAATTTATTTTTTTTTTAATTTTTTTTTCCACGTTTTTATTTTTCACTTTTGGGACATGCTACAAAATGCTACAAAAAATTACCATTTAAAGCATGAGAGTCAAGAGGAACTAGACTGAGGGATTCCAGAGAAGAGACTGAGAAAAATCTTACCTCTTTGAATAAATTTGTAGCCATATTTAAATAGCATAAATTTCTTCAATAAAGTTATTTTTTTTACCTTTTTGTCTCCTTTCTTTGTATCTTTACTCTTTCTTTCCCTCTCTCCTCCCTTTCTTCCTTCCTTTTTCCCCCATCTATCATTTGGCTATTTCTTTCTTTCTTTTTTTTCTTTTTTTTTTGAAGTATAGCTGATACACATGGTTATATTAGATTCAGGTAGACAACATAGTGATTGATAATTTTATGCATTATTCAGTGCTCACCACAGCAAGTGTAAACTCACCATCTATCACCATCCCATGTTACTACAATATTATTAACTGTATTCCCTACACTCTGCTTTTCATCACCTTGACTTATTTTTTTTTTTAATTTTTTTAATGTTTATTTTTGAGAACTGGAGAGAGAGTGTGAAAGGAGGGAGGGGCAGAGAGACGGGGAGATCCAATGCAGGCTCTCTCCAGGCTCTGAGCTGTCAGCACAGAGCCCAATGCCGAGCTCAAACCCACAAACCGCTAGATCATGACCTGAGCCTAAGTTGGAGGCTTAACTGACTGAGCCACCCAGGCACCCTTTATATCCATCTCTATCTCTGTCTTTGTCTCTATCTCTATAGATAGATATATAATTCTTTTAATTGACATTTATTTTAGAACAGCAAGTTTGCACCTCTTAAGCCTTTTCATCTATTTCACCCATCCACCCCCATCTCCCCTCTGGCAACTACCAGTTTGTTCTATTTAAGAGATTGTAGTACACTTGAAATTAATAACACTGTATGTTCATTATACTTCAATTAAAAATAATACTTTAAAAAAGTCTTTGTTCATTTGTTTTGATTTTTAGATTCCACACAAAAATGAAATCAAAACCACAATGAGATATCATCTAATACCAGTCAAAATGGCTGGCATCAAAAAGACAAGAAGTAACAAGTGTTGAGGAAGATGGAGAGAAAAGGGAATCTTTGTGCATTGTTGGTGGGAAAGTAAATTGGCACAACCTTTGTAGAAAATAATATGAAGTTTCTCCAAAAAATTAAAAATAAAAATGCCATATGATCCAATAATTCCAGTACTGGGAATTTACCCAAAGAAAATGAAAATACACTAATTTGAAAAGATATCTGTACCCCTATGTTTATCTCAGCATTATTTAAAATAGCCAAGAAATGGAAGCAACTCAAACGTCCATCAATAGATGAATGGATGTGGCTTGCACACACACACACTGGATTATTATTGAGACACAAAGAAATCTTACCACTTGTGATAACATGGTGGACGCAGAGAATATTATGCTAAATGAAATTAGTCAGACAAAGACAAATCTGAATAAAGTTCTTCCTAGCTAGTTTTTTTTAAATCAGGATCTAATTAAGATTTAATTATTTCATTTAGTTGTCATGTCCCTTTTTTTATTTATTAATCTAGGAGTTTGCCCTATTTTAGTTATTTCTTTTTTTTTCAGTTTTTATTACACTGACATTTTCAAAGAGATAAAGCCAGATGGCTTATAGAAGTCCCTCAATTTGAATCACTCTAATTAGATTCTCATGATTTCTCATGATTAGATTCAGACTGAATACTTTGTTAGTGATATTATATAGATAATGCTTTTTCCTTCTCAGCTGACTTATATCAGGGTACAGATGATGTCATTTATACACATTATAGATGATGTTGAATTGAGTCACTTGATTAAGATGTCTCTGCTTTCTCCAATGTGATGAAAAATTTTTCATCTATGTAATTAATAAGTGTTCTATAAAACATGTGGATATTTTTTACAATGTCATTTACATAACAACATGAAGCAATGCATGTCTCCTGGAATTAAGAAATATACATAGGAATAGATGAAATCAATTAACACAGAATATTTAGAAAGACTACCTAGGATCTTACTTACTGTGCAAGAGTACTGAATCTTACTATAGGTGTTTTTGTTTTGTTTTGCTTTGTTTTCTAGTAAAAGGGTATGTTGAAATATAAGGAATAAAAGCAGTTATAGTATGGCATAGGGTAGCAAGAATGTTTTACAGTATTTGATATTAGGTAATAAACACGCAATAATAGGAGCTGATATGAGAAATCACATTGGGGGCTTGTGATTAAATTTTAGGACTTTTTATGAGTAAGCAGACAGAAATAGATTCATAATTTGAAGTCTGGATAATTATTAACAAAAAAATAATTTTAAATCCATAGGTATGGGATTTAAGAGGAAAATGGTTACTGCTCAGTTTTGGTTAAGTTGCATTAAAGATAACCACATGCCACATATGTTAAAGATGTGAAGTGTAAGTGGTTACTCATCACTAGAACAATAGAAAAGCAGTGTCAAAAAATAGATTTAAATGTAAGTCAAATGCAGATAAAATTTGGAAGCATGGATGTTTGAAGCAAGAATGATAAAAAGAAGCATGGAGATTAGAGCACTGATCCCTGGGCAATAATCCTCAGTGATGCACTGTTTTGGAAAAAAATAGGAACAAATGGAAGTAAATCAGAAAAGGAAGGGACACTTAGAGAAAGAAAATATCCAACCACACTGCAATACTATAGAAATGTAACAAAGGAAGCTGGAAATTTCAACAAGTATGTGGCTGACTGAGCAATTTACCAAATGATGAAGAGAATTAAGGAAAAATAATTATGGAGAAAATTTAGACAATTAGGAGAGAAAAAGCCAGACTCAAGACATAATAAGGAGATAATGAGTAGTGCGAAAAACAAGGTGGGTGGTGGGAAGTAGTATTTACCATGGAAATAATTTTCTTTTTTATTTTTTTAATGTTTGTTTATTCTTGAGAGAGAGAGCAAGAGCGAGAGACAGAAGAGAGAGAGTGAGAGAACATGAGCAAGGGAGGGGCAGAGAGAGAGGGAGACACAGAATCTGAAGCAGGCTCCAGACTGAGCTGTCAGCACAGAGCCTGATGCGAGGCTCGAACTCACAAGCCATGAGATGATGACCTCAGCCGAAGTAGGGCACTTAACCGACTGAGCCACCCAGGTGACCCAAGGAAAGAATTTTCAATTACAAGCATTGTTTATGTTAAAATTCTATGACTAGAAATTGAAATTGCTCAAAATATTCATATAAATATATCTTGTTATCTCAAGAAGCTTTATGAATCTACATAGTCTGTACAACAACCATACAGAAAAAATTGGTACATTGATGTCCCACTGATATTTACATATATATTTATATTGATGTTTATGTTTGTTTATATTCATACTCATTTTCATATTCATTTTCAAGGGTCAGTCATGTGACCCTTCATATCTTCACTCAACACTATTTAGGCTGATTTGCTCTCTGCGTTGTCCAGTGAAGCCCAAATCTCCCCGTTTGCTACTCTGACTTGTGCATCTACAATAGGTATTATATATGATTATTAAGCATTTCCCATAACATTTACAGCTAGCAATTTGGGGGTACAAAGTGGGATTCCAGGAGGGAAATACAAATTATTAAATCATGCTTACAGAACATTAAGTTTAGCTGGCAATGTTCATCTAGGTATGAATTAGGTATCTTCAAGTTTAGAATATCATATAGGAATAATGAGGTTCTATAAATCCCAAAAGCTCTCTGCAAATTTTACCTCCACAGTTCTGAATTTTTAATAATGACATTCTGTTCTTATATTTTAAATAAAAATTTATTCCCAATTTCTCTACTTTTCCTTTTCGAATAATTCTGAACATCCATTGAAACAAGCATGTTTTTAATAATGAAAGCCTGTGAATATTGTCTGATTATAAATGGAAGGTTGTTGTCAGGTTTTATCTCCATATCCGATGCCACAATACCTAACTTCTTAAAAAAAAATCTGTGCTAGAAGGAGGAAACCTGTGTTGAAGTTATACAAAGAATTACTAAAAATGCTGCTGAAACACTGAAAAAGACTCCAAGGTCTAATTAATTTAATTAGAAAGGAGAATGGCAAGGTTATTTTTTCAAGATGAGAAATGGTGGGACAATATACAAAAATTAAAGAAAGAAAAGAAAAGATCCATGGCATGGGTCTCTGACTGCAGGCCACTTTCAGCCCTGTACTTACTGAACCTCTGTTCTACATTGGTGAGAGTGTACGAATGTAGAAATGTAAGACATATTTTGGGCTTGAAATCTTTAGTGTGGGGGCTTAGAATTTAGTGATGAGTGGCATTAATCAAGAAGCAAACATAGCTTTATGGAACCCTGTGTTGCTTGCTCTTTTAGGAATACTACCTTCCAGTGTTGTTGGAGGCAACTTATCATTCTGGATTTGTAATTTCCAAGATGTGGGGACAAGGGGCACTGGGACACAACTGTGATGGCACTGGGGTTTGTCAGCCTTGATGATGGTCAAAGACAGATGGGCACATTTGAGTCACCAGGGCATGGACAACTCTGTACCTGCGTTGCACTTATATCACCTATAGACAGGCATTTTTATGACAGGACACTTGAAAGGGAGAGCCTCGAGTATGAAATATGAAAGAATGAGCAAAAAGAATACATACTTTCTATTTTTTTGGAATCACTGAACCCTAAAATTAGCTGATAATTAAAACCATCAGATTTCATTATTAACATGTTCAGTCACCAATGTCCATGCATATTCCTCCCTGACTTAAACATTGTTGATTAAATAAATTTCCTAGATATTCCTTCTTACTATTTATTTATTTTTTTATATATGAAATTTATTGTCAAATTGGTTTCCATACAACACCCAGTGCTCATCCCAAAAGGTGCCCTCCTCAATACCCATCACCCACCCTCTCCTCCCTCCCACCCCCCATCAACCCTCAGTTTGTTCTCAGTTTTTAAAGGCTCTTATGGGGCGCCTGGGTGGCGCAGTCGGTTGAGCGTCCGACTTCAGCCAGGTCACGATCTCGCGGTCCGTGAGTTCGAGCCCCACATCGGGCTCTGGGCTGATGGCTCAGAGCCTGGGGCCTGTTTCCAATTCTGTGTCTCCCTCTCTCTCTGCCCCTCGCCCGTTCATGCTCTGTCTCTCTCTGTCCCAAAAATAAATAAAAAACGTTGAAAAAAAATTTTTTTAAATAAAAAAAAAAAATAAAAGTCTCTTATGCTTTGGCTGTCTCCCACTCTAACCTCTTTTTTTTTTTTTTCCTTCCCCTCCCCCATGGGTTCCTGTTAAGTTTCTCAGGATCCACATATGAGTGAAACCATATGGTATCTGTCTTTCTCTGTATGGCTTATTTCACTTAGCATCACACTCTCCAGTTCCATCCACGTTGCTACAAAAGGCCATATTTCATTTTTTCTCATTGCCACGTAGTATTCCATTGCGTATATAAACCACAATTTCTTTATCCATTCATCAGTTGATGGATGGATACACACGTAGTATTCCACGTGTATATGCCACGTAGTATTCCATTGCGTATATAAACCACAATTTCTTTATGCATTCATCAGTTGATGGATGGATACACACGTAGTATTCCACGTGTATATGCCACGTAGTATTCCATTGCGTATATAAACCACAATTTCTTTATCCATTCATCAGTTGATGGACATTTAGGCCCTTTCCATAATTTGGCTATTGTTGAGAGTGCTGCTATGAACATTGGGGTACAAGTGCCCCTATGCATCAGTACTCCTGTATCCCTTGGATAAATTCCTAGCAGTGCTACTGCTGGGTCATAGGGTAGGTCTATTTTTAATTTTCTGAGGAACCTCCAACACTGCTTTCCAGAGCGGCTGCACCAATTTGCATTCCCACCAACAGTGCAAGAGGGTTCCCGTTTCTCCACATCCTCTCCAGCATCTATAGTCTCCTGATTTGTTCATTTTGGCCACTCTGACTGGCGTGAGGTGATACCTGAGTGTGGCTTTGATTTGTATTTCCCTGATAAGGAGCGACGCTGAACATCTTTTCATGTGCCTGTTGGCCATCCGGATGTCTTCTTTAGAGAAGTGTCTATTCATGTTTTCTGCCCATTTCTTCACTGGGTTATTTGCTTTTCGAGTGTGGAGTTTGGTGAGCTCTTTATAGATTTGGGATACTAGCCCTTTGTCCGATGTCATTTGCAAATATCTTTTCCCATTCCGTTGGTTGCCTTTTAGTTTTGTTGGTTGTTTCCTTTGCTGTGCAGAAGCTTTTTATCTTCATAAGGTCCCAGTAATTCACTTTTGCTTTTAATTCCCTTGCCTTTGAGGACGTGTCAAGTAAGAGATTGCTACCGCTGAGGTCAGAGAGGTCTTTTCCTGCTTTCTCCTCTAAGGTTTGGATGGTTTCCTGTCTCACATTCAGGTCCTTTATCCAT
Source organism: Herpailurus yagouaroundi (assembly GCF_014898765.1). Classification (NCBI taxonomy): domain Eukaryota; kingdom Metazoa; phylum Chordata; class Mammalia; order Carnivora; family Felidae; genus Herpailurus; species Herpailurus yagouaroundi. The sequence goes on from NW_024412452.1 coordinate 2,302,726, forward strand.
TTTGAGTTTATTTTTGTGAATGGTGTGAGAAAGTGGTCTAGTTTCAACCTTCTGCATGTTGCTGTCCAGTTCTCCCAGCACCATTTGTTAAAGAGACTGTCTTTTTTCCATTGGATGTTCTTTCCTGCTTTGTCAAAGATGAGTTGGCCATACGTTTGTGGGTCTAGTTCTGGGGTTTCTATTCTATTCCATTGGTCTATGTGTCTGTTTTTGTGCCAATACCATGCTGTCTTGATGATGACAGCTTTGTAGTAGAGGCTAAAGTCTGGGATTGTGATGCCTCCTGCTTTGGTCTTCTTCTTCAAAATTACTTTGGCTATTCGGGGCCTTTTGTGGTTCCATATGAATTTTAGGATTGCTTGTTCTAGTTTCGAGAAGAATGCTGGTGCAATTTTGATTGGGATTGCATTGAATGTGTAGATAGCTTTGGGTAGTATTGACATTTTGACAATATTTATTCTTCCAATCCATGAGCAGGGAATGTCTTTCCATTTCTTTAAATCTTCTTCAATTACCTTCATAAGCTTTCTATACTTTTCAGCATACAGATCCTTTACATCTTTGGTTAGATTTATTCCTAGGTATTTTATGCTTCTTGGTGCAATTGTGAATGGGATCAGTTTCTTTATTTGCTTTCTGTTGCTTCATTGTTAGTGTATAAGAATGCAACTGATTTCTGTACATTGATTTTGTATCCTGCAACTTTGCTGAATTCATGTATCAGTTCTAGCAGACTTTTGGTGGAGTCTGTCGGATTTTCCATGTGTAATATCATGTCATCTACAAAAAGCGAAAGCTTGACTTCATCTTTGCCAATTTGGATGCCTTTGATTTCCTTTTGTTGTCTGATTGCTGATGCTAGAACTTCCAGCACTATGTTAAACAACAGCGGTGAGAGTGGGCATCCCTGTCGTGTTCCTGATCTCAGGGAAAAAGCTCTCAGTTTTTCCCCGTTGAGGATGATGTTAGCTGTGGGCTTTTCATAAATGGCTTTTATGATCTTTAAGTATGTTCCTTCTATCCCGACTTTCTCAAGGGTTGTTATTAAGAAAGGGTGCTGGATTTTGTCAAAGGCCTTTTCTGCATCGATTGACAGGATCATATGGTTCTTCTCTTTTTTTTTTTTTTTTTTTTGTTATTGTGATGTATCACGTTGATTAATTTGCAAATGTTGAACCAGCCCTGCATCCCAGGAATGAATCCCACTTGATCATGGTGAATAATTCTTTTTATATGCCGTTGAGTTCGATTTGCTAGTATCTTATTGAGAATTTTTGCATCCATATTCATCAGGGATACTGGCCTGTAGTTCTCTTTTTTTACTGGGTCTCTGTCTGGTTTAGGAATCAAAGTAATACTGGCTTCATAGAATGAGTCTGGAAGCATTCCTTCCCTTTCTATTTCTTGGAATAGCTTGAGAAGGATAGGTATTATCTCTGCTTTAAACGTCTGGTAGAACTCCCCTGGGAAGCCATCTGGTCCTGGACTCTTATTTGTTGGGAGATTTTTGATAACCGATTCAATTTCTTCGCTGGTTATGGGTCTGTTCAAGCTTTCTATTTCCTCCTGATTGAGTTTTGGAAGAGTGTGGGTGTTCCGGAATTTGTCCATTTCTTCCAGGTTGTCCAATTTGTTGGCATATAATTTTTCATAGTATTCCCTGATAATTGTTTGTATCTCTGAGGGATTGGTTGTAATCATTCCATTTTCATTCATGATTTTATCTATTTGGGTCATCTCCCTTTTCTTTTTGAGAAGCCTGGCTAGAGGTTTGTCAATTTTGTTTATTTTTTCAAAAAACCAACTCTTGGTTTCGTTGATCTGCTCTACAGTTTTTTTAGATTCTATATTGTTTATTTCTGCTCTGATCTTTATTATTTCTCTTCTTCTGCTGGGTTTAGGCTGCCTTTGCTGTTCTGCTTCTATTTCCTTTAGGTGTGCTGTTAGATTTTGTATTTGGGATTTTTCTTGTTTCTTGAGATAGGCCTGGATTGCAATGTATTTTCCTCTCAGGACTGCCTTCGCTGCGTCCCAAAGCGTTTGGATTGTTGTATTTTCATTTTCGTTTGTTTCCATATATTTTTTAATTTCTTCTCGAATTGCCTGGTTGACCCACTCATTCGTTAGTAGGGTGTTCTTTAACCTCCATGCTTTTGGAGGTTTTCCAGACTTTTTTCTGTGGTTGTTTTCAAGCTTCATAGCATTGTGGTCTGAAAGTATGCATGGTATGATTTCAATTCTTGTAAACTTATGAAGGGCTGTTTTGTGACCCAGTATATGATCTATCTTGGAGAATGTTCCATGTGCACTCGAGAAGAAAGTACATTCTGTTGCTTTGGGATGCAGAGTTCTAAATAGATCTGTCAAGTCCATCTGATCCAATGTCTCGTTCAGGGCCCTTGTTTCTTTATTGACCGTGTGTCTAGATGATCTATCCATTTCTGTAAGTGGGGTGTTAAAGTCCCCTGCAATTACCACATTCTTATCAATAAGGTTGCTTATGTTTATGAGTAATTGTTTTATATATTTGGGCACTCCGGTTTTCGGCACATAGACATTTATAACTGTTACCTCTTCCTGATGGATAGACCCTGTCACTATTATATAATGTCCTTCTTCATCTCTTGTTACAGCCTTTAATTTAAAGTCTAGTTTGTCTGATATAAGTATGGCTACTCCAGCTTTCTTTTGGCTTCCAGTAGCATGATAAATAGTTCTCCATCCCCTCACTCTCAATCTAAAGGTGTCCTCAGGTCTAAAATGAGTCTCTTGTAGACAGCAAATAGATGGGTCTTGTTTTTTTATCCATTCTGATACCCTATGTCTTTTGGTTGGCGCATTTAATCCATTTACATTCAGTGTGATTATAGAAAGATATGGGTTTAGAGTCATTGTGATGTCTGTATGTTTTATGCTTGTAGTGATGTCGCTGGTACTTTGTCTCACAGGGTCCCCCTTAGGATCTCTTGTAGGGCTGGTTTAGTGGTGACCAATTCCTTCAGTTTTTGTTTGTTTGGGAAGACCTTTATCTCTCCTTCTATTCTAAATGACAGACTTGCTGGATAAAGGATTCTCGGCTGCATATTTTTTCTGTCTAGCACACTGAAAATCTCGTGCCAATTCTTTCTGGCCTGCCAAGTTTCAAAAGAGAGATCAGTCACGAGTCTTATAGGTCTCCCTTTATATGTGAGGGCACGTTTACCCCTTGCTGCTTTCAGAATTTTCTCTTTATCCTTGTATTTTGCCAGTTTCACTATGATATGTCGTGCAGAAGATCGATTCAAGTTACGTCTGAAGGGAGTTCTCTGTGCCTCTTGGATTTCAATGCCTTTTTCCTTCCCCACTTCAGGGAAGTTCTCAGCTATAATTTCTTCAAGTACCCCTTCAGCACCTTTCCCTCTCTCTTCCTCCTCTGGGATACCAATTATGCGTAGATTATTTCTTTTTAGTGTATCACTTAGTTCTCTAATTTTCCCCTCATACTCCTGGATTTTTTTATCTCTCTTTTTCTCAGCTTCCTCTTTTTCCATAACTTTATCTTCTAGTTCACCTATTCTCTCCTCTGCCTCTTCAATCCGAGCCGTGGTGGTTTCCATTTTGTTATGCATTTCGTTTAAAGCGTTTTTCAGCTCCTCATGACTGTTCCTTAGTCCCTTGATCTCTGCAGCAAGAGATTCTCTGCTGTCCTCTATACTGTTTTCAAGCCCAGCGATTAATTTTATGACTATTATTCTAAATTCACTTTCTGTTATATTATTTAAATCCTTTTTGATCAGCTCATTAGCTGTTGTTATTTCCTGGAGATTCTTCTGAGGGGAATTCTTCCACTTGGTCATTTTGGATAGTCCCTGGCGTGGTGAGGACCTGCAGGGCACGTCCCCTGTGCTGTGGTGTATAACTGGAGTTGGTGGGCGGAGCCGCAGTCAGACCTGATGTCTGCCCCAGCCCACCGCTGGGGCCACAGTCAGACTGGTGTGTGCCTTCTCTTCCCCTCTCCTAGGGGCGGGATTCACTGTGGGGTGGCATGGCCTGTCTGGGCTACTTGCACACTGCCAGGCTTGTGATGCTGGGGATCTGGCGTATTCGCTGGAGTGGGTAGGCAAGGTGCACGGGGGCAGGAGGGGCAGGCTTAGCTCGCTTCTCCTTAAGTGATCCACTTCAGGAGGGGCCCTGTGGCAAGTGGGAGGGAGTCAGATCCGCTGCCGGAGGTTTGGAGGTTTGGCTCCTCAGAAGCGCAGAGTTGGGTGTTTGCGCAGAGGGAGCAAGTTCCCTGGCAGGAACTGGTTCTCTTTGGGATTTTGGCTGGGGGATGGGCGGGGGAGATGGCGCTGGCGAGCGCCTTCGTTCCCCACCAAACTGAGCTCTGTCGTCTGGGGGCTCAGCAGCTCTCCCTCCCTTTGTCCTCCAGCCTTCCCACTTTCTGAACAGAGCTGTTAACTTATGACCTCTGAGACGCTAAGTCGCGCTTGCTTTGGGAACACAGTCCGTCAGGCCCCTCCGCTTTTGCCAGCCAGATTCGGGGGCTCTGCTTGGCCAGCAGGCCGCCCCTCTGCCCCGGCTCCCTCCCGCCAGTCCGTGGAGCGCGCACTGCCTCGCCGCCATTCCTACCCTATTCCTGGGCCTCTCGTCTGAGCTTGGCTCAGAGACTCAGTTCTGCTAATCCTCTGGCGGTTTTCTGGGTTATTTAGGCAGGTGTAGGTGGAATCTAAGTGATCAGCAGGACGCGCGGTGAGCCCAGCGTCCTCCTATGCCGCCATCTTCCCTCCTAGCTCCCCTTCTTACTATTTAAAGATGTCCAATATATTAAAAAGCAGAAAGTAGAAACCATTAGTTGAAAGGATATAAGTTGAAAATATATTGATTAAAACTATGAATATTGGGGCACCCGGGTGGCTCAGTCGGTTAAGAGTCTGACTTTGGCTCAAGTCATGATCTCAAGGTTTGTGAGTTTGAGCCCCATGTCGTGCTCTGTGCTGACAGCTCAGAGCCTGGAGCCTGCTTCGGATTCTGTGTCTCATTCTCTCTCTGTCCCTCCCCCACTTGTGCTCTGTCTTTGTATCTCAAAATAAATGTAAAAAAAAAAAATTAAAAACCATGAATATTACTAAAGTAAGTATTCCATGTGATTGTTTTTTCCTCTACTCATCACTTTGATATTCCATCACTGTTCATTTTATTTATTTTCTTAGGCTTATTTATTTTGAGAGAGAGAGAGAGAGAGAGAGAGAGCAAGCGAGCAGGGGAGGGGTAGTTAAGAGAGAGAGGGAGGGAGAGAGAATCCTAAGCAGACTCTGCACTGTCAGCTTAGAGCCTGACATGGGCTCTAATTCATGAACCGTGAGATTATGACCTAAACTGAATCAAGAGTGGGATGCTTAACCAGTTGAGATACCCAGGTACCCCAAATGTTCATTTTAAATGTATTTTTGCCTTTTGTGAATTTTTCACAATCTGTATTCATTTACTTTTTCATTTTTTGACAAATATTTGTCAAGCACTTACTCTCTGCCAAATACTCTATAGATTGATCCTTGTCTTCAGAGACATTTAGTAGAGCTACAAACATTAATTTATCAATCATATAAATGTTAATGTGCATCTATGACAATTTCTGCGAAGATGAAGTTCACTGAAAACTTATGCCTAATAAGGGTGGTCATATAAAAATAACTTCAGATTAGAAGAATAGAATTTAATTAATAAAATGTATTTATAAATTTAGAAAACACCATGAAAATACCTTGTAATAAAAAGGAACTTGTTGAATAATTATGCTATTAATGCAGACCACTCCAGAAGAGAGGGGGAAAATTTAGAGATGAGCTGACAATATCAGTAAGGTGATACCATGTATCTTTTCTATTATGTTATATTGCCCTTCAAAATATTTACTTCAGTCAGGATGGCATTTTGTCCTATCATTAAGTACATGTGTATACATACACACATATATGTATAAACATAGCACACCACACACACAGACTCAACTTTTAAGCAGCTTTTACAAAATATAATAGCATTCCGTGATTCTGTATAATCAAAACTTTTTAAAGTTTATTTATTTATTTAGAAAGAGAGACAGTGGGGGAGGGGCAGAGACAGAGGGAGAGAGAGAATCCAAAGCAGTCGGCACTGTCAGTACAGAGCGCGATGTGGGGCTCAAACTCAAGAACCATGAGATTATGACCTGAGCCGAAGTTGGACACCTAGTCAACTGCCCACCCGGGTGTCCCTGTATTGCCAACATTTAATGGCATGCATCATACTCATAAATGAAGCTCCAGAGAATAGAATCTGAAACCTCTATTTGGATTCAGCCTAAGTTCTGCTTTAATAATATGATGGTGTGAATAACTATTAATAGTAAAATTACATTTGCCAATAAAATTGGACATTTTATTATAGTATAATCTGAAGCCACTAAAGATTCTAAAGTTATTTCCTTTGTATTTTACCTACAACCAAACATAAACATTACTGCCACCTCAATGCTTGTTAACAGCTTGAAAACAAGTTTGAACTTTAAGATCTTATTCAATAACTTGATGTTTTCTCTTCTGTCTTTGCATCATGAAGACTTACTGAATGCAAATTATTGGCTGATACACTGGATTGTAAATTAGCTTATGTTCCAGGCAAATTTGAACATTCAAATAGTTCTGATCGCCTAATAAATTTTCAATAATTATCTTTCTCTTTGTAAATGCATATGCATTGTTTTATATGCAAGTTTAAAATTTGGGTTGTAGTCATTTTGACTTCTCTTTCACCATCTCTATCACCCACAATTCCCCAAAACCTATCTGGTGTTACCTAGACCATGGAGCCCTTTCCAAATGCTACAATTGGACATAATTTCTCTCTCTTTTAAATCTGATTACATTTTAATTTCTCTCATGGTACTTAACTTACTTGCTACATTTTGTAATCTTTGTGTTTACTGTTAACGCCTCATTAAAAGATATGTTTTTTAGTTGACAACTCTAATATCAAACATCCTAATAGTGTTTTGTACTGAAGTATTGAATACATATTAACTGGGACATATTAAACTATAGTCTAAAACCAAGTACAGAATACTTTGTATTAAACCATCTCTTTTCTTCACATAACAAAATTACAATATGACATTAGTGTATAACAATATCCTTAGAACATGGAATCTAATACAATCTGAAACTGTGAACAAGTCTTAGAACCGAGTGTATATGCAAAAGTAGTGGGAAGAGGATGGAAAAAGGAATTTGAAATAAGGACATAAAAGGGAGCAAACAACAGTTTAAAGATTTTATCCTAGACTCATTAAAGAGTTAAACTCTCCTGATCAAGAGAGCTCATAAAGGGGAATTATAAGGAGATTAGTACATATATGCATATGAATACAGACAGAAAATTAAATTGAAGAATATAAACAGAAATGTGTACATAAAAAGTAGTTTTGCATGTTTTCTATATAATAAAGGAATCATCTGAGAAAGAAGTTGAAAAATAAGTGATAACCAAAAGAATGAATTAATAATTCAGTAAACAATTGAATGGCTTAGTAAATAAAATGATGTGCAAGTTGGCTTGTTGTTGCTAAAGTATGCAGACATGCAAGAAATATCTCTTCACCATTTAACAAAGACCTCACAAGTGGGAAGATTCAATCTTTAAATAGCACTAATGAAATTGACTTAACTGGTTCAAGGTGGAAATAGAAAATCAAAACAATTATATGTGCCTATGGTATGTAATTTGTCTTGTAAAGGCAAAATCATTTGTTTAATCATATACAGAGATATTTCCATTAATTCAAGCATTCTGTTGCAATCAAAAGTATACCTTTCAAATGTGTCCACAATGGAAAATGCTTTTTATGTGTGATGGCATCATCAATATGTCACATTTTATTGCTTTACCAGTTGATAATTAATGACTACAGAGCATGAAATTAATCTCACATAGTCATTGAGTTCATCTAGCTGCCAGCCTCTATATATGTATATATTAAAATTGATATTAAAAGCATTCTACTTTTAATCATTGTAGAAGACAAGATTTCATTAATTTCACTGAACAGAAAAACTAGAAATTCTAAGATTCCTTTTAGCTAAGAAAATTGATGTTTTCTGTAATATTAATCCTACTGCAGTAAAGCACTTTACAACTTTTCCTGGTGTTATTAATGATGTAATTGGGAATTTCAGCATATCTACAGTTAGCTCAAAATTAGTTCTGAATATGAGAAGGTTTGGTCCACCAAGGACTATCTATGTTTTTTCTTTCCTTATATGGTTTCTTCTATGTCACATTTATGTACAATCAAGTCTTGGATAATATTACTAATTCTCTGCAAATGCATACTCCCAAAGTGTTTTTACTTAGGTCAATGAAAAATGTGTAAAGAAAAAGACACAACTTTTTTTTTTTTGAGTTGTCTTAACAGTTAATAATGAGACTATCATGATCACAGATGAAAATATCCTTAATTGAAATGTTTCAATCAAATACCTCCTATAAGTATTTAATTAAATATTTTTTTAATTCCTGTGAGTCAAGTCTCAGATTTCTAAATGCAATAATTGAAAAATAATAAGTTTAGCTAGGCTAATCATTTCTCTCTTATTTGCCAAATACCCAACGTGCATTAAAAAAGTGGTCCTCTATGATTTTGTTAGGACTGACCCAGAAAGAATGCACAGACCTTTACTTGAATACACATCTGTTTTCCAAGACAAAAAAAAAATACAAATACAAATACAAATTTAAAAAAAAATAGAAAAAAAACAGAAAATGCAAACATTTTTAGAAAATATATATTTACGGATGTTTCCAAATTTCACAGCTTTCCTTGTTAAGATGTTTTTCATAAATTTCTACAGAGAAGTATAATAGTTTATTTATTTAATGTAAAGAACTGTGCAAATTCAAACCTTTATTCTACTCTAGCCTTATTTTTTTAATATATCAAAATATATTTAATATCATTTGTAAAACAAAGAACTTCCTATCCCTGGTAGCTCAATTCATTTTGCATTTAGTGTCACACAGTCACTAACTAAGTACCTGGAATAAAACATTATTTTGGTAATCTTAATTGAGGTTCATGCATGACCTTTTCCCACCGTTGGCAGATATGTGCATTTGGTCATTTCACCAACCTGCACATGTGAACTTAAGTGAATTGTGTATTTATGAAAGAGAGGAGAGGAAAGGTAAAACGCAGAGATGAGAAAGGTTAGCAAGAGGAGAGCAACAGAAAGATGGGAGTCAAGTAACCAGCTCTCTTAAGTCACAGTATGGTTCTTGCTATGTGATAATAGCTATTTGTTGAATGGATGGATTTTTGGATAGGTTGGTTGATTATGGGTTATAGAATTGAAGTTTTCATCTTCAGATTTCTTAAAAATTTTAAGATCTAGGAAGCCATTTCATTTGCTCTTGTTGTCATTGCCTTTGAAGGTTACTGTTCATTTGTTTCTTATGTTTACCATGATTATCTCTACGTGCACTCATTAATTTTTCCTGGTTGCATTTCCTTTACAAATAACGTTGCATTTTGCATTGACTCCACACAAGTTTTTCTTCTAAATACATTTGTCTATGGTTCATCACTTTCAGTTCTGGATATATATGAAGAGGAACTCTCAACTGTAAAAGGACATCTACATAAGTTCATCAAGTCATTCTTGTTTGTGTAATTAGGAATTAGAGATAAAGCAGATCACTGATATAAAAACAGATAAAAGAAATGTGGCAAGTGCATACTACGGAATGCCATGCAAAAGTCAGAAGCAATGGAATAAATGTGTGGAAAGCAGCTTCTAAAATGGTTCCTGCTGGTCCCTGTCACCTGGTATTTATGTCCTTGTGTAACCCTTTCTTCTTGTTTATGGAGTAAACCTAGTGAATGGTTTCTAATAAACAGAAGATGGCAGAAATATTTCACATTACATTACAAAAAGACTGTAGCTTCTCATATTAGGTCACCAAAAAAGCCTCAATGAATTCCAAAAGATCAAAATCATTCTATGCATCTTCTGATCACAACATTATGAAACTAGGAGTCAACCACAAGAAAAAATTATGTAAAGACCACAATACATAGAAGTTAAATAAAATGGTACTAAACAATGAATGGGTCAGCCAGGAAATAAAAGAAGGGGGAAAAAGTATATGGAAACAAAGGAAAATGAAAACACAATGGTTCAAAACCTTTGGTACTCAGAAAAAGCAGTTCAAAGAGGGAAGTTTGTAGCAATAGAAGCCTATTTCAATAAGCAAGAAAATCTCAAACAAACTAACCTTATGCTTAGAAGAGCTAGAAAAAGAACAACAAACAAAACCTAAAACCAGCAGAAGGAAGGAAAGAAATACTCAAGATTAGAGCAGAAATGAATAATACAGAAACTAAACAAACAAACAAAAAACAGATCAGTGAAACCAAGAGATGGTTCTTTGAAAATATCAATACAGTTGATAAACCTCTAGCCAGACTTATCAACAAAAACAACAAAAAAAGGATACAAATAAATAAAAATCACAAATAAGAGAGGAGAAATAACAACCAACACCACAGAAATACAATTACTACAGAATATTACGAAAAAGTATATGCCAACAAACTGGACAGCCTGGAAGAAATGTATAAGTTGCTAGAACCATACAACCTACCAAAACTGAAACAGAAAGAAATAGAAAATTTGCACAGGCCAATTACCAGCAAATAAATTGAATCAGTAATTAGAAAATCCTTCCCCCGCCAAAAAAAACAATGTCCAGGTCCAGATGACTTCACAGACAAATTCTACCAAACATTTAAATAAGAGTTAATACCTTCTCAAACTATCCCCCCCCCCAAGAAAAAGGAGGGAAACTTCAAAATTCATTCTATGATTCCAGTATTATCCTAATACCAAAACCAGAAAAAGACTTCACTAAAAAATTTGCAATAAAATATTAGCAAAGTTAATTCAACAATACATTAAAAGAATCATTCATGGTCAAGTGGAATTTATTCCTGGGTTACAACAGTGGCTCAATATCCACAAATCAATCCATATGATACATCAGATCAATAAGAGAAAAGATAAGAACCATATGATATTTTCAATAGATAAAGAAAAAGTATTTGATGAAGTACAACATACATTCATGATAAAAACCCTCAACAAACTAGTTTTAGAGGGAACATACTTCAACATAATAAAGGTCATCTACGAAAAACACAAAGATAGTATCATCCTTAACAGAGGAAAAACTGAGAGCTTTTCCTCTACGGTCAGGAACAAGACAGAGATGTTCACTCTCACCACTTTTATTCAACATAAACCGAGAAATCGTAGCCACAGCAATAAGACATAAAAAAATAAAAGGCATCAAAATCATCAAGGAAGAAGTATAACTTCAGCTATCTGCAGAATCCATGAAACCATATACAGAAAACCTAAAAGACTCCACCAAAAAACTGCTGATATCAATAAATGAATTCAGTATCGTCTCAGGATACAAAATCAATGTATAGAAATCTGTTGTATTTCTGTACACCAATAATGAAAGAGCAGAAGGAGAAATTAAGGAATCAATCCCATTTAAAAGTGATTCAAAAACAATAAGCTACCTAGGAATAAACCTAACCAAAGAGGTAAAAGACCTGTACTCTGAAAATTATAAACACTGATGAAAGAAATTCAACAAAATTCGAAGAAATGGAAAGACACTCATCTGTCTTATTTAAAAAATATGTTAACACGTTAATATTTAACAAATATTTTTAAAATGTCTACACTATACAAAGCAATCTACACATCCATCCATCTGAAATGCCATCCATCCCTATGAAAATAACAACAGGATTTTTCACAGTGCTAGCACAAACAACCCTAAAATTTGTATGGAACCACAAAAGACCCCCAAAATCCAAAGTAACCTTAAAAAAGGAAAACACTGCTGGAGGTATCAGAATTTTGGACTTCAAGTTATAATACAAAGCTACAGTAATCAAAACAGTATGGTACCGGCACAAAAAACAGACACATGTATCAATGGAACAGAATAGAAAACCCAGAAACAATGCAGTTATATACTCAATTAATTAATCTTCAATGAAGCAAGGAAGAATATTCACTGGGAAAAAAGATAGTCTTCTCAACAAATGTTGGTCCAGAAAAACTGGACCAACAAGCAAAAGAATGACATTGGACCACTTTCTTACACCATACACAAAAATAAATTCAAAATGGACTAAAGACCTACATGTGAGATCTAAAACAATAAAAATCCTAGAAGAGAACACCAGCAGTAACTTTTTCAAGATCAGTTGTACAACTTCTTTCTAGAAAAGTCTACTGAAGCAAGAGAAACAAAAACAAAAATGAACCATTGGAACGACATCAAAATAAAAAGCTTTTGCAAAGGAAACAATAAAAAAAAAAAAACTAAAAGGCAACATACTGAATGGGGATTATTTGAAAATGACATATCCAATAAAGGCCTAATATAAAAAAATATAAATAACTATTACAACTCAACACTCAAAAGACAAATAATCCAATTTAAAATGGGGCATAAGACAAGGGGCACCTAGATGGCTCAGTCACTTAAGCGTCAGACTTCAGCTTAGGTCACGATCTCGCAGTCCATGGGTTTGAGCCCTGCATAGGGCTCTGTGCTGACAGCTCGGAGCCTAGAGCCTGCTTCTGATTCTGTGTCTCCCTCTCTCTCTGCCCCTCCCCTGCTTGCTCTCTCTCTCTCTCTCTCTCTCTCTCTCTCTCTCTCAAAATTAAACCAAAAAAATTAAAATAAAAATGGGAAGAAGAAAAAATCAGAAATTTCTCCAAAAAAGACATACAAATTGCCAAAAGACACATGAAAAGATGCTCATCATCACTAGTCATCAGAGGAATGCAAATCAAAACCACAATGAGATACCACCTCATACCTATCAGAATGGTTCAAATAAAAAACACAAGAAATGACAGGCTTTGGTGAGGATGTGGAGAAAATGGAAACCTCTTGCACTGTTAGAATACAATCTGATGCAGCCACTGAAGAAGACAGTAGGGAGTTTCCTCAAAAAGTTAAAAATAGAACTAGCCTATGATCCAGCAATCACATTACTGGGTATTTACCTCAAAGAATACAAAACCACTAATTCAAAGAGATACATGCACCCCTATGTTTATAAGAGCATTATTTACAATGGCCAAAATATGGAAGGAGTCCAAATGTCTATCAATTGATGAATGGATAAAGAATATGTAGTATATATACACAATGGAATATAATTCAGCCATAAAAAAGAATGAAATCTCACCATTTACAACAACATGGATGTAGCTATAAAAAGTATAATGGTTCAGGGAAATGAGTGAGTCAGAGAACGACAAATACCATACAATTTCACTCATGTGGAATTTAAGAAACAAAACAAATGAGCAAAAGAGGGAAAAACAAAGAGAGGGGCAAACCAAGAAACAGACTCTTAACTATAGAGAACTGACGATTACCAGAGGGAAGGCAGGTGGAGGGGGTTGGGTGAAACAGGTTATGGGTATTAAGGAGTGCACCTGTTTTGATGAGTACCACATGATTTTAAAAAGTGGCAAAATTGGGGCGCCTGGGTGGCGCAGTCGGTTAAGCGTCCAACTTCAACCAGGTCACGATCTCACGGTCCGTGAGTTCGAGCCCCGCGTCGGGCTCTGGGCTGATGGCTCAGAGCCTGGAGCCTGTTTCCGATTCTGTGTCTCCCTCTCTCTGTGCCCCTCGCCCGTTCATGCTCTGTCTCTCTCTGTCCCAAAAATAAATAAACGTTGAAAAAAAAATTAAAAAAAAAAAGTGGCAAAATTAACAAACAAAACAAAGAAAACAAAAGGGCTGTGGCTTCTGTATTTGGGTGTGTCTGTCTCTCTCACTCACTCACTCACTTTGGGGGATGCAACTGCAATGTTGTAACCAGCCATATGGAGAAGGCTTCACAGCAAGGAACTGATATCTTGTTCCAGCAGCCAGTGTGCGCCTGCGAACTGTCTCAAGCCACACATGCAAGTTTGAAACTACTGGATCTTTTGAGACCGACCAAGAGCCATTTTAATGAACTTGACATGCAACTCCCTCCAGTCTAACTTTGCAAAGACTGTAACCAAAGAAAACATCCTGATTGCAGCCTTGTGAGAGTCGCTGAAAGGGCCCAGCTAAATCCACTTTGATTCTTAATCCACAGAAATGTGAGATCTTAGAGGTTTCAAATTTGGTGATAATGTAGCTGATAACTGTGTAACTACATGGTACAACTTACTTATATTGAAATAGCTTGTACTCTTTGTTATGGGAGTTGGTGTGTTTTTTTTGTGTGCTGCTTCACCATCACATATAGACAACATAAGAAAAGCATCTGACATTAAAAAAAAAACATTAAATAACAACAAAAAATGTACCATGGGTGTCTTTTAAGAGAAAGTGAGGCTTGAACTGAGCATTGACTTTGTTCAACAAACATCTGAGAGACCTAAATATGTCCATCACATTATTTTAGATGGAGAAGGACAGAAAATGTAGTTTACATTCTACCACTAAGGACTTATGGAGGGGACAGAGAGACGAACTGATGTTCAAACTCAGAACAAACTAAGTGCTAAATAGAAGTCCAAGTGTGCACTCTCTAGACACCAAGAATTTCCGAGAGCTGATAAAATATCCAAATTGATATGTTATAAAGATACATTATATTAGAAAATGGCATAAGGAAACATACAAATGAATCAAGAGAAACAGAAATGAGAACTGCCTTGATAAAATTAGGGCACAGATACTGAGGAATGGTAAAGGTGTTCCTTTCTCCTATATGCTGAGTTCATTTTATTGATCCTAGAAGACACCTATTGGGAGAATGCTAAATAAAAACAGCATGGCTGAGCCCCTATATTTTTAGCTCTGAATAGCATAAGCCCAAATTGATGAGTTTTCATTTTTTAGGTGATAGAAAGTACTTTGCTAAAGATTGTTAAGCATAAAGAAAACTTCACCATACTTGTAATTGAAAGAGCTACCAGAGGGGCACCTGGGCGGCTCATATGGTTAAGCTTCCAACTCTTGATCTTGGCTCAGGTCAAGATCTCAGGATTATTTGTGCTGGGCTCTGTGCTGACAGCTTGGAGCCTGCTTGATATTCTGTCCCTCCCTCTCTCTACCCCTCCCCTGGTCTCACTTGCACTTTCCCTCAAAATAAATAAATAAACTTACAAAAAAGAGGTGCCAGAAACTTCAATGTGTTTTGTGGGGTAACTATGTCAGTGTGTGTTTGGAATCAGATGAATTATTTTACAGAAAAGAAGTGAAAAATAAAAAAAAATGCAGTAACATATATATCTAACACCTTTATACCTTAACTTATAACATAAACAAGCAAAATAAAACTATGCAAAGACACCACTGTTTTTTTTTTACTGTTTACACGTTATTCCTTTATATTAATACTTTTCCTAGGTGATATTTTGATGGCGAATAAAATCATACAATTAAAATAATAATAAAACATATCCTCAGCCAAAAATATAGTTACATTTTGTAACTATGGCTGGAGAAAGGCAATGTCATAACCATTTTCTGGATAATTTTAAAAGACCAATATTGTCAAAGGACCAAAAAAAAAAAAAAAAGACGAAATAGAAGTGGTAAACCCAGACTTCTAAATATCCCAGGTCACTTCTATAAAGAGGAGCCTGGAAACAACAGTAGCAACATCAAAAATTATGAGTAGAGAAACATACGTGGTAAGTACAGCAAATATTACTTAAGTTGCAGATCCCAGGAGATAAGTAAGCTCTTCAATAATAAATTAAGAGAGGTGCCAAAAAATTAGAGGAGCTACTAGGATTCAATCGGGTGCTATTGTAGTCTATCAAAAATGAGTCCACTGGAACCAGGCCAGAGCACTGCCAAAACTGGGATAGACCTTTGAAGTAAGCACCTTCCTCTACTCCTGATGTGTCATGTTAATTTCCCTAACAATAGAGGAGCACTACCTGTCTACAATGGATAAAGCTTGTTCAAACAACTGGGAATTGACTATTAAGCATTTTAAAAACAAAATCTTAATCCAGTATGTCTTAAACTAATATATAAGGAACTCTGGTGGCTAACAGATATACTGTTGGAGAAGGCATGTTCTAAGAAATTTTAAATCAGGGATCTGCATTTCAAAAATAATCTGAACATACTCTAAAGAATCTATCGCTATATTATACAAAAGTATTGCTTCAACTGCATTGACTCCATTTGCTTTTAGATTTTATGATCTTCTTGGCCATAATTATTTAAAGGGAAGCTCTTAAAATGTAATGTAATGTTCCTCACATTGGTGTTCATATAGCCCTGGAAGTCTATCAACATAGTTTCAGAAGTTTATAATTTCTCATGTTTGAGAAACTCTCAATTAGGTCCATTAAAAGGAAATGTGAAAGAATCCAACTCTAGGAGTAATCATTAAAAGCTGTGAGTTTGTTTTGTGAAAATATCTATAATCACCTCTGACAAAATAAAGAATTGACAAATGTGAGGAGGTTTCTCTATTAAGACTGGAATAAAAGCTACACACAGGAACAGCAAATCCCTTAGACACTTTTCAGTCCCCCAGCCTCCAAGCTTTCCTTCTACTTGAATAATTCATCCAGTTTTCTATTATTTATAGACCTACAAAAATGCCTCCTCTTCCATGAAGTATGTATGCTCTAACAAAACCATCACTAGAGAGTAATTGTTTCTCCTTTTAGTTTAAAAAAACTATAACCCATATTCTTTTGAAAATTATATCCTTGGTTTTATGACCTAGGAAAAAAAAAAACTAGTGATAATTATTATGTCCCCAAAAAGCAAGTCGTGAAGTAAAGAGGTAACTGCAAGTTTATTTGGCAATGATCCTATGAACCACAAAGATGGGAATGGGGTAGAGAGATGGAATACTGTAAAATGCGTGAAAGGTTACTATGATAGGAAACTAAGCCCCTGTCACCCTGGGAAATTCTGAGAGATAACCTAAACCTGTATATAAAATCTCAAAGTTACTGCAACCAAAGGCAAGAGAGCTGGGGTCATTACCAGCTCTCCTTCTATCATTAGTAGACAGCTACTTCTGGGGACAACTGCTCTCCAACATTTCAGATTTGGGCTGCCAGGAACAAATTTGCAGACATTTGAGATTAGCCCTTGAGCAGAGCCTCAGGTTGTTATTGAAAGAGATCCTGGACATGTGGGTGCCTAGAGAATATGAACAAGGCAGGCAATGCATCTGGTTCAATAGCTCACACTGATAATAATACACAGGGAGTTACTAACCACAGCTCTTGCCTAATGGCCCTTGTGTATGTTTTGTCCCTCCACTAGATTAGAAGAATCATCCCATGAATTCATGGAACTCACTTTGGAAATATAATAGTAGTTACAAATCAAACTTGCAATGAGCTATCACCTCACACATGTCAGAATGGCTAAAATTAACAACAGAGGAAACAACAGATGTTAGAAAGAATATGGAGAAAGATGAACCTCTTACACTGTTGGTGGGGATGCAAACTCACACAGCCACTCTGGAAAACAGTATGGAGGTTCCTCAAAAAGTTAAAAACAGACCCAGCAATTGCACTACTAGGTATTTACCCAAAGGATAAAGGATACAAAAATACTGATTCGAAGGGACACATGCATCCTGATGTTTATAGCAGCATTACCAACAATAGTCAAACTATGGAAAGAGCCCAAATGTCCACTGATTGATGAAAGGATAAAGAAGAGTAGTACACACACACACACACACGCACACATGCACACATGCACACACACACCCAATGAAATATTACTCAGCTCTCAAAAAGCTCTCACCATTTGCAACAATGTGGATGGAACTAGAGAGTATTACGCTAAGCAAGTCAGTGAGAGAAAGACAAATACCGTATGATTTCACTCATGTGGAATTACAGAAACAAAACAGATGAACAGGAGAAGGGGGGATAAAAAGAGACAGGGAGACAAACAATAAAAGACTCTTAACCATAGAGAACAAACTAAGGGTTGATGGAGGGAAGGTGGGCAGGGGATGCCCTAAATAGGTATTGAGGAAGGCACTTGTTGGGCTGAGCACTGGGTGTTATATGTAAGTGACAAATTACTAAATTCCACTCCTGAAACCAATATTATACTGCCTGTTAACTAATGAGAATTTAAATAAAAATCTGAAACAAACAAAAAAAAGTAAAAAAGGAAATATAATAGTAGTAACATATCCACAATAACATAAAGAGTTCTTAAAAACATGTAAGTAAAACAAAACAAAAAAAATAACATATTGCTTTTTAATTAAAAATTCTTGTAGGACCTGGGTGGCTCAGTTGGTTACATGTCCAGCTCCTGACTTTGATTCAGGTCATGATTTCACACTTAATGGGTTTGAGTCCCACATCAGGCTCTGTGCTAACAGTGCGGAGCCTACTTGGGATTCTCTCTCTCTCTCTCTTCTTCTGTCTTTGCTCCTCTCCTACTCTTGTGCTCTGTCTCTTCCTCTCTCTCTCAAAATAAATAAATAAACTTAAAAAAATTCTTACATGTAATATAAACCTATTTTGGGAGAACACAACTCACAAACTAAAAGATATGCCTTAAATTCAATAGAATATGTCCCCAAAATGTTTTATATGTAAATAAAACCTAACATGAAATAATGATGTCATTGCTTTCTAGACTAAGTAAGATTTATTCAACCAGATACACCCAGAGTCAAGCAATAAAACAGACAAAACGTAATGTATTTGTCAATAACAGCACAAAAGAAGTGAGAACAACACAGTACTGGGCTAAAGAAATGACATCATTTTAACCCAAATTCACAGGAACAAATGAAGAAAAATAATAATTGTAAAAAAGAAGGTTAATATAATAAATATTATAAATACATATTTACTTTCCTTCTCCTGGCTTTGCTAAAAGATATAAAATTATAGAAATAATAAATAAATATGATAAAGTGATGTGTATAGCAATGTATTATTTATATACACACATATATATGTATAATATAATACCTATAACAATGATTCCACAAAAGGAGAGAGAGAATAATCCTATATAGGAGTAACATTTCTTTTTCTCAGTGGAATTAGTATATACCTGACGTAGATTTTAACATGTATACTATAAGCCCTAAAACAATCATTAATAATCTAAAAATATACAGTAAAAGATAATAAAATTAAAATGTTAATTAGATGATATTTACTTAACAGAAAATAATGTAGTAAGGAGAAGTAGAAAACCAAACAGGATGCGTACAGAAAACTAAAAGCAAAATGGCAAATGTAAAGCCAACTCTATCAATAGTAGCATTGAATATGACTGGATTTAAGAACTCAAAGCCACTGTGACATTCTGTATGACTGAACAACAACAATGATAAATGATTCTAATATATGCTGTCTATAGGACACACTTTTATATTTAAAAACACAGATATGTTCAAATAAAAAGACAAAACAAGATGCAACAGCAACCCTAATGTCTTACGGAATGGCCACACGATATCAGAAAAATTTATTTAGAAGCAAAAATATGTTACTAGAGATAATAAGCCATGCTTTATAATGAGAAAATAGTCAATCTATCAGGAAGATACAATAATCATAAAGATATATGAAGTTACAGAGCACCAAAATACATGAAAGTAAAATTGACAAAAATGAAGGCAAAAATAGACAATTCAAGAATAGCTACAGATTAAACAGCTCACTTTCATCAATGCAAAAAAAATATGCAAAATATCAGCAAAGAAACAGAAGATGTGACAGCCACAAAATCAACTGCAACTAGCAGACATCTCTCTTGAAAACCGCATCCAACAAAAACAGATTATATGTTCTTCACAACTGTACACACACCATTAAAACACACAAAAAAAGATATTCTGTGAACACAATGGAATCATACTAAAAATCAAATACAAAAATAATTTGAAAACTTCAAAATTGTATCAAAACCAAGGAGCACACTCTAAAATAACCTATGGGTAAAAAAATCACAAGGAATAAGAAAATGCATATAGCTTATATATGAAAATATACCAAAATTTATGAAAAACAACTAAAGCAATGTTTATAAGAAAATATATAGTTTTAATCACTTATATTAATAAAAAACTCAAATTTATAAACCTTCACTTTAAGAAACTATGAAAGAGCAAAATAGATACAAATATACAGGAGGAGAGACATTATACAGACTACAGAAAAAAAAATGTAACAGAATAGAAAAAGAACAAATGAAATACAACTATAAGTTGGTTCTTTGAAAATATCATTAAAATTAACACATTTTTAGCTAGATTGACCAAGAAAACTAGAAAAAAAAGGTTAAAACTGCTAATATCAGAAATGAAATAGACTAATTCTCCCAACTTTACAAAAATACACAGAGAATAAACAATAATGACTAAAATTGACAAATTCCCAGAAAGGCACAAAATATTGAAACTCAAACCCAAAATCTGAAGCCTTGTAGAAACTAAACAGGATTTTTTTTAAGTAACAAAGAAAATATTACCAACACAAAACTATTCACAGAAAGAAAAGCCTGGTAACATATGGTTTCACCAATGAATTCAAATGAACACTTAAAGAAGAAATAATAATTCTCCCCTAACACAAAAAGTAGAGGAGAAACTGCTTCACAATGTATTTTAAGAGGTCAGTGGTACTCTGATACCAAAACCAAAGTTATCACAAGAAAACCTTAAGCCAGTATGTCTTATGAATATATGCATGAAAAAAACACACAAAAATATTAGCAAGCCAATTCTAGAAACATAAAAAAAAAGACTGTCAATCATGGCCAAGTGGGATTTAACCTAGGAAGCAAAGTTGGTTTAAGATCCAGAAATCAGGTAGTTTAATACACCGTATCAACAGAAAAAATATATATAATATACATATTAACATATATTATATTATATATTATATATAACTTATATATAACATACATAATTATATAAATATAATTATATAACTAATTTATATATATAACCATATCAACAGAAAAATTATATATAATATATATTACATATAAAACCATCTTAATAGATGTAGAAAAGCATTTGATAAAATCCAACACTCTTCCACAATAAAAACTCTCAACAAACATATATAAAGGACATCTATGAAAAGCCACCATTTTCAGTATACTTAATAGTGAATTACTTGACAATGTTTCTCTGTGTATTCTCAAATAAGACATTTCAGTCAAAGCTTTGATAATATCCAACAGGCTTTATCTTTCTTTCCTAGGCAGATTACATTAAAGCTGAAGGAAAACCTTTTATAATTTTTCAGTAAGAGCAGGTCAGTAATGTAAGAAACTATGTGATTTAAACAAAAAATTAGACACTAGTAACAGTATATTAATGTGCTCATGTCAAGCAACCCTTATAAATACATTTATTCAATTCTGGCCACATGTGAGTTCACAATATAAAATTTCTTGTTCACAAACCTGCAAATTTCTATATCCATTTAGATTTTGTCTTGTTCTTTTTCCTTTCCTATTCTGGAACGACTAGTCATTTTACTTCAGACATTATTCTATTTTTCCTTAATAAAAATACAACCCACATTTCTTACATATTCTTCATATAAAAAATTGCATATTCTTCCAACAATTTATATATAAAATTTTTTCCTATGTTTGTACTGTTTCTAGTTTTACTTTTTACATATTGAACATAAATTTTAACAATTAGTAACCTTTAATTTCCAAGGAAAACTAGGAAACAGGCAATTGTGAACTATCATATAATCCTGTCATAGATGAGCAAAATATAAATACATAATTCTAAGAAAAAAGCCCTTTAGAGACATTGTTTTTAATACTACAATTTTAATGTGGTAAAACATACTTAATACTAAACCTAAGTATCTTTTGTCTCTCTTTAAAAAAAAATTTACTTAGGGGCGCCTGGGTGGTGCAGTCGGTTAAGCGTCAGGCTTCAGCCAGGTCACGGTCTCACGGTCCGTGAGTTCCAGCCCCGGAGCCTGGAGCCTGTTTCTGATTCTGTGTCTCCCTCTCTCTCTGCCCCTCCCCCGTTCATGCTCTGTCTCTCTCTGTCCCAAAAATAAATAAAAACGTTGAAAAAAAATTTTAAAAAAAATGTACTTAAAGGAGTCTAAACATATTTATGCCAACCAAAGAATGCATTCCATTAATTCAGAGAGGTTTGGGATCCCCTATTTTCAAGGGCATGCCTCATGGTAGGCAGTTTATGTATGTTAAAGTTTCCCTAAGGCAGCCACTACAATTCCAAATTACCAAAAGTTTCACCTATTTCCCAAAAAGACACAGGATTCTGTTCCATAATGGGTATATACTGGAAGCAAGAGTTTTTCAGGAAGCTGGAGAGAGTTTTAGACAACGTAGAACCCACCATTGTCTTTAGATTCCCTAAAACATCTTAACTCTGAGGGGCCCTGTTTCTTAAGAGCTGTTCCAAAACACAGGGAATTACAGGTTTTCCCCCTTGTGAACAGAAATGAGTGACTTACCAAAACTCAACAAACAAGATACAGGTATGCACAATAAAGTCAGAGAGCTCAAAAAACAGAAATCAGACTGGAATCTGACACTTACTTGTGACCTCCATGGCGAGAAAGCCATGAGTTCAATGGATAAAGTGGATACCAGCCCTTGGTTTGTTCACCATCCTCAGTAGTCAAAAGGTCTTCTTTGGATCCCAGTTGTGATGCCAAAACTTCAAAAATCCAGAAATAGCAAAATTAAAACCACTAATCAATAAATAGTATTTAGCAAGAGTTTACTGTGCCTATAGCAGCCTGGGAACTAGGAGCATTCTAATTCAAAATCTGTTTTGAAATTCAGGAGCATGACCTTACAGGATGGATGATAAAGAGAATAAGGAAACCGTCTTAAACTTTACAGTGATTGGTTATTACAGTGGTGGTTTCTACACTAAAGAATCTGGTTAAAAATGATTATCTTCTACCAGTTTTGGAAGATGACTTAAGTCTCATGATTCTAAGTTTACAAGCAACCCAAGTTAAATTTCTCCTCTTTTGCAGAATATGCAAAATTAGGTTTCACTTGTGCAGCTTAAATAGCTTTGTCTACTTAGGGAATTTTCAAATCCAGTCTCTGTTTTGTATTTAAATTTATTTTTTTAATGATTTATTTATTTTCGAGAGAGAGCACGCATGAGCAGGGGAGGGAAAAAGAGAGAGAAGGAAACAGGGGATCCAAAGCCGGCTCTGTGCTGACAGCAGAGAGCCTGATGTGGGGCTTGAACTCAAGAACCCTGAGGCCACGACCTGAGCCGAAGTCTGATGCAACTCAGGCACCCCATCTGTTTTGTATTTAGATTTAACAGCACCTTGGACTCCCCATCCTGAACATTGCCCTTAATAAAGGAAATTTTCAGGGTGCCTGTGTGGCTGTTGGTTAAGCAACTAACTCCAGCTCAGGTCATGATCTCAAGGTTCATGGGTTCTAGCCCCACAATGGGTTCTGTGCTGACAGCTCAGAGCCTGGAGCCTGGTTCAGATTCTGGGTCTCCCTCTCTCTCTGCTCCTCCCCTGCTCATTCTCGTTCTCTGTCTCTCAAAAATAAATAAACATTAAAAAATTTTTTTAAACAAATAAATAAAGATAATTATCAACCTTTATTGTTTGTGGGCCCTGTTTCTGGGCTCCCAGGGAAGCTATACTTTAACATTTACCAAGGTCAAAATGACTCTGAAAAAACCTCAAAGCATGGGGTCTATTTCTGCCCTGAGTACATACTGTACCTCTGCTTTGTTAAAATAAAACGGTGCATTCCAACCATTAAAAAGATACAAAAAACAATAATAATCTCCCTGGTTCCCACAAGGTTAAAGTCATACAGCCTTGCACATATAAAAACATAAGATAACGTTTGTAACTTTCCGGAAGGTCCTTCATCATGATTATTTGTATCTCTCTCTCTCTCTCTCTCTCTCTCTCTCTCTCTCTCTCTCTCTCTCTCTCTCTCCTTCTCTCTCTCTCTATATATGTATGTAAAAAACCCTGCACCAAAGGTTCCTTTCCTGGAGAACTCTCTTCTTTGTGAAGACTGTGTACCGCTGCAGCTGTTCTAACTTGAGCTGGGATAAAAATAAAACTCTTTTCCTTTGTCTTTAAAATTAAAAAAAAAAAAAAAAAAAAAAAAAAAAAGTTTGTTCCTTTCTCATGGACGCTCTCGAGAAAGAGCAAAGCGCTTTATCAGATTCCTGCACTTGATACAGTAGGTAAAGAATAAAAAGAAGCAAATGCATGCAAACTCAAACACCCACCCACCCACACAGACTCAGGCACTCACACACATTCTTGGGGTCATTTGCTCTGCCAGCAGCTTCTAAGGCTCTAGAATCCATACCAGATAAACAGTGCCTGTTCCTGGAGGCTTTCCGGTAAAGAAAAACTGTAAGGCAATGGTGTCTCTTTCTGACCAGGCCAAAAGCCAGCACCCTGTGATGGGGGAGCTGGCCGCTCCACGCAAGTCCCGCCATCAGGACATCTCTTTTGAATTCTGTGGAGTAGCCTGCAGACCAGAGCCAGGGCCTGGTCCGAGTGGGCCGAGTTGGAGCCACTCAGGGTGCCCTGTGGGACTTCGGGAATGTGGGTAGAGTAAGCACTGGCCCCGATCGACAAGGCAAGAGCCAGATGCGTGGGCCTGCGCTGAGCATTAGAGGCGGCTCATAGAACGGTGCAATCAGCCTCTAGCGCTACAGCCAAGACTACTCTTCCGGGAAGAAACCCGTGATCGCGTAATCGGCGTGATCGCGTGAGCTTTACGGGTGCCGACAGGGAAATCCTGGGATGAGAAACAGAGAGATGCCCTGGTATCAGAGGCCCCTGTTCCCAGACTCCTCCCTAAGCGGTCCGGCTAAAAACCACCTATCATGCAAACCCAATCCTCTTGGACACCTAGTCTATCCCATTCAGAGTCACAGTGCAGCAGTGCCTTATCAGGCCCTGAGCAAGTGACTGTCCAAAGGCTGTATAGGGTCGTGTCACCCTAGGCCAGAAGCGGAGCATATACTGCACATGCTCAGGCTGTGTATCTATAACTTTCCAAAAGCCTGAATGGCGTTGGGTCGCAAGTGGGGCTTCTGAATCCAGAACCTCAACCCCTAATCCAACATCTGCTAAAACATGAATATATTCACTCTTGCGACTTCTATATTGCACTGTTGATTGCCAGAGCAATTAAAGAGTGAAATAAAAGATGTTCAGATTGGAAAGCAATTTGAATCTCTATTCATACGTAGATGACATGATCTTGCATACAGTAAATCTTAATGACTCTGTCATAAACCTATTAGTATTAATAAACAAGTTCAATAGGTATACAGGCTATGAAATCAGTATATTTAAATCAATTGTATTTCTATACACTTGGAGTGAACAATCTGAAAATGAAATTAAGGAAACGATTTTATTTAAAATAGCATCAAGGGGCGCCTGGGTGGCGCAGTCGGTTAAGCGTCCGACTTCAGCCAGGTCACGATCTCGCGGTCCGTGAGTTCGAGCCCCGCGTCAGGCTCTGGGTTGATGGCTCGGAGCCTGGAGCCTCTTTCCGATTCTGTGTCTCCCTCTCTCTCTGCCCCTCCCCCGTTCATGCTCTGTCTCTCTCTGTCCCAAAAATAAATAAACGTTGAAAAAAAAAAAATTTTAAAATAGCATCAAAAAGAATTTAATTATTAGAATTAAATTTAACAAAAGATATACAAAGCTTGTCCCTAAAAATTACAAATCACTACTGAAATAAATAAGAGCAAAATAAATGGAAATATATCCCATATTTATAACTTGGGAGACTTTATACTGTCAAGATGACAATGCTACACATGATTATCTTCAGATTCAACTCAATCCCTATTAGAATCCCAGGTGGCTTTTTAAAGAAATTGACACTCATTCCTAAAAATTCATATGGAAACTGAAGGGACCCAGAAGAGCCAAATCAACAAAAAACAAAACATGTTTTAACAGAGTAACAAATCTGGAGGACTAATACTCCCAATTTTAAAACTTACTATAAATCCACAGTAATGAAGACAATAAGGTACTGGCATAGGATAGATAAATAGCTCAATGGAATCAAATTGAACCCAAGAGTAAACCCATATATTATGGTCAATTCATGTTTTAAAATATAATTTATTGTCAAATTGGCTAAAATACAGTGTCTACAGTGTGCTCTTGGTTTTAGGGTAGATTCCCATGATTCATGGGTTACATACAACACCCAGTGCTCATACTAACAAGTGCCCTCTTCAATGCCCAGCACCCATTTTCCCCTCCCCCACCCCCTTCCATCAACCCTCAGTTTGTTCTCTGTGTTTAAGAGTCTCTTAGGGTTTGTATAGTCAATTCATTTTTGAAAAGTATGCCATGACCACAAATGGGGAAAGAACAGACTCCAACATTATATGCAACTGTATATGCAAATGCAAAAAAAAAAAAAAAAAAAAAAACAAAAAACATGAATTTGCTTTCCTACTTCACACTGTATACAAAAATTAAATCAAAAGGGATCAAAGGCCTAAATACAGAATGTTTTAAACTATATATAAAATAGTTAAAAATATTTTTGATAAATCTTTATGACCTAGGATTTTCTAAGAAAAATGTTTTCTTAGATATGACACAAAAACTATAAGCTACCAAATTAAAAACATATGTAAGTTAGACTTTATCAAAATTAAAAACCTTTATATTCAAAGGAGATTACCAAAGAAGTAAGGGACAATCAACAGAAATGGAGAAAACGTTTATAAATTTTATATCTGATAATGGTCTACTATCCAGAATATATAAAGAAAACTTTATTCAATAATGAAATAATAAACCAGTTTAAAAATGGGCAAAACATGTGGCCAGATTTTTCTCTAAAAAAGATACTCAAGTGGCCAACTAGCACATGGAAATATGCTCAACATCATTAGTCATCAGGGAAACACAAATCCAAATCACATTTTACTCCCCCAAGATTCGCTTTACACCCACTAGATAGCGAGTGATGTGGGCAAAAATGTGAGGAATTTAGAACCCTCATGCACTACTAGTGGGAATGTAAGGGCACAGCTATTTCGGAAACCAGTCTGGCAGTTCCTCTAAAATTAAACACAAAGTTACCACATGACTCAACAATTCCACTCCTAGATGTGTCCCCAAAAGAAATATAAACAGATGCCCACATAAAAGTTTGTACACAAATTTTCAAAGCAGCATCATATATAGTAGCCAAAATGTGAAAACACTCCAAATATCCATCAATAGATCCATGAGAAAAAATAAGCTTATACAGTGCTGTATTATTTGGCCATAAAAAAGGGATGAACTATTAAGTGAAAAAAAAAATCAGTCACAGAAGACGATGTATAGATAGATAGATAGATAGATAGATAGATAGATAGATAGATTATACCATTACATGTCTATTAAATGTCTAGAATGCACAAATCTATAGAGACAGAAAGTAGATTAGTGGCTGCCTAAGGCAGATGTGGTGGGGATTTGGGGGACTGACAGCTAAATACATGATCTCTTTTTAGAGTGATGAAAATATTCTAAAAGTGACTGTGGTGGTGATTGCACAACTCTGTGACTATACTAAAAACCATTGAATTGTTCAGTTTAAGTGGGTGACTTGGATAGTAGTTGTTTTATATGTAAATAAAGCAATTGAAATATAACAAAGACTTTCTGCTCTTGAGCCTGCCTTTTTTGAGAATGTCCTTTGCCAATATATTGATCACCAAGCACATTGCCTGAGATAGGTGCTTAAATGAAAATATTGTTAAATGAATATGTTCCAATATCAAAAAAAAAAAACAGAGTAAGGCAAAAGAATGTGATGGGAGTTAATAATTTAATAAAGGATATTCACTGAGGACTCTTTTGTGAAGGCAACATTTCTGTTCCACTATATAAATAATTTTACATATCATATTATAAAATTAATAATTTATTTTATTTTTACTTAGACCAGAATCAGATAACACTCACTAATATGAATACAGGCTCAAACAGCCAGTGTGTTTTGGGGGTTTTTGAGAGAGAGAGAGAGAGAGCGAGAGCAAGAGAGAGCACACATGCAAGTGGGGTAGGGGCAAAGGGCGAGACAGAGAATCTCAAGGAGGTTCCACACCCAGAGCAGAGTTTCAAGCTGGCCTGCACTCATGGCCTGAGATGAAATCAGGAGTTGGGACACTCAACAAACTGAGCCATCAGGACCCCTCAAACAGCATCTTTGATTCTTCATTGACTAAATGGAAGTTAAGTCCAAGGAACTGGTTCTTGTACCATCTCATTCATTGCTCGGTTGTTTACCATCAGCTAGAATGCCTGACTGGTTACAAGCATAGGTAAAATGAATGAAGACAAAATTAACGGATAAAAATTGCGAAGGAAAAAGTTTACCTCACCTGATCCTATAAGGCTTACCCTTCATGGGGTGCTATTTGTCTTCAAGTCATATTTAGTTCACTCCTTTTCTTCACACTTCACCAAAAACACTGCTTCCAAACTGCAACTGTGTTGCAGTTGAAGACTTTACTTCCTGGTCAATGCTGATACTGGCTTCTAAATTTCAGGTGATTTGAGACTGGTAAAATAAGAACATGATGACCACAGAAGAAAGGGACAATTGGAGCATATAACTGTGCAGCATTTTTTGGTGCCCAGAGTCTCTATCAGGAGCATGACAATGTGGTATTTCCTGTGCAAAGTTAGGTTACTCCAGATCTAGAAGCTCAATTCCTTGTCTTTTATATCTGGAGCTTATATCACCATTCCCACAGAATTTACATTTGAAAATCTGTGTTTTTCCTATTAAAGGGGTGTTTACAAACATTGGCATTTCTTGTTTGGGAACCAGAATTAGCATCAGTAAGGCAATGACTTCCCTTTGAGTGAGCAAGAAGAATTAGTGCCTGGCAGTCTCTGAATAATATCTCTGCCTCCACTTTTCAACTTTCTAGAGCTCCACATCTCTCTTAAATCCATTTATGGAGTAAAAGAGTTCCAAATGCTATTCTGTGTACATGAAATTACTAGACAAATTCCATCCAATGAAATTGCTTTCTTGGAGTGGTTGGTCGATGGATTTCATTTCCATTTTCATTTTTAACAAATGCTTAGCGTTCTTTCAGAAAATACCATATGAGTAAGCATCTGTGTTTTTTTAAAAATCCAATAAAAAGGCCTAACTTACGGTATGAATGGTAACAACTGTATTACAAATTATTTCAATCTATCCTACAAGGAAAAAAAGACTGTGTTCCCTACTTCAGATTGTAAATAAAAGTATGAGGACTTGGAATAACTATTAATAAAAATATTTGCTCATGGTAGATGTAGATTATTTTTTACAAATTCATCATGATACTGGGTAATAGTATCATGGATATTAATGGGTAATAGTCAACAGACTATTAATATACCTCTGATAACAGATGAAGAGCACAATTACTAAAAAAAAAACAAAGCAAAAAACAAATCTGTTTCTTCTTGTTCAGTCTGTAATACACCAAAAAAACCAGGAAGTGTCTACAGCACATATATTATATATAATATATAAATATTTATATTATATTATGTTATATTATATATATTTTTATAATATATAAATATATTGTATATAATATATATGTGTGTGTGTTTTATATACATATGGCACACAGCATATATACATACATATATGGCACACATACATATATACATACATATATGGCACACAGCATATATATATACATATGCATACATATATATACATATATACATACATATAATATATATAATATATATACATAATATATGTATATGTGTGTGTGTTTTATACACATATGGCACACAGCATATATACATAGTGAATTAGTGAAACGTTTATTATAATTAAACCATTAATCTTATTTGATATTGAAATATCCTTTCATATATGTATATAATTGTGAAATTATCAAAAATTATTTCCATTAGGATTATGGTGTCAAAGTCAAATAATGTGAGAAAAATAATATTATCTACAAAGAAATGAAATAACTTAGTGCATTTATTTCAGTTTTATAAGCAATTACTGACTAAACAATTTGCAGATATAATTGTATTATGAATAGAGATACATGAAAAAATATGGTACGCTACCTTGTGCTTAAAATGTATTTGTGGAAAATATATTACAACATGGTAAAATACATAAAATAAACAAACAAAATAGGTGTATGTATAAAGTACAGAAATATAATCATACTGCCAGGTATATTACCTATAAATATTTTTTTCAATGTATTAAGTTTTAAAATTATATCAGTTAATGCTATTTCATTGTATACTACATTTTTTTCAATTCTCAACTTATAATTTAGAATAGTATCCATCACTTGAGAAGCTTTAATTCTTCTCACAGTAATGTGTCATAAAAGTCTCTCTGTCCTGTACAAATTATTGCATCAAATGTCTACATCTCACAAATGTATGGTTTGAATGAGATAATCTTTAATTCCATGATTATAAAATATCCATTAATCTGTGACAAATATAATTCTATGCAGAGTTTTCTTGTTTTTGTTTTTGTTTTTGTTTTTGTTTTTGTTTTTTTACTAATTACCTGTTTTTCTTTGTCTATTGGGTCAGGTCAGTTATATTTAATAATTACTCTCTCAACTTTAGCCTTTGCTGTTTATTTAAAGTAATGTGGTGATTTACTACTAATGGTATACAATGAATGGGACAGTTTGTTGTGTAAAGATCTTAAACATTGAATTGGTAGCTATACATTTTTGGTACAATTATGTTTGTGTGAAATAAACAACAGTTTCAGATTTATTCTAATTGAAGTATCTCTCCACATGTAGTATTGATGAAAAGAAAAAATAAACTTTTTGATATTTATAACACATTTCCACTCTGCCTTTAGTAAATTCCTTTTCACATACGGAAGGATTCTATTCTCATTGTGCCCTCTTATTTCAGATTTGACATTGGCAGTTTCCTTTGCCTCAATTTTTGCAATTCATAGCTCTAACTAAACTTCCTCATTCTCCTCCAGATATTTGGAGGGATGATGATGCTTTTTCAAAAAAACACTCGCTTAAGAAACTAAAACCACTCTTGCTTTCAAAAGTCCTTTGTTTATAATTTAATAAGGGAACAGGACGCTGTCACATTTTAAGCAATTCCTATTGAAAGAGGTACCTATTGTTATCTTCTCATTGATTTTACTTTTAGCAGTAAAATCATTCCAAGCAAGCAAACTCTATTTTAGTGAAGGTACTTAGATAATAGTTGGCATGAAGAACATGCAATAATGTGAATATTTTTAAAGTTTTAATCACAGAGCTCAGTTAATAAGGTCTTTGTTTATTGGATA
Organism: Herpailurus yagouaroundi; assembly: GCF_014898765.1. NCBI lineage: Eukaryota > Metazoa > Chordata > Mammalia > Carnivora > Felidae > Herpailurus > Herpailurus yagouaroundi. The sequence continues at coordinate 2,334,142 of NW_024412452.1, forward strand.
CTGAGGTCAAGGTTATGTTTCCATATTTGTTCAGATGGGTAACTTGTATATGCTCTGTGATGGGAAATTCATTCTCCATCAGACATCCGTAAATAAAAGGTTGAATATCTAAGCATACTTATTTAAGAACAAAATCTCTAGAGAATGAATCAGATACCTGACATGAACATAGAATGCTAGGCCAGGAGCTCATAAATATTTTTTATGAGAAAATATATTTTCCATATTCTTAGGATAGCTATGTAGTTCTGGTTAGTTCTGGTTGGGATAATTAAGTATAAGGGATGCTTTTACTATCCAGTGGGCAATGTCCATTCTTTGCAAAGAAAGGAAAGATAGCTATTTCTGTTGCATGATTCCTATGATGGTAAATTGTTCTACCCAAGTATTTCGCTCAAGGATATGAGTCCGAATGACTTTGTAATCAGTCTGAGAAAGCATTGGGCTAACAACAAAAACAAAAAAAGATGTCATTTAAAAGGAAATATTTTAACTGGTAAATTCCTTTAAATATTGCACTTGATTAACTTACATCAGTTTATGATACCAGTTTTTGTCACCTGGCCAAGTACCTGGACTAGATAGGATGAGTTTGAAATTTAAGTTCTCATTAAGATAAGGGAATAGTAATGATCTGAAACCTAGAGCTTTTAACTAGAAATCTTGTCCACTTCTTCTAGTTACCTGACCTGACATATGTTCTTTCAGAGTACTTATCTAAGAAGTAAAAGTCTGTAATTTATACCAAATGAATAGGCATTAATTGTAGGATTTTACTTCTGTGAGTTAAGTGATTATAGAATACAAAAAGACTTCAATGTAGAAACTGCAAGGTGATACAGCCATTTCTAGTCCAATTGCTGACCTATAGATAATATTACCACATTTGAATAATTCTAAGAAAAGAGCATGGAATCATGAAATTGGCAATATTTGGATCTAAAATCTGATTCTGGGGGCGCCTGGGTGGCTCAGTCAGTTTAACTTCCGACTTCAGCTCAGGTCATGATCTCACAGTTCATGGGTCCAAGCCCCACATCGAGCTCAGTGCTGACAGCTCAGAGCCTGGAGCCTGCTTTGTATTCTGTTTCCCTCTCACTCTGCCCCTTCCTGGTTCACACTCCCTCTGTCTCTTTCTCAAAAATAAACAAACATTAAAACAAACAAGCAAACAAACAAACAAAAAACCTAAAATCTGACTCTGCCTACGTCCCACTGCCTACCTCTAAAAATGAGAATAATAATAATAGTTGTTTTTGTAGGTATTTTGAGAGGATTAAAATGAGATATACATAAAACAAATACAAATATATGTAAAACACAAAAATATACTTGGAGAAAAAGTACATGATTAATAACCTTACTATCCTTTTCATTCCTTTCAACATGTTAAAAAAAATAGAGCATGGAGGTGTTGGGAAATAATTCTTCTCTAAGCGTCTTGTATTTCTGCACACCTTCTAAGGAAAAAAAAATTAAAAGTTTTTGTTCCAGACTACTTTTTCATGGATGTTGTACAACAAACATACTGGAAGATAATGACAGTATTTTCCTTTTGAGTAACAAGTATTTTACTTGCTTTCCATCAAGTAAAATAAATATAAGTTCTCCCCCTTTGGGTAAAGATTGGACAAATTTGCTAATAGCCTCTTTATAAAACTTATTTCCTAAACTTGGGATTTCTCAACTTGAGTCAAATCTGCAGTAAACACAGCATTATCTGGATTACTGTGGAACATGGAGGGAACAGGAAAAAGATGCAAACATGATGTTCATGCATTATGGGCTGTTAAGAGTCCTTTTTCTCTGAACCAGACAGAGTCTTGTGTCTTCTGCTGGCATTCATAAGGCTGTGGTGGCTAATTTTTTTTTTTTTTTTTTGAGAGAGAGAGAGAGAGCAGGCAAGCATGGGAGGAGTAGAGAGAGATAGAGACAGAGAGAATCCCATGCAGGTTCTGCACTGTCAGCATGGACCCCAAGGTGCAGCTTGAATTCACAAACCATGAGTTCATGACTGGAGCTAAAATCTAGAGTCACATGCTTAACTGACTGAGCTACCCAGGTGTCCCTGTGGGGGCTAATTTATTAGCTTGTAAACAGGGTAAAATCCTTTCATAGTCCCTGACAGGGGAAGAAAGACTCAATGACTAAATAGATTCAGGGATGGTGACATCCAAGGTCATAGATTTGGAATAACTGAAATTGTAAAAAGAAACAACGTAGGCAAAACACACCTGTGCAAAGTCTTACAAGAGGATATCAATGAATGATCTAAAGAGGACCTAAGGTGATTATAATAAGATTATAGTATACTGCCCTACCAGGCACACCTAACTCAAATGCGATTCTGATTTTGCAAGTGGGAATGGAGCCATGGCGAGGGTGGGGGGACAAAAACAAAAAAACCCAAAAACAAGTAAATTTGTCATTAAAGAGTTGGTTCTAGAAAGTTAGTTCCCTCGGCAGCTGACGATAGACTACTGTCAGGGAAAGCATATTCAGGGTAGATTGTGCAGAACTGGCACCACACACGTGGGGAGAGGCATGAATGGCAAGAGAATGAAGGAAGACGTCTTTTAAAAGAAGATTCAACAGTAGAATTTCAGCATTGAGAAGTGTATTGGACTGGATGAACTACGAGGTAACACCGATTTGGAATGTAATGGTTTTTGAAGTATTGTCAGTTGCTGAAAACACATTTAATGCATTTTCCCTAAGGAAAAGCCATTCCATTTGCAACCTGATAGTCTGCAATGATGTGGGAGAAACATCCACACCCACACCCACACCCACACAATCTCCAAATGTAGTACAATAAACTTTTCAGTTGCAGTATCTTTTATTCCACAGGTGGTGAAGTGGGGCTGAAAGCGGGGAGGCTTGCTACCAGACTCACCAAAGGAGAAGTGGGTTATGCCATTCATTTCCTGAGAGCAGCATTGGAGGAAATGAGGGCTGGGTGATGAGCGAAGTACTGTCCGGATCAAGGACAGATGGAGGTTGAGAACCTCTGAGAAATGTGGACTCCACAAGAGGATACTCTTCGTAAAACTAATTTATGTCCTCAAGGAGTTGTGGAATGGGAGTGTTTGCCTAGATGAAGGTGGTAGTGATCACATGGGAAGGGGGTAGAGTTTTCCATACCAGAAGATAAATTAATTGCTTTTGGTTGAAAGTATTCATAAGTATGTTGGTATGTTCAAGGAAAATTGTGTACAAATATTTAAGTGAATTAATCCTACAAAATACAGAGTGAGCACTGAAACTCATAACTAAAAGGGATTGACAAATATTAAATTCCGTATTCAGTTACAACCTCTATTGTTCATTTAGAATCAACTTAAATGCTTCAGTGTACAAAGACATGCTAATATTTTGTGAGTTATACTTAATTACCCTAAAAATGAGAGCAAAAGAAACCACATAAATAAAATCAGTAGTTAACTCTATTTAATAATTACTTTAAATCAGGTCTTTGAAAAAAAATGCTTAAGAAACACCAAGTAGAAATAATAAACCATAGCTTCTTTTTAATCCTGCAGTCTTCTAGACTGCATTAGTTAATGTAATGGAGACATTTTAAGGATAACAAACAAATATGGGAAACCCATTCACATAATTAAACTGAAAAAGTGACAATAGTGACTACTTTGCTTTTCAATCAATGTATCTATATCTATCATATATATATATGTATATATATATATATATATATATATATTTCTAAAAAGTACCGTTCCATTCAATATTTTTGCCACCACCCTGTCAAATCATCTGAAAAGATTATTTTTTCCCATACTTTAGAAATAAGAAAACTAAGAAATACACAGTTTATTTGAATTGATCAAGATCACAAAATTAATAATGTCAAAACTTGTACTAAAAATTTGCTATACTGATTCCTTTGCATTTTATTTTCATTAAAATATAAGTAAATACATGTGATCATTTAGCATCAGTCTCAGTTTGGAGGTATGAGAATTAAGCATACTAAATTGTTAGAGCCAATATTCAAAAACTGAATCTCTTCAACAGCTCTCAAGATTCAACAAAACATATCAAACTGATATTTCCATTCCCAATCATATTCTCCTAGGAATTTATAAAAATAATTGCTTGAATGATTGATTTTGGTTAATGTTGGCAACACCAGCCAATATTGAATAATAGGGTGGCTAATTGTTCTTTTGCTATAGAATAAACTAAGATAGTCTTGGGGAAAAATTTGCTATTTCTTTCTACTTTTTTCTTTTATTTTTCACTTGACCTTTCCTGATTCTCATTACTACCTATTTTCAATCTCTACCTCTGCTGAACATTGCTCAAATGCCAATCGATAAAGTTAATTTGTTGAAGATGAAAACTTTATCATTCTCATTGAAATTTAAGATTTCCTATGGATTTCCTAAAAACCAAAAGGTGGTAAAATGGTAAGCTCATTATTTGAAACATTTTGTTTCTTTTTTCTACTTTTTTTTACTTTAAAGCATATAGCGACATCACATTTATTCACCATGTTATTTCAACCTTGGAAACCATTTTAAGAACTGGAAATAGGTATATAAATGACACGTTAAATTTTCATCAGCAAGTCCTTGAGGTGTTTTCATATTTGACACACCATGGTGTGTAATGAAACATAATGGTTAGAAACTACTAAGATGAAGGGAACTGTATGTGGCCTGCTCACAATATGAAAAAAAACAAAACAAAACAAAAACTTGCTTTACAATATATGAATCATAGCTAAAAAAGAACTGATATGTTTGGGGGTTGTTTTAAATAGAATGATTCACATGGACTTTTACACCTTTGATATTCTTAATTTTTAAGTATGTTTTCTTACATATTCTAAAGTCCCATTTTCAACATTTCTTCATGAAACAAAAAATAGGTAGCTTCCTGATAAGAAGATGAATTCCATTTAAATAATGATTTTGATCACTTGTTACTGAAAATGACAACAACAACAAATCTCTATTGTATCATAAACTCTATTACCTGGTTTTTAATATATGGTATCACTTAGTTTCCAAAGTCTATGGCCTCAGTACTATTGTTATCCTTATTTTCCAAATGAAGAAACTAAGGCTTTAAAGAAATTACATGATTTGCTGTTGATAAACATGAGTAAGTTACTGAGCTGGGGGTCAGCATGCCTCTGTCTGCCTCCAGAAACCAACACTCCTACCCCAAATAATTAACTGTGTGAGTTTCTTAAAATTTATTGCAAACAGTGGGAAGTCAATTCGCCACAAGATACAACATGTGTTTTGAAGGGTCAGCAGAGAAATATTTTGTATCTTATCGAGGTTGAGACACTTCAGGTGTGGGTTGAAGGATACTGGTGATGTAGATTTGGAATGGTGGGTGAAAAAAGAAATGGGTAAGCATCCTAGAATAGTGAGCATGGGGCATGGCTTCAATCAGGGGAATTCTGCAATGATCTAAGTCAGCACAAGCTGAATCTTGTTTCATATTTGTAGACTGATACAGTCAATGGAGTTTACACAGCATGAATTATAAATTGTCAGTTTCATAATCCCGAATACTAAGTAGGAGTTTCTTTCAGCACTGAATGCAGATTTTACAATGTTCTCCCATCAGTATTTTGCCTGAGCACCAACAGTGTCTCTCCTCCATGGAGTCAAGAGAAGCAGGCTCTTGAGTATTGGGTCCTCAGTAGACATTGCCACTTGACTCTGTATTCAGAGCAGTGGTACAGATTCTTTGTATCATGGTATTAGGTCAAACCAAGAGCTCTGTTGACCACTCCTAATTTTGAGCTCAGCTTTTGAACATCAGACTATAATTGATTCTGGAAAATATTAGAATATATAGACAAAAATCATATTGTGTTAAAAAGGAATCTCTGAGGCTCTTTGAAAAGCGATTGCCCATAGCAGCCTTATTCTAGCCAAGCCTAGAGCCTAAAAGCAGTTTTCTTTTTTTTTTTTTAATTCTTTTTTTTTTATATATGAAATTTATTGTCAAATTGGTTTCCATACAACACCCAGTGCTCATCCCAAAAGGTGCCCTCCTCAATACCCATCACCCACCCTCTCCTCCCTCCCACCGCCCATCAACCCTCAGTTTGCTCTCAGTTCTCAACAGTCTCTTATGCTTTGGCTCTCTCCCACTCTAACCTCTTTTTTTTTTTTTTTTTTCCTTCCCCTCCCCATGGGTTCCTGTCAAGTTTCTCAGGATCCACATAAGAGTGAAACCATATGGTATCTGTCTTTCTCTGTGTGGCTTATTTCACTTAGCATCACACTCTCCAGTTCCATCCACATTGCTACAAAAGGCCATATTTCATTTTTTCTCATTGCCACGTAGTATTCCATAGTGTATATAAACCACAATTTCTTTATCCATTCATCAGTTGATGGACATTTAGGCTCTTTCCATAATTTGGCTATTGTTGAGAGTGCTGCTATGAACATTGGGGTACAAGTGCCCCTATGCATCAGCACTCCTGTGTCCCTTGGATAAATTCCCAGCAGTGCTATTGCTGGGTCATAGGGTAGGTCTATTTTTAATTTTCTGAGGAACCTCCACACTGCTTTCCAGAGCCGCTGCACCAATTTGCATTCCCACCAACAGTGCAAGAGGGTTCCCGTTTCTCCACATCCTCTCCAGCATCTATAGTCTCTTGTTTTGTTCATTTTGGCCACTCTGACTGGCGTGAGGTGATACCTGAGTGTGGTTTTGATTTGTATTTCCCTGATAAGGAGCGACGCTGAACATCTTTTCATGTGCCTGTTGGCCATCCGGATGTCTTCTTTAGAGAAGTGTCTATTCATGTTTTCTGCCCATTTCTTCACTGGGTTATTTGCTTTTCGGGTGTGGAGTTTGGTGAGCTCTTTATAGATTTTGGATACTAGCCCTTTGTCCGATATGTCATTTGCAAATATCTTTTCCCATTCCGTTGGTTGCCTTTTAGTTTTGTTGGTTGTTTCCTTTGCTGTGCAGAAGCTTTTTATCTTCATAAGGTCCCAGTAATTCACTTTTGCTTTTAATTCCCTTGCCTTTGGGGATGTGTCGAGTAAGAGATTGCTACGGCTGAGGTCAGAGAGGTCTTTTCCTGCTTTCTCCTCTAGAGTTTTGATGGTTTCCTGTCTCACATTCAGGTCCTTTATCCATTTTGAGTTTATTTTTGTGAATGGTGTGAGAAAGTGGTCTAGTTTCAACCTTCTGCATGTTGCTGTCCAGTTCTCCCAGCACCATTTGTTAAAGAGACTGTCTTTTTTCCATCGGATGTTCTTTCCTGCTTTGTCAAAGATGAGTTGGCCATACGTTTGTGGGTCCAGTTCTGGGGTCTCTATTCTATTCCATTGGTCTATGTGTCTGTTTTTGTGCCAATACCATGCTGTCTTGATGATGACAGCTTTGTAGTAGAGGCTAAAGTCTGGGATTGTGATGCCTCCTGTTTTGGTCTTCTTCTTCAAAATTACTTTGGCTATTCGGGGCCTTTTGTGGTTCCATATGAATTTGAGGATTGCTTGTTCTAGTTTCGAGAAGAATGCTGGTGCAATTTTGATTGGGATTGCATTGAATGTGTAGATAGCTTTGGGTAGTATTGACATTTTGACAATATTTATTCTTCCAATCCATGAGCAGGGAATGTCTTTCCATTTCTTTAAATCTTCCTCAATTACCTTCATAAGCTTTGTATAGTTTTCAGCATACAGATCCTTTACATCTTTGGTTAGATTTATTCCTAGGTATTTTATGCTTCTTGGTGCAATTGTGAATGGGATCAGTTTCTTTATTTGTCTTTCTGTTGCTTCATTGTTAGTGTATAAGAATGCAACTGATTTCTGTACATTGATTTTGTATCCTGCAACTTTGCTGAATTCATGTATCAGTTCTAGCAGACTTTTGGTGGAGTCTATCGGATTTTCCATGTATAATATCATGTCATCTGCAAAAAGCGAAAGCTTGACTTCATCTTTGCCAATTTTGATGCCTTTGATTTCCTTTTGTTGTCTGATTGCTGATGCTAGAACTTCCAGCACTATGTTAAACAACAGCGGTGAGAGTGGGCATCCCTGTCGTGTTCCTGATCTCAGGGAAAAAGCTCTCAGTTGTTCCCCGTTGAGGATGATGTTAGCTGTGGGCTTTTCATAAATGGCTTTTATGATCTTTAAGTATGTTCCTTCTATCCCGACTTTCTCAAGGGTTTTTATTAAGAAAGGGTGCTGGATTTTGTCAAAGGCCTTTTCTGCATCGATTGACAAGATCATATGGTTTTTCTCTTTTTTTTTGTTAATGTGATGTATCACGTTGATTGATTTGCAAATGTTGAACCAGCCCTGCATCCCAGGAATGAATCCCACTTGATCATGGTGAACAATTCTTTTTATATGCCGTTGAATTCGATTTGCTAGTATCTTATTGAGAATTTTGGCATCCATATTCATCAGGGATATTGGCCTGTAGTTCTCTTTTTTTACTGGGTCTCTGTCTGGTTTAGGAATCAAAGTAATACTGGCTTCATAGAATGAGTCTGGAAGTTTTCCTTCCCTTTCTATTTCTTGGAATAGCTTGAGAAGAATAGGTATTATCTCTGCTTTAAACGTCTGGTAGAACGCCCCTGGGAAGCCATCTGGTCCTGGACTCTTATTTGTTGGGAGATTTTTGATAACTGATTCAATTTCTTCACTGGTGATGGGTCTGTTCAAGCTTTCTATTTCCTCCTGATTGAGTTTTGGAAGAGTGTGGGTGTTCAGGAATTTGTCCATTTCTTCCAGGTTGTCCAATTTGTTGGCATATAAGTTTTCATAGTATTCCCTGATAATTGTTTGTATCTCTGAGGGATTGGTTGTAATCATTCCCTTTTCATTCATGATTTTATCTATTTGGGTCATCTCCCGTTTCTTTTTGAGAAGCCTGGCTAGAGGTTTGTCAATTTTGTTTATTTTTTCAAAAAACCAACTCTTGATTTCGTTGATCTGCTCTACAGTTTTTTTAGATTCTATATTGTTTATTTTTGCTCTGATCTTTATTATTTCTCTTCTTCTGCTGGGTTTAGGCTGCCTTTGCTGTTCTGCTTCTATTTCCTTTAGGTGTGCTGTTAGATTTTGTATTTGGGATTTTTCTTATTTCTTGAGATAGGCCTGGATTGCAATGTATTTTCCTTTCAGGACTGCCTTCGCTGCGTCCCAAAGCGTTTGGATTGTTGTATTTTCATTTTTGTTTGTTTCCATATATTTTTTAATTTCTTCTCGAATTGCCTGGTTGACCCACTCATTCGTTAGTAGGGTGTTCTTTAACCTCCATGCTTTTGGAGGTTTTCCAGACTTTTTTCTGTGGTTGTTTTCAAGCTTCATAGCATTGTGGTCTGAAAGTATGCATGGTATGATTTCAATTCTTGTAAACTTATGAAGGGCTGTTTTGTGACCCAGTATATGATCTATCTTGGAGAATGTTCCATGTGCACTCGAGAAGAAAGTATATTCTGTTGCTTTGGGATGCAGAGTTCTAAATAGATCTGTCAAGTCCATCTGATCCAATGTCTCGTTCAGGGCCCTCGTTTCTTTATTGACCGTGTGTCTAGATGATCTATCCATTTCTGTAAGTGGGGTGTTAAAGTCCCCTGCAATTACCACATTCTTATCAATAAGGTTGCTTATGTTTATGAGTAATTGTTTTATATATTTGGGCACTCTGGTTTTCGGCACATAGACATTTATAACTGTTACCTCTTCCTGATGGATAGACCCTGTCACTATTATATAATGTCCTTCTTCATCTCTTGTTACAGCCTTTAATTTAAAGTCTAGTTTGTCTGATATAAGTATGATTACTCCAGCTTTCTTTTGGCTTCCAGTAGCATGATAAATAGTTCTCCATCCCCTCACTCTCAATCTAAAGGTGTCCTCAGGTCTAAAATGAGTCTCTTGTAGACAGCAAATAGATGGGTCTTGTTTTTTTATCCATTCTGATACCCTATGTCTTTTGGTTGGTGCGTTTAATTCATTTACATTCAGTGTGATTATAGAAAGATATGGGTTTAGAGTCATTGTGATGTCTGTATGTTTTATGCTTGTAGTGACGTCTCTGGTACTTTGTCTCACAGGGTCCCCCTTAGGATCTCTTGTAGGGCTGGTTTAGTGGTGACAAATTCCTTCAGTTTTTGTTTGTTTGGGAAGACCTTTATCTCTGCTTCTATTCTAAATGACAGGCTTGCTGGATAAAGGATTCTCGGCTGCATATTTTTTCTGTCTAGCAAACTGAAAATCTCGTGCCAACTCTTTCTGGCCTGCCAAGTTTCAAAAGAGAGATCAGTCACGAGTCTTATAGGTCTCCCTTTATATGTGAGGGCACGTTTACCCCTTGCTGCTTTCAGAATTTTCTCTTTATCCTTGTATTTTGCCAGTTTCACTATGATATGTCGTGCAGAAGATCGATTCAAGTTACGTCTGAAGGGAGTTCTCTGTGCCTCTTGGATTTCAATGCCTTTTTCCTTCCCCACTTCAGGGAAGTTCTCAGCTATTATTTCTTCAAGTACCCCTTCAGCACCTTTCCCTCTCTCTTCCTCCTCTGGGATACCAATGATGCGTATATTATTTCTTTTTAGTGTATCACTTAGTTCTCTAATTTTCCCCTCATACTCCTGGATTTTTTTATCTCTCTTTTTCTCAGCTTCCTCTTTTTCCATAACTTTATCTTCTAGTTCACCTATTCTCTCCTCTGCCTCTTCAATCTGAGCCGTGGTGGTTTCCATATTGTTATGCATTTCATTTAAAGCGTTTTTCAGCTCCTCGTGACTGTTCCTTAGTCCCTTGATCTCTGTAGCAAGAGATTCTCTGCTGTCAGCTATACTGTTTTCAAGCCCAGCGATTAATTTTATGACTATTATTCTAAATTCACTTTCTGTTATATTATTTAAATCCTTTTTGATCAGCTCATTAGCTGTTGTTATTTCCTGGAGATTCTTCTGAGGGGAATTCTTCCGCTTGGTCATTTTGGATAGTCCCTGGCGTGGTGAGGACCTGCAGGGCACTTCCCCTGTGCTGTGGTGTATAACTGGAGTTGGTGGGCGAAGCCGCAGTCAGACCTGATGTCTGTCCCCAGCCCACCGCTGGGGCCACAGTCAGACTGGTGCCTGCCTTCTCTTCCCCTCTCCTAGGGGCGGGATTCACTGTGGGGTGGGGTGGCCTGTCTGGGCTACTTGCACACTGCCAGGCTTGTGATGCTGGGGATCTGGCGTCTTAGCTGGGGTGGGTAGGCAAGGTGCACAGGGGCAGGAGGGGCAGGCTTAGCTTGCTTCTCCTTAGGTGATCCACTTCAGGAGGGGCCCTGTGGCAGCAGCAGGGAGTCAGATCCGCTGCCGGAGGTTTGGCTCCGCAGAAGCGCAGAGTTGGGTGTTTGCGCGGAGCGAGCAAGTTCCCTGGCAGGAACTGGTTCTCTTTGGGATTTTGGCTGGGGGATGGGCGGGGAAGATGGCGCTGGCGAGCGCCTTTGTTCCCCACCAAACTGAGCTCTGTCATCCGGGGGCTCAGCAGTTTTCCTTCCCTTTGTCCTCCAGCCTTCCTGCTTTCTGAGCAGAGCTGTTAACTTATGACCTCCCAGCCGCTAAGTCGCGCTTGCTGTCGGAACACAGTCCGTCAGGCCCCTCCGCTTTTTGCAAGCCAGACTCGGGGGCTCTGCTTGGCCGGCGAGCTGCCCCTCCGCCCCGGCTCCCTCCCGCCAGTCCGTGGAGCACGCACCGCCTCGCCGCCCTTCCTACCCTCTTCCGTGGGCCTCTCGTCTGCGCTTGGCTCCGGTGACTCTGTTCTGCTAATCCTCTGGTGGTTTTCTGGGTTATTTAGGCTGGTGTAGGTGGAATCTAAGTGATCAGCAGGACGCGCGGTGAGCCCAGCGTCCTCCTACGCCACCATCTTCCCTCCTCCTAAAAGCAGTTTTCTACCATTTTATCTTTTATATTTAAATACTGAAGCTTTGCTTCATGTACTGCTCTCATTGTTTTTCTAATTCTAATCAGTTTTCTCTTTTTATTTGTATTATGTATGTGAGTTAGTTTTCTAAAATTTAACATCAGGCATTGAACAAATAATAAATAACTAAATTTTTCATTTTGTTTTTTCTCTGCTGTTGCTTTTATTAATTTAGTTATTTTATCTTCACCAAATAATGTTTTTGAAACAGGAAGTTAGATTGAGCAGATTACATAAGGTTGTTGTATGTATTAAGTAGGCTTCCTTATAAATAACATTTGCGTGTAAGCTGGAAATTTCCACTAGAAACTCTGAGTGCCAGAATAATAAAAATATTTATAATATTAATAATAATAACAATGATAATTTATCAGGTATTTATTAAATTCCAAGGCTAATGGTACATTAATTTTATAATTTCATTTAATTCTATCAAAAATCCATTGAACTATGTATTGCCATTACTTTCATTTTTATAGTACTGACCAATTGGCTTTAACATTCCCTTCAGATTGATTAAGATTTAGGTGGACTTCTAACTGACCCTAGGCCTCTGATGTCCCTTTTCTTAGAACATTTACTTTAGAAAGTTTATAATTACACACTCTCTCTCTGCCCCTTTGAGTTATAAATCTTTTTTAAAAATCTCTCCACAGTTTAAAACCCAAGAATGTCTCTTTCAAGGACCTGGGAGCCATCCATTTGAAATGTGACCACCCAGGAAGATGATGTCATGATCTCCCAGTCTCTGAGGTACAGTAGGAACTATGGGTACTGATTAGCAAACATACGTGGCTTAACCACAGAGAAAAACATTTAGATTTAGATATAGCTCAATCCCACTGTTTTTGCTATGAAAGAATTAGAATAATACTGAGAAAAATCGACTAACTTGTACAAAGCAACACAAGTAAAAAGTGATGGAGTCCAGGTTCATACATGGTCTTTCTGTGTAATGAAAATTCTGCCATTTCAGCTTTTTTTAAAAATAGAAGTCAATTATGTATTTTTAGAAGTCTGTGACTTTCCATTAGTAATAACAGCAACAATAACAGTAACAACAATAATGATGATTCATTAATAGCAAGTGTAATGCTATTAGAAATAAAACTCTCAGGGGCCTGGGTGGCTCAGTCTGTTGAGCCTCCGACTTCACCTCAGGTCACAATCTGATGGTTCATGGGTTAGAACCCTGCATCAGGCTCTGTGATGACAGTTCAGAGCCTAGAGCCTGCTTCAGATTCTGTCTCCCTCTCTGCCCCTCCCCTGCTCACATGTCTCTCTTTCTGTCTCAAAAATAAATAAACATTTAAAAAATGAAAATAAAAAAATAAAACTCTAGGGGCACCTGGGTGGTTCAGTCGTTTAAGTGTCTAACTTCGGCTCTGGTCATGATCTCACTGCTCGTGGGTTCAAGCCTGGGTCAGGCTCTGTGCTGACAGCTCGGAGCCTGAAGCCTGCTTCAGATTCTGTCTCTGTCTCTCTGCACCTCCCCTGCTCACTCTCTGTTTCTGTCGGTCTCTGTCTCAAAAAAAATTTTTTTTAATTAAAAAAAACTGTCAATATTTTCATAATATTCTTCTGGGTGACCAACCACTTGATTTGAGATATCTATGGTTCTAGTGCTTTTCTTTTCTTTTCTTTTCTTTTCTTTTCTTTTCTTTTCTTTTTTTTTTTTTAGGTTTATTATCAAGTTGAGGGAGTAAGCAGGAAAGAAAAGAGACAGAATTGACATGTAATTAACATGTAATTGATGCATTCGCATCAAAGAAGATGAAAGGATAACTGGGTGTGCGGTATGAACTGCAGTTTTCTGGTAGCCTGCAGAAGAAAACCGTAGAAGAAGCAGCGCACCACACAGCGCAAACTTAGGGCTTGTCAAAGTAAAAAGAAAAAAAAAAATCAATGCAATCGAAGTGATATTAACACGCTGGAATAAGAAAATTAATGTTGCTGATGTGAAATTATTGGTTCCATAATAGTTTAATTTAAATGAGAATATTTATAAATAAGAGGTAAAATAATAAAGTACTTAAATTTGAATTTGTGTATTTAATCAAGGTGTGATTGAAATGAAGTTTAGGTCAAATGGGCCATTATCAGTTTTAAGGGAAAATAGTGCATTTTACTCAAGCCTGAAAAATATTATATTAAGGAACACAGGAAGAGGCGACTCCCATCCTGGAAGAAGGTCAAACATAGGAAGATTAGCATGGTGGCAATCTCAGCTTTATGGACCTGTAAAGAAAATACTGCAATAATAAAGACTGCAAGGTTTATAAAATATTACTAAAGATTAATTTGATGTGAAGAAAGAAAAATGAAAGAAGAAAGGAATGAAGGAATGAACAAACAGATGAATCAAGGAAGGAAACAGCAGTGTGATATTTCACTAGTCCTGCCATATTGAATTATTCGTTTACCAAATTTCTATGTTTTCATTTGCATACTGTAACTGTTTTATGAAGAACTAACTCAAACTGATGTTAATGAATGAGATATGAAAATAACATGAGATTTTTTTCTATCCACTGGAATGAATATGGGAAGGAAAGGAAGGAAACATAATAGGAACAATTCTAATACAGCTGCACACAAAAAACAAAAAAACAAAAAAACAAAACAAACAAACAAACAAAAAAAACCACCCAAACCAAAAACCAAAAATACCCAACCACAACCTAATTTCTATTCTTTACACAATGGTATACCAGACTTAAATCCAGTCCCCTTAAACACAGTTTATGCTGGATGATTACTTGGCCTGAGTATTTACACATGAGTAATTGTCACATTATATAAATTTATTTTCTTATTCATTTGATTTGTCTTCCAAATATAGATTATTAGATCAAATGTAAACATTTCTAGCAGTTTATGTATAGGCTATAAAGTACCATAAGCATATACATACATGTACATATACAAATATATACACACATATAGCTATATATATCACTATATATAATCTAAATTTATCCTCCCATTGAATTTGTAGGGTGAATATCTGGTTTTATACCTTAATAATTGCACCTAAAGTCATTATTTAGAACATAAAATCATTATTCATAAACATTAGCAAAGACGAGGAGCAGTCTATCTCTAATGACTGCTCCCAAGACAAGCTCTGAGCTCAAAGGAGGTAAAGCACAGCAAAATCACAGACTATTTTCAACTGAACACCTTACCTTACTCTCACCACAAATTGCACTGGGTGGAGAATAACAGTATATAAAATATCATTCGTTAATATCAATGGTAGGATATGTAATGATCTCACAATTCCTATTTTTAATATTGATCCTATTTGTTTCTTAAATCATTTAAATATATTCAGTGTAGTATGTTAAAAATCAAAATAAGCCAGGGGCGCCTGGGTGGCGCAGTCGGTTAAGCGTCCGACTTCAGCCAGGTCACGATCTCGCGGTCCGTGAGTTCGAGCCCCGCGTCGGGCTCTGGGCTGATGGCTCAGAGCCTGGAGCCTGTTTCCGATTCTGTGTCTCCCTCTCTCTCTGCCCCTCCCCCGTTCATGCTCTGTCTCTCTCTGTCCCAAAAATAAATAAACGTTGAAAAAAAAATTAAAATAAGCCATAAAAACACGGAGCACTACCATTTTGTTTTCATGAGCAGATCACTGTCAGCAGTTGCTTGTGCTTCCTTTACAGTTACAGCCATTTACATATAAATATGTACATTTACACATTTTGACTATGTTGGTTTTTATTTTGTACATTGGCAGTATCATGACTGCAATCACTGGTCTGTGGCTTGTTCTTTGTGTAGAGCATTATACCTGTGAGATCTTCCTCAACACGTTCTTTTTTAAAGGCTTCAAATTTTAAAATATAGTCCTGAAACAGCCTTTTTTATTTTATTCTACTGTGGATATATTTCTAGTAATGCAGCCTTTAAAATATGACAACATTGCTGGTTTTTAAACCAACTCTGAGCATTTCTTTCTAAACTAAAACTATAATTTTCTTTTTAAGTACAGTTGATCCTTGAAAAACATGGAGTTTTTTCAATACTCATGAAGTCAAAACTCCATGCATAGCATTTGATTCCCCAGAAGGTTAACTACTAATAAATAGCTTACTGTTAACTGGAAGCCTTACAGACATCATAAACCGTTATTTAACACATATTTTATCTGTTATGTATTATATACTGTATTCTTACAAAAAAGTAATCTAGAGAAACAAAAATGTTATTAAGAAAACCATAAGGGGAAATACACTTACAGTACTATACTATAAAATAATTCATGTACAAGGGGATCTGAGCAGTTCAAACCCATGCTGTTCAAGGGTCCACTGTATGAAAGTAGCTGTGGCACAGTTTTAATGATATAGTCTTTTTGTTATTATAAGTTTAATTGTTAAATATATTAATACTTACAACATTGATAGTGCAGTAATTTACTAACTACTATGAAAAACACATTCCACAAAATTGTCACTTTTGCCATAAACTTCACTTGTACCTTATTATTTCTCAAAAATAATACAGAACTTTATTTACCAATATTTTACTAAGACTTTTTCAATGATGTTCACTTTTTTTAGTTTTATAGATTGTTTCAACATAATTATTTCCTTTCAAAAGAGTATTTAAAAGTTTGTCATCTTTTATAATGCTTTGACACAGGTAAAATAGAATTTTCTTCCTTGAATAATTAAGGAATAGAACCATAATAATATTCTGATCTCAGTCTGGCACACTTTGTGACAACTTTCTTATTTGAGGCCCTTACTATTGGTCCTCTAGGTATTTGCTCTTTAAGCTGTTCTTATGAGTCAACTGTATAATAGGGAATTATAAGTCTGGCTTTACCCTTCTTTGCATTAACATCTAATACCCACAGATTTTTGTCATGTTTTTCCAGTTCTAAGAAAAACAATGTGTTGACCAAGAATTTCATGCTTACATTTTTTTTAATTCATGTCTAAAGGTTAAAGACTGAGAGCTTCAACTGAAATGGGCGAGGATTCTTAATTGTAATATACACGAGGCCTTTTGGGACAAAATAAAACAAAGCAAACTTAATGTTTGAACTCTGATGGTGATGATTGAGAAATGGATAAAGAAATCCAGTGAAAAGGACTTGTCGTAAGCATTTAATCCATTTCGAAATAGAGCTAAGATTCTGAAAAATGGTGGAATGTAAACATAGAAGTTAAATGTCATAGATTTTGACAGTGAATGGAGCATTTCAAGAAGAAACATGAGGGGTACTGAGGAGGGCACCTGGTGGAATGAGCACTGGGTGTTGTATGGAAACCAATTTGACAAAAAATTTCATATTAAAAAAATAAAAAGAAGAAGAAGAAATGTGAATTTGTTAAGTTTCTTATTTTTCTAGTGATTCTTATATCTATTTTATATTGGTTAACTGATTTTAAATATATTATTCGAAGTTACAAATGGAAGAAACTAAAATATATATATATTAGATATATAGATGTAAATATCTATTTACATCTATCTATCTATCTATCTATCTATAAATGAACTAATTGAGTGTTAGAAAAATGAAGGAGAAGTGGTAAAATAATAATTGTTTTCCTTTCTCATGGTGGATACATCCCAGCTTCTCCTTACTCCCAGATTCAGGTAAGGAAATCAAAGCTAAAGAGGTTTTGTAGCCTTGTTAATATCCACACAAATAGCTAGTGCAATTTTACTATTAAAACTCAAGTGTTCCCTGGGGCGCCTGAGTGGCTCTGTGGTATAGCTTCTGACTTCAGCTCCGGTCATGATCTCATGGTTAGTGACTTCCAGCCGCCCCTGCCCCTCCCCCAAGTCAGGGGAGCCTGACAGCTCAGAGACTGGAGCTTGCTTTGGATTCTGTCTCCCTCTCTCTCTGCCCCTCCCCCACTCACCCTTTGCCTCTCTCTCAAAGATGAATAAACATTAAAAAATAATTAAAAAATAAAAATAAATAAAACTCAAGTGTTCCCTAATTTCCTGTTCATGCTCTAAAACTCTATAATACTCTGGTTTTAGGGGGTTCCACATTAAATAATTTATCCAATAAATCAATGTTTTCCATTTTCTATAGCACATTTATGAGATTTCAAACACTTATTCATAATTATAACCAAGGTAAATTATGTCAAGCTTACTTGAATCACATGGCATTTAATATACTTGAAAAATTAAAATAATTAAAATTAAAATATTCAATGACATTGCAGCAATAATAATATAGCAGCATAGAAAACATCTGACTACATTTCTTCTTACTGAAATATTCAAAGTAAATGGGTTGAACAATACATTATCACTACTTGAGGTGAAAGGTTCTGAATTTATGTGGTGTATTTTCCATGTTTTCAAAAAACTTTCATACTCATAATCTCAGAAGAAGCTAGCATCTTACTCAGAGTCAGATAGCAATTATAGACAGAAAAAAACCTAGACCCTTCAGCTTCCTCACTCTGGTTTTAGACGCTTTACAATTTTTTTTTAATGTGGAAGGTGATGATTATCCCCGTGTTAATAGGTCTGATTTACACTGTGCTGAAAAAGAGTTATTAGTTGTTTTTGACAAAGGGGCCCTTCTCAGGAGTCTAAATTATCTTCCACTATGGAAGAGAAAGAAACAAAAAGCAATGATAATAATCCATTCATCTTTTGCAACAATCAGTCATACATTCTGCCATCACACAGAGTCAACCTTACCCTGATGTTAGGATCATTCTAACTTGATATGTATACTACTACCCTTAGTATCATTCTTCCCTGACTCTTGCTAATCTGATCGCAATCTGGGAACATTCATGGTGACTCTTTGCTGCTAGTATTCTACTTTAAACTGCAAAGCAAAAATTAAAATGCTTTAAAAAATGTTTAAAGGAGGAATTAAACTCATTCCCCCCAAATATTAGCTAATATGCCAAAAGAATCCTAATGCAAAAAAATGCTTCAGAGTAAATCAGAAAACCACATAGAACTGGTATAAGACTTCTTAAATATATATATATATATATATATATATATATGTGTTATTAAACTGTACTTAGTATAAATAAGTGAAAAAGGTCTAAGAATATTGTTTGTTTCTTCTCATTCAGGTAATAGTTCTTCACACATGTTAGACTCAAGTCACTCAATTCAGAAATGAACTAGTACACTATAATCTCAGCTTCTTCACATTTATTCTTGCCCATTTCTTAGACTCTCCATGGCATTTCCAAAGAAGGTCTCCCTAGCTCAGAAAACTAGAATTTTAAAACAGCATGTCATTCTGGTCTATCTTTTCAACAAAGTGGTGGGATTGATTCCCCCTTTCCCTCTGTCCCCTTTTTTAACACTCCTTTTCCCTTAAACACAGGTTAAAACAGTTAAGTAAGGTAAGAGCCACTAGCTCCCCGATTTCCAATGAAAACAACACTACAAACTAAAACAACAACATAAATATCTGAAAGGGATTCAGACAATTGTGAGAGAACGGCTTCCTCAGACACTGAATGTGTGGCTGGTGTCTGAATGGCCAGCCCTTGCATGGATGAGCAGTTCACAGGAGGCGGACATCCAGAGAGAAGAAAATAAAAGTTGTTTTTTATCATCAGGAGAGGGGGCATTCTGAAAGGTTAATAATTACTAGTGGCCAGAGCACTAGGCATAGAATTTGTGCAATCGAGTGCAAAATAAAAATGCCAGGACCCTTTTCTAAATGGAAGGAAAAAGCACTTTCTTTCTTGACCTTTCCTGATGTTTTGTATTTGGCATTTAATTCTTGCACACCCTCAGGCATGGGAAAATTCGTGGGCCAAGTGTAGACCCTCGTGGGCACCCCAAGTCCTACCTTGCAGAGTGGGTACTCAGAACCTGCACCTGACCCTACCTGTACTATGCCCAAGACCCCACTGGTGAAGGGAGATTCACTCAAAGCAAGGAAGCGGGCAGCTGAGAACATATTATGCCATTGGACTTCATTAAGTTAAAAGAAAATTATGAATAATTTCAAACTGACAGCCACAAAGCATCAAACTCCAAGCACGGCCCTTCCTGTGTGACACTGGTCTTATTTCATGAAGCTGATCCTACTGAGGACATTTATTAGTAAATATGTAATTCCCAGTTTATACTTGTTTGCTATTTCTGTTCTTAGAAAATGGCCCATTTATCCATACTTTGATCATGGCTTATCCTACACTTAATTTGTCACAATTAAGTTCTGGAAATAATCTGGAAATAATCTACTTATAGACTCTATAGTCGAGTATATATAGAGCCAATATATGTGTATAATGCCATTTGAAAATTCTTATACAAACATATGCATGAATATACATATATGTTATATATTTTAATGTGTATATTTATATCAATTGCCTATACTCCTATAAAATATAGATGCACACACACACAAATCCACATAATACGTAACTTTATCACTTGTGTTCTGTATGTTTATTTCTACTATGATACTTCCTTCAAATATTTTGTTATATTTTAAAATATTATCTCTTTCTAGATGCCATCTTTAAGGAAATAATGTTTTGCAGTGAAAATACTGCCTCGGAAACTTTTCTATATAAATCAGTCACTTTTCTTCTATGTTTCCCTTACTATCTTATTTAAATGTCAATTCTCTCCCTGCTTCAATTATGTCTCCCCTCACTTCTTCCTCCCTACCCCTTCCTCCTTTATGGTGAAGTTAAGATTTTTCCTTGCACTATACGCCTCTCCCAACACCCAAAAGATGCTGAGTGAATCTTGAATAATTAAAGATTTCTTGAGCACTCTGAATGGGTTTTGGAGGCATGATAAAATAATTTCCCTCTATATCCAAATAGTAATAAAACAGTTTTAGCACTGAGGTGGAGCTCAAGAACAACTTGTAAAAGTGAATAAATCATTTCAGTATTCACTGTGCTTAACCAGGCATCCTATGTCCTCTCCTTCTTTTCATTTCTGGAGTTAGTTCATTAAATAGAGCTATAAAATCTATTGATCTAATTCTTGTGAGTTACTTATATTAGTCAATCAATTCAGAACGGACAGCCATTTATTAATTGATTCATTCATTTTATTTTATTCTTTATTTAACTCCACTGTGTGTCACTGGAACATATTATGGAAAGACATACTTTTTCTCATATTACTTTATTCTTCTCCTTTTATGAAGACACATGGAGACATCTGCTCCAAACCTTCTTTTAGCCAAAATATCTATTTCATTTCTGCCTTGATTTCCTTATCTCCTCCCAGCAACTTGCTTCTTGTTGCAAAGCTGCCAAACATAAATTTTCAGCTTCCTATTTGTTTATTTTAAATATGGAAAATTAATTAAAATATCATTCTTATTACATTAATCACCTACTAATTTAAGTTAATTTAACCCATGTGTAAAATGGCAATAACACTTAAGTGTGTAACCTGGCAGTTAAACAAGTCTTGGAGAGACTGGTTATATATAGTTCTTCCAACTGGCATAGGCTACCACACTTTATTTATTTATTTTTTTCATGGTACTTGGACTGAGCCACAACTTATTTTAAGAGTATTATCTTTCTGCTTATGAAATTTCTTAAATCTATAAGCCAAATGTATAAATAAGATCTCTCGTTATAGTAATAATTTCTCTCCCCTGCCATGCCCCATATTTCTTTCAACGTTTATTTATTTTTGGGACAGAGAGAGACAGAGCATGAACGGGGGAGGGGCAGAGAGACAGGGAGACACAGAATCGGAAACAGGCTCCAGGCTCTGAGCCATCAGCCCAGAGCCCGACGCGGGGCTCGAACTCATGGACCGCGAGATCGTGACCTGGCTGAAGTCGGACGCTTAGCCGACTGCGCCACCCAGGCGCCCCGCCCCATATTTCTTTCAATTCCTTACCAGAGAATTTTAAAATATTTGATATACTTGTCTCCCCTATTCGTAACAGGATAACATGTACTACCCTATATTCATCAAACCTTGTTCTGAACTGTCACCAGATTTAGTAAAAATTATAAGCAAAATGAGTTTTAGGGTTCCTCGGTGGCTCAGTTGGTTAAGCATCCGACTCTTGGTTTCGGCTCAGGTCACAATCTCCCAGTTCATAGATTCTAGCCCTGTATCTGGCTCTGTGCTGACAGTGCAGAGCCTGCTTGGGATTCTGTCTCCCTCTCTCTGCCCCTCTCCTGATCACACTCTCTCTCTCAAAATAAATAAATAAACTTAAAAAAAAATAAACAAAATGAGTTTCAGATTTGCCCCTTCATTGTATTCCCACTATACTCAGAGTAGGTCGGACCCTCTTTATTCATCAGTTAGAATATTTTCCTAGACTTCTAAACTGTGATTGACTTTCTCCTTTACCTTTCATAGGGCAATAGTCACTCAGGGCTGGGCAGTCAAGTACCCCTTATAAGTCACTGTCCTGGAGGAATTTAAAGACTGCTCTTACTACTGTTTTCAGAATCTCCAGAGTTTTTTACACAGATATTCTATTATACCTGTCCCCCTGCCCCCACAATATTTTCCATGATTTTTGTTTTTTTTTTGTTTGTTTTTATTCCTTATCGATTGATCTTGACTGTTTGCCAGGGGATGCTTTCCAGCATTCAAGTAAGGAGGTAATGCTACCCATTAAGGAATATGCTAATGATTTCATTTTACTAACCTTAGCAAACACCAGGTACCACCAGATGTTTCATATCAAACACATCTCTTCTTTGAAGTAATTCTGTTCAGTGTTAGTTTTCTCATTTTCCTAATGATCCACTGACATATAATGAAGATGGGATTTGTACTCTGTACTTTGGACTCAGAAGTCTACGCTTCTAAAGCTAATGGTTCCATTTGGATATGCCAGAAAAAAAACCAAACCAAAACAAAACAAAAAAACATTTATCTTTCTCTCTTTTAAAGGCAGTTGCATTGCTTTTATGTTAGGTATATTTACTCTCAAATTTGTTCATCAGTGGCTTATTTGTTGGTTTGGATGATGGTTGTGTAGTCCTTGTGATGTGGGAAACAAAGGCAGAAGGAAATGGCAGATAATCTGCAGCCCATTGACAAATACTTGAGGCAGACACTGAAAAATCTTTCTCCCTACTATCTTAATGCTGATGCTTTGCTAGAGGGAAGCAACCTTAGCTTGACAATAGCTAGGCCTCCACAATCCTGGGAGTCTTCTTTAGCAAGTGGAAATCTCATTGGAAACTTCCCCTGGACTTTACCTTTCCCAACTCCATAGTATATAACCAGTCTCTCCTCATGGTCCCTGGGCAGCTCTTCCTGTGCACAGGTCCTGCCCCCGTGCTTTAAAAAAATGACTTTTTTGCACCGAAGACATCTTGAATAATTATTTCTTGGCCGCTGGCTCCAGACCCCTCAAACCCTACTATCACCTCAAAAACCTCATCACTTATATATATGCTTTCCTTCCAAACTTTTGGAAGATTTCCTGAATAATATCTCCCATGGGGCTTGTATTCTGCTTTTAACCCTCACTTTCAACCAGAGCATAATCTCCACTTAGACACCTTTAATTCTTAACCTAAAAATAAGTGGTATTTCTATGAACACAAATATGTTGTCCACAACTCTAAAGATTTTAAGGTTTTTTTGTTTGTTTGTTTGTTTTGTTTTTTACTAGAAACAAATTCTCCAACATTGTCACCTTCTACCATGATGACTTTGCCTTTATTAGAGAGCAGATGATAAGCATACTGCATAATGAATTAGCTATTCCAGCATACAATGGTGGGTGAGGGTGGGGAAAAGGATAATCCATCCCATCAGAGGAGTTTTAAACAACAAAATAACAACACCAACAACAATAACAAGCCAGGTTTTAGTCAGTTTTACTATTGTTTCAAATTCTTTACAAACAATGTACCCATTCCTTGCCTCTTACCCAAGGTGGAGTGCCACCTACATCTTCCTCAGTTAAGTCACAGATTGACTATAATATTTGTCAGTAAGTATTCTGAAGGAAGGACAGCCCAACATAGGGCATCTGACACTGGACAAATTAAATTGACAATAGTTTTTTCATCATATTCAGAGCCTGGGGGAGAAGGACACTGGATGCTACCCAGGGATGCATCAGGTTGCACTTAGAAACAGTGGACAACCAACTGGCGCCTGGTGGCTTAGTTGGTTAAGTGTCCGACTTCGGTTCAGGTCATGATCTCACAGTTTGTGAGTTTGAGCCCCGTTTCAGGCTCTGTGCCAATGGCTCGGGGCCTGGAGCCTGCTTCAGATTCTGTGTCTCCCTCTCTCTCAGCTTCTCCCCCTCTCGCACTCTGTCTCTCAAAAATAATAAATAAATATTTCAAAATTAAAAAAAAAAAGAAAAGAAACAGTGAACAACCAGGGGCTGTAGGAGATGCCCCTGTTTCCCATGAGAGGATGTAATTGGCGAGTCTGGATAGTTCCACAGGCTGACAGGGAACTGGAACCTGCTACTTAGGAATCATCAAGGACTGTGCCTGGTCCCTTTGATAAAGAGCTTACTTGGCTGCAGATCTTATCTGTGAGAGCAGAGTGGAGATAGGAACTTGGGGCTAGAACATTCGAAGCCGTATGTCAAGGCAGCACATAACATTGAACTTTAGTTTTAGGACTTATATCACAATGAGGTATCAAATGTTTTCTGAAGCTTAAATTCTGTGGAACTTGAGTTCCATTTAAACAACAGGTTGTGCAACAAGTGAAAATTATATTTTCTATTAATATTAATGATATTGTAAGTTTATTAATTTATAGGAAGTAACCAATTCTTGTCAAAAAAATGAATATCACCATCATGGTTTAATTTGTTACCTAAAAAATAAGTGTCATCTACTTATAAATTTTAAGATTTAAAAATATTAACAGGAAGGAAATGCCCAACTGACCAGTGTGACTAATGTTGAAGTAAAGAGTGTGGTAATCACTACTGCATTAAACAAGATTCCATTTCTTCTATGTGTTTACAGACAACTAGACAAGGACAATAAAATAAAACACTACACAAAATATGATGGCTATATAAGAGCTTTAAAAAAATTACTATGGGATGCTAAATAGAAGTGACTAATTCTGCCTCATATAAGAACCCAAATTCTTCAAACTGGTTACGTTTATCTCCCCCCAATATTGGGTAATATCAGAACATTATATTTACTTTCTTTGCACTTGTGATTAAAGGCCAATGAAGACTAAGGTTCTTCTTTTGCATGTATCATTTCTATCATATTGCCTTATTTCTACTGTGATGTCAACATTTCTTAAATGCAAGGAGTGCATGTTTCACTTTTGGACTTTCAGTTCCTAACACAGTGTCTGCCATTCCCTCCATAAACTTTAAAAGCTATTTTTTTAATGATGAGTATTTATTAAAGAAAAAAAAGTGAATGAATGAATTCATGGTCAACCCCAGATGTTGTGCTGTTCCATTATTTCTTAAAGATATATTTTAGAAAATGTCATCTTCATTTCAATATTCAGCAAACCATATTTTATCATAACACAATATAAAGTATATAACACTATAATAACACAATAACACAAGGATAAAGGACAGTTTAAGTCTAAAGATCGTGCTATAAATCTCACTGCTTTTCCAATTCAGTCCATAGACTCTCAAGGAGGAATGCCAGAGTGGGTTGGCTCAGTTATAATCTGAATACATTAGTTTCAATTGGGACATAAATTTATATAGAGACATAATGTCTTCTCTTTGTGAAAAACTACATATCAGAGGGTATTTGGGGAGCTCTCATGAAATGAGTACCAAGGCAATTAAATATGTCTAAAAGCATTTTCCTCTTGTCTTCCCATTCTTTTTTCTTGAAAACTTGATTCTTACACTCTGGTCTCATTATCTTAATGAATTTCAACTACTGTCATTAAATAGTATGCATGAATAAATACAAGTTACGGTTTGATTTCCTGTACATTTGCGTTTGTTTTCGGCTTTCACTGAATTTATGTAATTTTCCAATTTTATTTTGTTTTCAATCTATATAATGCAAAAGTAATTCATGCACATCCAGACAAAAATCAAAATATTGTACAATGTATAGAGTAAGCATAATTCCTGAACTGATTCTCTTTTGCCATCCCCAGTGGCAAATACTGGTAATAGTTTCTCATTTTCCTCCTATAAAATCCCTACGTGTACTTTAACATATATCTTCTCTCCAGTTATTTCACAATAATGAATCATTTTTAAATAGAAGAGTATCTTATTTTAATATTGTTAGGATTTATTAGTAAATTTCTCTTTTTATTTCATTGTCAAAACAAGCCTGCTTTTTAAAAAAGTGGGTTACGGGGCGCCTGGGTGGCACAGTCGGTTAGGCGTCCGACTTCAGCCAGGTCACGATCTCACGGTCCGTGAGTTCGAGCCCCGCGTCAGGCTCTGGGCTGATGGCTCAGAGCCTGGAGCCTGTTTCCGATTCTGTGTCTCCCTCTCTCTCTGCCCCTCCCCCGTTCATGCTCTGTCTCTGTCTGTCCCATAAATAAATAAAAAAGTTGAAAAAAAAATTAAAAAAAAAAGTGGGTTACTTTCTAAAAAAAAAAAAGTTACAGAGTTGTTTTGTGATATTATAGAGTGTGTGAAAAAGCACTGTTAAATGTAAACATCTTTAGAAAAAATAATCCAGGATTACAACCCTCATTGTTTTGGGGTTAAGATAATATTCTTTTGTCTGAGACATTTTACCTTGTACGTAATATTTACTGCAGTTTTCAGCTTGTGACCTGGTGTATGTGTAAAAGAATTCACGTTGTTCAGCTAACATGACGTCAAGAAATTAAGTAAGCAATATAATCCAACATTAAAGAATATTACTCACAGGAAAATGTTTGCAAATTAGGGCTGAATGTATATACATACATATATATATGTCATATATATATGTTATATATATATGTCATATATATGTATATATGTGTGTATGTGTATATGTGCATGTGTATGTATATATATATGTATATATATATATATATATATATATATATACATATATATACAGACAGATGCTGTATGTTATGCATTTAATGGTGTCTTTCCAGAAAGATATGTCCAAGTCATATTGTCAGTGTCTCAGATTGTGATCTTATTTGGAAATAAGGTCATTACAGATAAAATTATTGAGTTAAGAGGAGGTCATACAAGAATGGAATGGGCTCCTAATCCAACATGACTGGTGTTCTTGAAAGAAGATAATCATGTGAAAACACAGAGACAGTGGGGAATACAAGGTGACCATGGAGGCAGAAACTGGGGTTATGAAGATGCAAGACAAGGAACACCAAAGACTGCTAGTGACACCAGAGCTAAGAGAAAGACATGGGCCAGATTCTCCCCTTGCAGCCTTGGAGAGACCAAGGCCCTGTAGACACTTTGATTGCAGACTTGTAGCTTCCAGAGAAGCCACCCAGATTACGGTACTCTGTTATAGCAGAAACTAATACAGATTTTGTTACTGGGAAATAGGGTGCTTTTGCAACAAATACGTCAAATAGTATAAATGGTTTGAAATTGAGTAATCAAAAGAGATAGTGAGAATTTTGAAGTGCATGGTAGAAAGAGCCTAGATTGAATTGAAGGGACTGTTGATAGAAATAGGGACATTAAATGTGATATTAGTGAAGGAAGAGATGAAAATTGGGAGCATGTATTAGAAAAGGGAGGGATTCTGGTCATGATGTGGCAAAGAACTTGGCTGAATGGTGTTCTGTTAGATGGCTGGTAGAACTTGTAAGCAATGGGTAAGAGACTACAGGACAGGATCACCCAGAGTTGGCAAAATTCAGAAAATGATAGCAGGTGAAGAATATACCCAGAGGTGCAGAATCCATTCTCCTTGTTAACATTAATTCTATCTGGGGTGATCTCTCAGGAAACACAGCCACCTTCTTCCTCTCCAGATGAATTTGCCCAACAAAGAAAATTAGGGGAAACTAAATTAAACATCCCGGTGACAGCATAAAGTAAAACAATCTGTTTGTGTGGAGGCAGGAAAAAAAAAAGAAAGGGCTAGACATTTTTATCTTCTTTTTCCATCACATGAACCCAGTGAGAACACCAATAGCTATGGGACAGAAGTGGTATTGGAAAGAAATATTTGAATGATGAATAATAATAAAAAATAGAAGACCTGCCATAACACATACATAAATAAAAGTAAAAGATGGCTAAAGGAGGAAATAAAAAATACACCACTTCTTCACAGGAAAGAAAACTCACAGTAATATTATTGCCATGGAATAATATTAAAATTGTGGTCAAATATTTCTGCAAGAATTATAAACAAAAATGCAGGTTAAAAATAATGCAGTGTATGAAATATTGAAGTTCCCCAAAGAGTAAAACAAAATAATGGAAGAGGACAAACTATTAAAAATATTGGTACTTTAGGGCTCAGCTAAATTTTGCTTCCTAGGGAATGGCATTCATGGTTCCCTTGCTCCTGGGTTTTTAAAGGTGCTTTCTCATCATTCTATGTGCATTTTCTTATTCCAATATGTAACTGTTTCATTTCCTATATATCTCTTTCATTAAGCTGCAAATTATTCAGGGTAGAGGACTGTTTTTATTACTATTTTTTTTTAAATTTTATGTTATCACTACTGTTGTTACTCCCATTTTTGCATTCTTAGTTCCCAGACACATATAAGAATTTGGTAAAACATCTGCTAAATAAATAATAGGTTGGACATATGAAGTAATTAAACGAAAATCTCAGAACAGTAATAAACTAGCTTAATATCCTAGAGCGATTGTGAACATCTGAAATAATGTATGTAAAAGGAAATAATAAAAGTGCCATAGAGTGGAAAATTAATATTCCTCTCCACTTCTGAGGTTCAGTTATCTCTACAAACGTAAGTATTTCCCTGCTATGCTGATAGCTTAGAAAAAACATTCTGGCCATTTTTGTGTAAAACTCCCAAAATCATATCTAAACAGCAATAACCAGCATACTATAGTGTTGTTTACTGAAGTTGATGGAACTTATAAAACTTCTAGGCCAAATCAGCAGCTTGGCAAACCATTAGCTCTGGCTTGTTTGGAAGATATGTGTTCTAAGTTCACAAAAATGCAAATCAGCTACACAACACTATTCAATTTTGTGTTTAAAAAATATATATGTACATACACACACACACACATATATATATACACACATACATACGTATGTGTGTGTGTGTGTATCTCAGGAATCAGGTTGTAGACCAGTAATATGTGCAGTTATGAAAGATTTTTTAGATTTCATTTTAAAATGTGGTTTTATGCTGCTCATTGAGTTTGAGTAACTAAAAATTAGAAAAACATCAAGCAACTAGTTTAAATTAACAAACAAATTATTAAAAATTAAACATGAAAAATGTAGAAGTGGTCTTTTAAAATGCGGTAGCTGAAGTATTGGAGGAGATATTAAAATAAAATATTAAAGGCAATTTGAGGGCTGCCTGGGTGGTTCAGTAGATTAGGCAACTGACTCCTGATTTTGATTCAGGTCATGATCCCAGGGTGGGGAGATCAAGTCCTGCGTCAAGCTCTGCGCTGACAGCCTGCTTGGGATTCTCTTTCTCTCTCAAAATAAACATTTTTTTAAAAATAAAGGTAATTTGGAATTCCTAATAATTAGAGCTTATCATACAATGTCATTACTACCACCTAACTTTCTTTTTTAAAATAAAATTTTAATGTTTATTTATTCTTGAGAGAGAATGAGAGAGCACAAGTGGGGTAGGGGCAGAGAGGGAGAATCCCAAGCAGGTTCCATGCTGTCAGCACAGAGTCCCATATAGGGCTCAAACCCACAAACTGTGAGATCGTGACCTCAGCTGAAACCAATAATCTGTCACACCCAGAGACCCCATAACTTTCTAATTTCCACCCCAGAACTGAGTTATGGTGGAAGAGATGTATTACATCTCCTTAAAATGTGTCTGCATCTGTCATATTCCTGAAATATCTAAGTCATACAATTTAACCATGCTTTTCTGTGGCTTTCTGCAAGCAATCATTTGTATATTTAAAAATAACAGCCAGCATGGTTGGGATTTTCATGTTCTCACCATTTTTATCACCCTGTCATACAATGGGAGATTTTCCAGGACATTGGACAAAATGACTCATCAGTGCACAAACATGTGGCAAGATGCAAAGTATTTTTCACCTTATTAAACGAGAAAGATAAATCAACTTTTCAATGGCATATGCCATCACTGAAAGGTGGGTGAATGCACACCACCAACTTCATGTTATATATGTTCACCATGAGTCAGCTGTCCCTGAATAAGAAAGTTGATTTAACCATTGAAGTGAATTACCTAGTTTCTAAAAGGTCAACAATCAGGTCCAAATAACCTAGAAATCCATTAATAATTGACTTAGAATGCTATTTTTTTATTTTTTTTCAACGTTTTTTTATTTATTTATGGGACAGACAGAGACAGAGCATGAACGGGGGAGGGGCAGAGAGAGAGGGAGACACAGAATCGGAAACAGGCTCCAGGCTCCGAGCCATCAGCCCAGGTAGAATGCTATTTTTAATGAATGTTATAATATGGCCAAATTGTTCAAAACTGAGATAGAGACAGAGAGAGAACATGGACTGAGAGGGGAATGGGGGTTGTCAAAATTCTGGCAGTACTTTCCCAGGACTTATACCCCAATCAGAAAGTAGTATCCAACTTCAACATTTTCATTTCTTGATAAAATCAATTACACTTAATTTTGTTTTGAACATCTTTTTTATCTTAATTATGTGAGCTCCTCTGAGACACCCCGCAGTGTGAAAAAATCACTCTATAAATTTTAGTTTGTATTCAGATTACAATATCTCTTCATCTATCATATGTTAATTTTATGTCCATGGATTAGATCCTAAACTTAATGCCATATCAAACCCGGAACTTGAAAACTCTTAGGTCTTACTAAATATTCTGAACTCCTTCCTTTTTATTCCTTTCTTAAAAATACATATATAGAGGTAAGCAGGTAGATAGATAGATAGATAGATAGATAGAGAGGAGTGCCTGGGTGGTTCAGTCAATAAAGCATCAGGCTTTTGATTTTGGCTCAGGTCATGATCTCATCATTCATAAGATTGAGCCCCACATCATGCTCTGTGCTGACAGCATGAGGCCTGCTTGGGACTCTCTGTCTCCCCCTCTCTCTGCTCCTCTTCTGCTCTCTCTCAAAAATAAATAAATAAACACGAAAAATAATTACTTAAAAAAGATATAGATAGATATTAATCAGTTTTCCCCAAAATTCTATTCTTATCATCTCAGTTCACATTTGGTCATTTCACTATATCTCCATATAAATCTACCCTTTGATATAATTAACCATTCTCACTATTTTACCTTTTCTGAATTCATGTGGTTCACTAGCCCCTGCTAGTTGCTAAATGAGCAAACAGCATATACTGAAAAGCACAGGTGTTTTCTCTGTCCTCAAAGAATTCATTGTGGACTAGAGGAAGCAATCACAGTCCAGGTATAGTGCTTTTCATCTTTCTTCATTTTGAAATGTCATTCTTGTTTTTCTTAGCCATAATCTCTCTGTCTACCTTTGATTTCCTACATCCACATTTAGTAAATTTTCTCACTCCCGAACCTTTACTCCACAGATAGTCTGTACCACTGAATAGCCAATCATATGCTGCTATTTGCTGATTGTTTTACAATAACATAACTGAGCTATTTCACCTTCTTATTTCATTGCCCTAGTCAGTCATGTGACACCAAGTTCACATTTAGTTTCCTTCTCCAACTTGATTGTAATTTGTCCTTAAGAGCAGAGGCCATGCCTTATTATATCTCATTAATTCTAACTGATGACAGTACATGAAACATATGATAGCTTTTCAAAAATAACCTTCCATGGAATACAAAAAATTTAACATAGTAGGAAAATAAAGGAGTAGGCAGACCATAGATGGGTACTCCAGGTCTCAGCTATTCAAATAATGGTTCATGGACTAGCAGTGTCTGCATCACCTGAGAGCTTTCAGAAAAGCAGAATCCCAGGCCCCACTTCAGACTTACTCCTCCTAATCTGCATTTGAACAAAATCCTCAGGTGGCCTTTCTATATACCAAAGTTTGAGAAATACTTTAAGGAGACATGCTGTAATCAGTGGACTCATTTAATTCATTGCCAACAAGTTATACAGGTGTTCCAGATAAGTAATGCTTTCCTTAAGATGGGATATAGTTGGTTAGAGAGGGGGAGGATGAGGAAGAAGAGAAAAGGAGGAAGAGGAGGAGGAGGAAGAGGAGGAGGAAGAGGAGGTGGCGGTGGTGGAGGAGGAGGAATAGGAGAAAAAGGAGGTTCAGCTGCCCTAAGAGTTCTTCTTTTTATTAGGCTGAGTTGGGCTCATCTCCAGTTAGCTGAGTCAGGCTAGGAAAATCAGAATCAGGAAGCTTCTCAGTCTACTTAGTCTTAGAATGACTATTGATTGTATCCTTGATCCCTTAATTATCGACATGAAACATGGGGAATGTCATATGTCCTGCTGTTTGATTTACCTGACATAAGGTATAAATCCTATCATTTTGAAATAAGGAATGTACATTATAATCAGCCATGGAGCTTTTGAAAAATAATCACGACTTAGCCTCCACCCTAAGTATTTTACCTCTAAAGATCTGGCATGAGACTAATAAAGTTTATATATTTTTAAGTGTAAAGAGGTTTGTGTTGAGAACCAATGGCCTATTGAATCAACTACATTAATTAGATTTACTGGTTATTTCAGTAAAGTTACCAAATCAGCAATGTTACTTGCTGTTTAATGGTCTGTAGTTCTCACTTTCCCTTAAAAACAGAATGTTTTGTTTTGTTTTGTTTGCTTTAAACTTCACTTTCTAAACTTCAAGGAATGTTGATCTAAAAGATAATATCCGTTCTCAAATCCTAGACTGCTGGTCTGGAAAAGACTTCTTAATAATAGTGAAGAAGGAGGCAGAGAAAAAGGAGAAAAAGGAAGGGAGGGTGGGAGGGAACAGGAGGGAAGAAAAATGCAAGCAAGAGGAAGAACAGAAGTGATATAAATATCAAAAGGAGAAAAAGAGAAACCAGATGAAGAAAGAATTGGGCCAGAAGAAGAAAAGTGAAAGAGAAGAAAAACGAAATATCCAGAAAAGAACAAAGAGAAAGATAAACAAGAGGAATGAGGAAGAAAGGAGGAAAAGGAAGGAAAGAAGAAAACTACAACTTCTGTTTAATGGTTTGTTGATTACTCTCTTATGCCGCAGTTAACACCCAAGAGGAAAATTTTCTATGCCAACCACCTAAGATCTGTATCTATTAGTCTGCCAGGTAGAAATGATGAATTCTTTCCCTCTTACTTTTTTGCATTATTATTATTTTCAGAGTTCAGTAATGTTGGAAATGTGACATTTGCGAATTGACAGTCCAAAGTATAAAGCAAAAATATTTAGCTGGTGAAATCATATATGTCCCAGCTGAAATGTTCTGAAGGAAAGCATTTCACAAGAATAAGGTTTTTAGGTGCAATCTGCCTGGAGATTTTGCCGGAAGTTAGTTCTCAGCACTCTGGAGTTGTTCGGTTCTAGCTCTCAGCTTTATGGCATTTTGTGACTTTGTAGCTTCTTACAGCCTGATGATGGCCAAAAATAATAGAAATAGAGCAATATAATATTTATGGCAATGAATTTAGACTCATCAAATTACCAATAATCTTCAATATTTAAAAATTGATGTTAGCACAATTATATATACACACAATAGCGCGCACACAACACACACACACACACACACACACACACACACCCCTCTCAAAATATATAGTAAATGAACTGTCCTATATCTACTGCCAACTTTGGCAAATGAAAAACAATACGTACATACCATTCTAGAGCCACGATAAGATTTTCAGCCATTAAAGAATGACTGTCAACCTTCCTGATTTCAATTTGTTGATTTACAGCAACTGTCAGAAACTTTTAAAAAGTTATTTCATTTATATATTTTTGATAATAACTAAATGATGTGGCATATGAAATCAGCCTATGAGTAAACTGAGAAGGTGGTTTCTGACATCTCAGGATAAAACCTATCCTGAAGATTCTCCCTTAATAGGCAATATCAACAGTCAGTATGAACAGTGACAACAACATTCTGGCAATTTGTAAAGCCCATAAATTCTTCAACTCAGTCATTGAGTTTCTTTCTTTTTACACTGTAATAACTTCTTCTTTCTTACATAGTAACTATTAACTCGAGAAAAATATTATATAAAGTTGAACTATAAGTCATACATGCCCTTCCATTATTTCATTTTATTTTTAAATAAATGCATGGAATTAATGGAAAATTATATAATATATAATTTATGTATGCATTTGTATACACATATAAATGGCTTTGCAACTCTCTGGAAATATATTTATATATTAAATAGCCTTTCATATTAATAAATACAGATTACTAAATTATTTTGAGTTGAAAAGTATTAATTGTATACCTACTATATGTTAAGCATTGTACTAGGCACTAGGGTGTGATAAATATAAAAATCTCTGCACTTAGATTCACACAGTTGAGAAAGAGATCAGCACTGAAGGGGGAATTTCCTTTCAAGTGCATTCAATGCTATGAAAATGAAAGCACAGAGGCTGTGGTATCTAAAAGTGAGATGCTGAATCCATGTTGGAAGCTATGGAAAACACCCCTTGGGTGAAGATAATTCCTACCTTGGATCTGAAATGTGTCTAAGAGAAGATAAGCGGGAAGAACAATTCAGGATATCGCCTACAGAAAAAAAGAGTATGTGAAGAAGTCTGGCACTTATAAGGATATATGATAAAAAAAAGTTAATAGTAAATTGCTCTACATATTTTTGAAACTTCAAATCTTCAAAGCCCATATTCCTGGAAGGTCAATGTTTTGGGTAGGCTTCTGTCAGACACAGACTCCAAGACGTGGGTTGATGTGCAAGGAATTTAAGGAAGAGCTCATCGAACCAGATGAATGTTTGGTCCAGGAAGCAGGAAAGGAAAGAGAAGTATGCTAAGAAGGGTTCATTTCCTGACAAAGACCTTGGAAAGGTGGCTTCAGCCTTATTGGAACATAAGTTACAGCCCAGAGTATGTCTCCAGTGGAGGGAAGGAAGCTCTGTTTCCATCCTCAAGCACCAGTCAGTAATCGGCTGTGGTACACCCTGGGAACTGTAAAACCTCTGGCACTCTGAGCTCTTTTCACCAGGTGGACAGAGTGGTTCCAGTAGCCTGTAGTCTTCCAGAGAAAGTCTCAGATATAAGCTGCTAAGGCAAAGGCCCAGGGAAGGTATAAAGAGGCACACGAAAACAAACAAAAAGGTCTAAGAGAATCACAAAGTATACTGACATATTTCTTACAGGTGGACATGAACTAAACTTTTCTAAAATGGGATTACATCATGGCTAACAGGAAAGCCAGACCATACTGCACATTAAAAAAAAAAAAAAATCTTTATTGAGGTACAATTCATATACCATAAAATTCACTTGTTTCAAATGTATAAATCAATGATTTATAGCAAATTTACTGAGTTATGAAACCTTCACCATAATACTGGATTAGAACATTACCCATTTTTCAGGAAAATCCTCATTCCATTTTGCAGGTAATCCCCATTCCCACTGTCAGCCCTAGGCAACCATTAATCTACTTTCTTTATAGATGGTGACTTTTCCACACATTCTCATAAATAAAATTATAAAATATGTGGTCTTTGGGGCATGTATTTTTTCTATATGATACTTAATATAATGTGTTCAACTAATTTCACTGAGCACCCACTTTATGCCAGGTGCTACAAACTAGGCTACTGGTGACCAAAAGGAGGCATGAATCTTATGGTCTAGTAAGGAAAATGGACAGTAACAAAATAATCATACAAAACTGTAAAATTTCAAAAAAGTTTCGTGATGCTCTGGAAACATGAATGGAGGTGAGGTCAGGCTTCCCTGTGGACTAACACTTGCCTGAGACCAAAGAATAGGAGTTAATTAGGCAACGAGCAAAGCAGTCCAGATAGAAGGAATAGGACACAGCTACCAATGAGACAGAACACATTATTACAAGCAATTGAGAGAACGTTATTTGGTTGGAGTTTTGAGAGGAAAGGAAGGATGGTGAGAGATAAGGCTGGAGAGAAAGGTACAGGCCAGGTTAGATTGAGATTTTTAAACCATATTAAAGATTTTAGTCTATTTTAAGACCAATAGAAAGACATTGAAGTGTTTTTAGTTGGGTTGTGGGGGAAGGTAAGTGATAGTAAGATTTTGTTTTAGAAAGATCCACTCTAAGTGAAGGGAACATTTTTTTTTAATGGTCTCAAAATACATTCTCTAAGCAGAGGAAGGAGCACATCTTATTTTACCTGCTTCAGCCTTCTACTTCATGACAAACGAAGGCTATTTTAAATGTTAGTGCATGTACCAACTACATGATAAAACGATCCATTTGTGGATGTTTCTGGACAATTTATAGTTCATTCTAGCATTTTCATTCTGATTCCTTAGTGGGTAGGGACACATCATGCGCATCTGGGCATTGTTCAACAACCATCTATTCTGATGAAATGGTGAGTTTTGATCTCATTTCTCAGTTATTCCATTATGTTGTATGAACTATGTGGAGAAATACCCCATAGACCTTTCCATATATTTATAATTTTCTGTTTTTAGCACTAAAATTGGGAACTCACAAAGACTTTATTCCTCTAAGTAACACAAAATCTATTTACATGGAAAGAATAAAATAGCTAAGGCAATTATCCAGATCATTTGAGCAAAAAGCTCACTTTGTTGGGCCTGAATGATTGTGGTATATTGTTTACAGGGATCCAATTTACTAGATAATGGCTTACCAACACCTTACAATATTCCTGAGTAGATAGATAACTGAATGATTTACCTAAGACATGCAGTAAGATGGGGTGAAAAATGTTACATTAAAAATGGAAAGTTCATGTTCAATAAATAAGAGATAATACATCTGGTGAATATCAAAGGGATCATTATGCTATTGGGTTTCCAATAATCTTTATAATTAATTTGAGAAAAATAGCACAAATGAAGAAAATGAAATGAAAATTTTCACAAATGAAAATAATACTGGAACTTAAACAGAGATGTTAGAACTTTAGGGCTTAAAAAATTATGTACATGCTTAGACATACACACACTCACACACACACACAACAGGTTTTAAAAGCACTACATGAATGGCCGTTTGGAAGATGTGGAATTAATTCTTTCTATAAACATGCTAGACATATTTAATTCATTGGGACTCTTCTAACATTGTAATCAGAATCAACAATAATTATGTGCATTTTGCTTAAATATTATTTACCCTGGATAATGAAATACTAAAATATATATATGAAATACTAAAATATGAAAATACTAAATAATGAAATACTAAAATATATATACATATATATGTACAATTCAACATATATGTATATATATGTTCAGTTACATAGATTATAACTCTTTTTGTTCTTGGACCCCTATGATATAGTTACTTTATTGCTGCCTTTTTACAGAAGAGGAAACTGAGAATGAGGGTAAGGCATTTGCCTAAAGCCACATAATCATTATAGATCTAGAAATTAAATCCCAGTTCTGTCTGATTCCATAGTTCCCGTAACTTGTTTCTTCTGTCTATAAAGTATTTATAATTTACAGTTCCATAGTAATTTTACTTTAAGTGTATTTTTCTGCTTTAATGATCATATTAACTTATGCATTGGACAATGCTTCCATTTTATAACATAAAAACTGGTGTGAAGAAGATTCAGTAGTTTAGAGGAATCTTTTTATTTAATTTTTGAAAGTAATACAAACTTGGGGAAATTATTGTAGTATAGACAGATTTAGGCATTAGATAAAACATTTCACTTGCAATGACTGGAAACCTACAAGTAAAGGAGACTGACACGTTTTACCATGTTCCTAGCTACAAGTTAGTTTGGAGATAACTGAGGGGTCTGGACATTTGGCCTATTTGTATTAGTCATTCTTCATAAGGGAGGATTGAGACTGCTTTACCAACTACTGAGATTATACCCTAAACCTGGGTCTGCGTAATGACCAAATACTTGGCCAACTCATTTGAATGACAACTGGCTCTGTAAAATAGGAAATAAAATCAGACAGATTAAGTGAATAGCTGAAATCAATAGCCTGGAAAGTTGTTTAGGGGGCTCTTTATTACATTGTACCAGAGGTTCAATTAATTTTCCATAATATTTTGTAGCTGATTAAATGTTAATTCTTCAAGAGAGTGAAGGTTAACAAAGGGCCTATATAATCAGTGTATTATGTAAATATGCATTGAATTCTAGAAAGTAATTCCCATTGTGGGTAAAAGGCACTTGGTGGGGGTGTGGCAGGAGAGGAAGTAAGGGAGGCTTATCTGCAGGAATATCAAAGTTTCTCTAGATACTTTTAAAGTAATATCACCTCTCCCCTCTTCCACACTGCTCTATCCTTGCCCATGATAGACACACATGCACACACATATCAAGTTACTGTTAGTATTATTAGTGCAGCGTATTCCATGCCATCCAGGTTTTGGGAGTGTGAGGCGGGATGAGAATCAATGATGCAGAGACAATGGCAGGGTGCTAGTGGGGTGGGCAGAGATTACCAGATCATTTGGATTTCTGCCTCTATGTGAACTTGAACAAGTTCATTGCACATCTTGCCTTCATTTTTCTCAACTAAAGAATGATGAGTTGGAACCCCAATGAAATGTAAGGGTCATTCCACTTCCACTGTCTTCCATTATTAGATCCTTTATAATTGATCTGAAACTTGGAGATCTGCAATTTTAGTACAATTCAACAGGCTCAGGTTAGACATAAACATGTTCAAACTAGCCTTTTGTTTTATATTTGAGCATTTTTGGAAGAAATGTCATTTGTTCTGCTACTTTCTTAATTCTACCTTATCCTGTTCTCTATCCTAAACCCTTTAATTAGAAAACACTTTAAATAGCATACTTTATACTTTATTCTTCATTATCATATCAGTCATATTTCAGGTGCCATTGCCAGATGCTTTTATTTTTAAATGCATGCTTTTGAAGGTTTTAATGTCTTAACTCTGCCACCTAAAATTATTGCTTATTAATTAACCCCCCTATAGAAATTAACCGTTTTTCTTGTTTATTTATAGTAAGTGATTTTTTTCTTTTTTTCCCTAAGCAACATTCATTCTTTTTTTTTAATATATGAAATTTATTGTCAAATTGGTTTCCATACAACATCCAGTGCTCATCCCAAAAGATGCCCTCTTCAATACCCATCACCTACCCTCCCCTCCCTCCCACCCCCCATCAACCCTCAGTTTGTTCTCAGTTTTTAAGAGTCTCTTATGCTTTGGCTCTCTCCCACTCTAACCTCTTTTTTTTTTCCTTCCCCTCCTCCATGGGTTTCTGTTAAGTTTCTCAGGATCCACATAAGAGTGAAAAACATATGGTATCTGTCTTTCTCTGTATGGCTTATTTCACTGAGTATCACACTCTCCAGTTCCATCCACGTTGCTACAAAGGGCCATATTTCATTCTTTCTCATTGCCATGTAGTACTCCATGGACATTTAGGCTCTTTCCACAATTTGGCTATTGTTGAAAATGCTGCTATAAACATTGGGGTACAAGTGCCCCTATGCGTCCACACTCCTGTATCCCTTGGGTAAATTCCTAGCAGTGCTACTGCTGGGTCATAGGGTAGGTCTATTTTTAATTTTGTGAGGGACCTCCACACTGTTTTCCAGAGTGGCTGCACCAGTTGCAACATTCATTCTTAAACACTACAGTGCTGGAGATGGTTAATATATATTCTAGGCAGAGAGCCAGCTTTGAAGAAAATAATAGAGTATTTCCAACTAGTTCAACCAATGTTAGGAAGAGTACATTTTATGGTGTAAGCAGTGGTCAGCCCATTAAGAGAATTGTTTTATTCTGGAAGTGTCAAAACTTTCACAACCTTGGGGATAGTTTTATTATTTGATTCAAATTATTGTTCCATTCACACATCCAAAGTAATGAGTGATAAATTTAAAATCATTATCAAATAAAATTCTTTCCTTAAGACTCATTGTCACCATGTAGAAATGCTGCAAAAGCTCCTGGATTAAGACTTCAAATGGATGTGTCAGCGAGGCTTATTGTCCAATAAACTACAATGTGCAAGCCGTGCACCATGCAAATGAACTTTTATTCTTGACGGCGGCTGCCGCTTTAAAAGAAAAGAACAATTTGCCGGGAAGTAAGCACATGCTGAGCAAAATAGCTTGCCTACCGACAGTGCACCAGGCTCACAAATGTAGCTAGGATTTGAGCATACAAAACGGGCTTAAGCTGATTTTGGTCATTTCACATTCAGGACATGTCCGACCTTCAGACTTTGCCTGAAACACACTGTGTTTCAGACCCTGCGGATTCCACTCACGTCTCCTTCCGCTGTTCTCCCAGCCCTTAGAGCCTCTGGAGGACCCAAGGTCCCAGCCTTGTAATGGTAGCTCACTCTTGGAGCACTGTGAGAGCAGTGAGATAATACAATCATGGAATCTTCGTGTTTGCGGAAGTTTCAGAGCCTCTATTCTACTTGTCCACCCAAAGGCAGAATCCAAACTCCAGTATCTGTAACAAATGACCTTGGGCTCAACTGGATACTTTGCTGCAGAGGAATAACTTTGATTTTTGGAAGTCTCTTCCTGTTAGTCAGTTCCTCCTAATTTTTACACCAAATAGATCTGCCAAGTCAACCTGTTGGTTGCGTTTCTCCTGTCTGGGCAAACCACAATCTTTTCAGGACTATATTTAAACAGTTGAAGAAAAGAGACATAACTTTATTTGCTTGCTTAAGTTCTATGTTTAAAAGCCAATTTTATTTTTACTGTTTCTCATAAAACCTCATATTCAGATCCCTTGGCAGGATAATCAATTTACATGTGATGTTGTGAGAAGCTAGCTCCCAGATAGATACGGAGTCTATAATAATCAAAAAAGAAAGAACAAAATCCTCACTGATCTCTCTAATGTTTTAACTACAGGTAGTCTGTTATGTGATTATTACTTTTAACTATACACTGCCATCTTTTCAACTTACCTTTACCCACTGCAAGAATAGACTGGTGATTAGGTGCTTTCATTGACAATGTCGTTTCAGGTGCCTTCATATGTATACCATGAGAACTGTAACATAAATAAATGTATCCATAAAGCCAAACAGAACTAATTTGGGAAGCTTACCTTCAAGCTCATCATAATTTAAAATCGATTTTAAAGTAATGCTTATGTAAGATTAATGAATATATGTGGTAGTCTTGAGCCAAGTGGAACTTCTATACCGCTTCTCTTTTATGAAGGAAATTCTGATTTCCATAGATGCAAAATCTCTAAAGAATTAAATTGATGTATTTTATTCCTATCAGAAGTAATTGATGTATTTTATTCCCATCAAAACACCTTATTCTTATTGCAATAACAAAACATATTTTAAGAACAGAATATAATGTGATTGTGATAATCATGATATTGGTATGTCTAATTAACACAAGATCAGGAATAACAGAACTAAAAAAAATCTGGAATCTGATAACATTCTTTAGACTGGGGGTAGTGATGGGGAGAGAGAGAGAGAGAGACTGGAGAGAGGGAAAGAGAGAGAGAGAGATCATCAGGAGAATGACCAACTGCTTGGACTATATTTCTTTTCTGTGCCAGAAAGAGTGCAAGAGTATGAGATCACTGCCTTATGCATAAGGTCAGGGTGAAGCTTGACAATGACAAACTTAAACACAGTGAAATAACTACATGCATTCACCCTACTATGACATCAGGGAAAACTGAATGGAACAAAATAATCCTACTCATACAAAACAAACAACAACTATGAAACCAAAACAAACAAAAATGAGATCCAGCGATGGACAACAGATTAAACATTTTTGTAGAAATAGTGGAATAGTAACAGCTTTTTCAAGTGGAAAACTCATTCCAGATGCCTATAGAACTCACTGCAGGTTCAGTGGGGTCTTGGGCACCAGGTAGCACAGAAGATAATGTGGAAACAGTAAGAGAAAAGTTGTTTAAAAGTCAATGTGTAAGTGTGATAGATTCCAGTTTCCTCCATGATCCTATAAATAGCAGGTTGTTGTTACAGAGAAGAGAGTTTTCATCTCTTGTGAAAATGAAATTTCCTGACTCCAAAATGGAGTTGTGGCTTTGATACATGGCTGGGGACAGGAGGATGAAGTTAAATACTTGTGCATAATAAATATATTGAAACTCTGGGCACCTGGGTGGCTCAGTTGGTTAAGTGCCCAGCTTCAGCTCACATCATGATCTCAGGGTTCATGGGTTCAAGCCCCACATAGGGCTCTGTGCTGACAGCTTAGAGCCTGCTTCAGATTCTGTGCCTCCCTCTCTCACTGCCTCTCCTCCACTCATGCGCGCGCTCTCTCTCTCTCTCTCTCAAAAACAAATAATCATTTTTAAAATATTTTAAAAAAGTAAATAAATAAGGGACGCCTGGGTGGCTCAGTCAGGTAAGCATCCAACTTCAGCTCAGGTCATGATCTCACAGTTCATGGGTTCAAGCCCTGTGTAGGGCTCTGTGCTGACAGCTCAGAGCCTGGAGCCTGCTTCAGATTCTGTGTTTCCCTCTCTCTCTGCTCCTCCCCCACTCACACTCTGTCTCTCTCTCTCTCTCTCTCAAAAATAAAAGATTATTTATTTATTTATTTATTTATTTATTATTTATTTATTTATTTATAAAAGATATCACCAGAGGTCAACCCTAGAAAGAGGATGGTTGATAATGAGTATAGGGCAGATTTTAACACCTAATCTACTTGTGGATCCTTTTCTGGCTGATTGTTAGATAAAAGGTTAACTTTTCCAGGTCTGGATCTCTTTCCTCCCCACTGGATTTATATGATCCAAAGGGCACAGATATTATCTTCCAAACATGGACCATGCTGGGGCAAATAACTAAATGCTTTTGCATCATTATTCATTCTGCTAGTTGGATTGATGTTTAAAAAACTGTCAATTGGAGTTAATCTTCCTTAATAAAGTGATGTTTTCAAGAAAAAATATCCCAACACTTTTTAAGAACAAATGCTAAGCTTATGTTGGGAAACTGCTAGTATAATTTTTTATTCATTCCCAGTCATTTTGTAGGTTTGTTAATGTAATGATGGGAATTGTACACCTAGTTTATTTTCTTATTAATACATAAGAGCCATTTTTGTGTACTTTTCTAATGGCATTTCATTGAAATTCCAAAATTCTGGTTTTCTTTCATAATTCATGGTTCTTACAGAATATATGGAAGCAGAAAAGATCCTTGGTAATTTAATAGTAAATATTAGTTCTAGTAGTTTAAGGTTTGTACACTAATGGGTCATTTTAGGAAAATTTCCTTCCTTTTATTGAGCATTGTTCACAAAATTTGTGGACAGGTTTAGTGAAATGTTTTGTTGTTGTTGTTGTGCATTAAAGGTGATCATACTTGCCATTTTAATTGTTGATTAGACTAAAAATTAACTTTTTCTAAAGATGAACATTCTTGTGCTCACTGAATTCTGTGTGTATATGTATGCATGGGCATGTGTGCATGTGTACATTCATTTATATTTCCCTATTATACTTGTTACAATTTTACTTACAGTTTCCGAAAATATAACCTTAAATAAGTAAACAACAAAAAGAACTAATGCTAAGCAATTTCTGAGTTAATATATGGTATTTTATAAGAATTACAAAGAGCAACTTTGTCCCTTGGGACATCACTTGGTTTGCAAAATGAGAAAGAATGCACAAGGGCCAAAATTCAGTTTCTCCCTGTGGCTCCTTGGCTGTGATTAAATTGTCAGTAACCTTGGTGGTGTTCCTTTTAAATCACACAAACTGTTCAAGTACAATTACCTTGAAATAAAGTTTTAAAAAATAATAAAACAACAACAAAGGTTTTGTTTTTTGTTTTTTAATAATCTTCTCTTATTATTGCCTCTACTCTTCAAAAACTATGCTGGGTATGTGGGTTTCCATTATAAGCTAGCATGTTACTAAATTCCATGAGCAAACAGACACACATCCTTATTCCTGATGCAGAACTGGCTACATAGTTTGTAGGACTCAGTGAAAAAAAGAAACCAAGAGTCTCCTGGTTCAAAAAGACATTGCAAATCTTTAAGCAAGCAGACATCCCTCCCTCCCTGCTTGCCCCTCCCCCTTCCCCTCTCCTCCTGCTGTCCCCCCATCCCCCCTCCAGCACAGGGCTTTGTGGAACTACAGAGGCCACATGTCCATTAAGCCAGCATTTTTTTTTTTAATGTTTGCTTGTTTTAGAGACAGAACACAAGGTAGGGAGGGGCAGAGACAGCAGGAGATAGAATCTGAAGCAGGCTGCAGGCTCTGAGCTGTCAGCACAGAGCCCAATGCAGGGCTCAAACCCGAGAACTATGAAATCATGACCTGAGCCAAAGTAGGACACTTAACCCACTGAGCCATCCAGGCACCCGCCAGCATGTTTTATGAAACTATTTCTCCTGTTCTCTGCAAATCCCATCCTTCCTTTCCCTTTCCCAGTATTTCAACAGGAAAATATTTTAGATTTTTCTCCTAAAGGCAAATTTCTTCTAGTTGGTAAACTGATAAGAACCTTGGGAGATGGGGTGATGCTATTTTTTAAGGTCATTCCAAAGACCTAAAATTTCTAATCTCAAAGATAATTTCTTACTGCCTCCAGTAGCTTGGAGGCAAAGCTTTCATTACAGCTTCACAAAAGTAAAAATAGAATACCTCATTTACTAAATAAAAATTAGAATGCTAAAATGTGTCAAATATATAATATAAACCAAACTTACAT
The DNA here is from genome assembly GCF_014898765.1 of Herpailurus yagouaroundi. Lineage (NCBI taxonomy): Eukaryota > Metazoa > Chordata > Mammalia > Carnivora > Felidae > Herpailurus > Herpailurus yagouaroundi. The sequence goes on from NW_024412452.1 coordinate 2,378,940, forward strand.
GCCCAAAGAAAACTTGAGAGTAAAAGAGAAAAGAGAGGAAGAGAGTTTTCTGATTAGTCTATTCTTTCTATTCTGGAATTTTTGTTTTATCCAGACTTCCATTAATAAGTTGAATTAGTGTAGGTGCTACATGTATTTTAGTTTTAGTGTATTATTCAAAGTAATTACATGTCAAATGAATATGGAGCTCATATATTAGAAATTTTTTTGATATGGGGAGGCTTTATTATTTTAAAATTAAAAACAGATTGATCATTAGATTAAATTGTTATTAAGAAACAATTTTTTGAGAAATCTTAAATGTTTTGTAATTCCAAAAATCATTTGATAGTCAACAAGTTGCTTATTATTGGATTTACTTAAGCTTTTGTAAGTTTGTTGATAACCAATTTGCGTTTAGATGGGGTAATTCTATTAAGCCTCAATCTGTCATGCATTTTATTTAATATTTTAAAATATACTGCTGATTTATGGCTCTAGGATGAAACTGACCTACATTTATGTCACAATATATTTATAAGAAAGGGAAAATAGTTGCATCAATGCAAAGGGTATTGTAATGGGACTAATAATAATAAAATACCCAGTAAGTAGCATAATAAAATACCCAGTAAGTAGCATAATAAAAATAATATCACAGTTTATTTCTTCTCATATATTTTAAGTAAAGTAGTAAGGCATTTAGATTTCCGATAGCAGTGGTATACCACAAAGCTGTTGGAGAACAAGGTTTTTGTCAGATCGTTGTTCTATTAACTCCGTCCTGTTGTCTTCAACTTTATATGCCAAGACGGCAGCAGCTTCATTTCAGGTAACAGGGTCAAGATAATGATGAAATAAACAGCAGATTTGGCAGCTCTCTTTTAAAGAAGATTTCTGAGAGCTGCCACGGGATCCTTCCATTTCCATTTCATGGGTCAGAAGCTATTCACAAGGCTACATCAAACTCAAGGGAGGCTTGAAAATGGTGTCTTTATTTCGGTGGGCTAGGCACTAGCTAACATATCTCATTATTAGGGAAGAAAGTTTGGATGGATATTGGGAACAACTTATATTTTTCTGTCACAGAAACTCTCTAGGAGCTCAATTGTTTTCTAGATGGAGGGATTCTAAGTTGTAGGCTATGACAATCTAGAGGAGAATTGGGGAAAGATTTAAGCAAAAGGGTTTCTGGAGGAATCCAAAGGTTGAAAGAATTGCTACTGGACAGAATTGTGTGCTTTTAAGAAAATGGGCTCAAAATTTATACCAATAATGATAACCTAGACTTAGTACAGGTATTAGTAAAAGCTTGGTAAAGAGCAATATATCTCCCTGAGGAGTTCAGTCAGTTTCAAAAAAATAGTTAGCCAGTTACCTCCCAGTAACACATTTGGTATCGGTGGGGTGCTAAATTTCACTTTATTTTTAAGATGAACCAAGAAGATGGATTGGGTTTAGAACAGGATATCAGGGATGGTGGAGTAGGTTGAGCCAAGCAGAGAAACTAAAACTAAAACATGGTTACCAGCCTCGTCTGATATTGTAGGACACATGGAAGAATGTATCTCCTTGGAATTGAAGAATACCATTCAAGACCTGAATACACATGCCTCCTAGAGTTGCCAACATTTTATTACTAACCTTTGTGTGTGAGTGAATAAGTGATTGAATGAATAAATTAAACACAAATAAACACATACACACATATACAAACATTTTGAGCTGAAAGACAGAAGGAAAACTAATGAAAGTTGAGTTTCTTTTTTCTTCAGCAGCCATTGAAAATATAAATTAATACAAAACTTGCAATCTGTTGCTGATTGTATTATTTAAAAATAAGTTGATTTGTGAAAATAGATCTCATGGCATTATATCATAAGGTTCTGCTTTGTTCCCATGATGCAGCAGTAAGTTATTACACTAAATGTTCAAGGGAGGGTAAGTGGGGATATAAACAGAAATGTAATAAGGAATGTTTAGTCCTCACCTTACTTACCTCCCTACAGTGCATAACTCTATGAAACAATGAAACTAACTCCTCCATCCTGCAACCCTTTTCATTTTTGTTTCCAATAATGCCATCAACTTTTTTTTTGTTACCCACAGAAACAACCCATTCCTTATACATAAAACTAAACTTGTATTTTGTTCAAATCTGTATTTTTTCCTATTTGCCAAGTATCTGTATTAGAAACCTGGGGCTTATCCTTAGCTTATTTTTCTCCATCACTTCTCATATTTAATTAGGCTTCAATTCATGCTGATTCTACTGCTTTGGTGTATGTTGGTTAGTCTTGTCTCTTTCCCTTTTCACTACCCCAATATAGTATTCTATTGATTCTATTCTTCATTTGCTTTAGTACAAAAGTCATATACCTGATATCTTTGCTTTTTTCAACAAACTACCTCTCCCCACACTTAACTGATCCTTTTCATGGTTCTAAGAGAGAGTTTAGTAAAATGTGAACTTGCTTTTTCCTCTTCCTTTTAGATCCTTCAATACTCTTCATTTCGTCTAGGATTAATTCCCCCAAGACTTTGCCTAAACTACCAAGGGTATCAATGATTAGATCTTCTCACGGTATCAGCCTTATGTTTACTATTCATTACCATCAAAACCAAAGAACAAAAGCAAAAAATAAATCATTGGGACTACACCAAAATAAAAAGCTTTTGCAGAACAGAGGAAACTATTAACAAAACAAAAGGCAACCTGCTGAATGGCAGAAGATATTTGCAAATGACATATCTGATAAAGGGTTAATATCCAAAACATATATAAAGAACTTATGTATCCCAATACCCAAAGAAACAAACAAACAACAACAACAAAAACCCCAAAATAATCTGAATAATATATGTGCAGGGGATCTGAATAGACATTTTCCCAAAGAATATATGTATATATGATGGAATATTACTCAGCCATAAAAAATAATTGATCTTGCCATTTGTTACAACATGGATGGATCTAGAGGGTATAATGTTAGGTGAAATAAGTCCAACAAAGAAAGACAAATACCATATGATTTCACTTAAACATGGACTCTACAAAACAAAATGAACAAACAAACAAACAAAAGAAGAAGCAGACCCATAAATATAGAGAACAGAGGAGAGGGAAGTATGGAGATGAGCAAAATGTATGAGTGATTTAGGGAGGTACAGGCTTCCCATTATAGAATTAATAAGTCATGGCAATGAAAGGTACAGCAGAGGGAATATAGCCAAGGGTATTTTAATAGCAATTTATGGTGACTAATGGTAGCTACACTTGTGGCCAGCATAGCATAACCTAGAGATTCATCAAATCACTATTTTGTACACCTGAAATTGAGATAACATTGTTTTTCAATTATACTTTATTAAAAAAAAAAAGAAAAATAGGTCTAATCATAGAGAATTTGGGTGGCTTAAATTAAAACAGTCAAAGGCAGCTATTAAAGTCTAGATATGGGAACGTTTACTTGAAATTTCAGGGATGAGACTATGCAAGTATTAGTCATTAGTCGTGGAGGTAACAGAGACAGGACTGAGCCAAAATGTGGTAAGAATCATGGATCAGAACATTTCTTGGTGTTCTATCTTGCCTTTGCAAACCCATGGGACTTGTTCTACAGGAGAATCCATAAGAGTCCATGTGCCAGGAACAAGTGGACCAGGCAGCATGGGGTGAGAATTATTTAAAAAGGCAAAACACACAATGGTAGTTCTGGCATCTTATTGTAAAATGGTTCTATTACATCTTCTTAAAAAGGAGAGTCCATTACAAGTTTATCCATCTGAATTTCCAGCATAATAGGAGAAAACAAAAATTACTTAAATCTAGGGGGAAAAAAAAAAAGGCAGGAGACCGGAAAGACTAAGATCATTTGTCAAACTAAAAAGATAAAAATTTGTCAATCTAAAAAGATAAAAATTAAGAAAAATTGACGTCAGAAGGTATAAAAAGTATAAGTAACTTTTGTTTATTGAAACATTATTTAAAAACAGTTCCTTTGGGGAGCCTGGGTGGCTCAGTTGGTTAAGCGTCTGACCAGCTCAGGTCAAGATCTCACAGCTTGTGGGTTCGAGCCCCACGTCGGGCTCTGCACTGAAAGCTTGAAGCCTGAAGCCTCCTTCTGATTCTGTATCTCCCTGTCTCTCTGCCCCTCCCCTTCTCATACTCTACCTCTCTCTCTGTCTCTCAAAAATAAATAAACATTAAAAAATTTTTTTAAATAAAATAAAATAAAAACAGTACCTTCAAATAGTAACTTTAAGCTCTGGCTCTCTTCTTATGTCTAATCTCTCATCTTCTGATTAGAGAGTCACATCCGTTGAGTCACTTCCTTTTTTTTTTTAATTTTTTTTAATGCTTATTTATTTTTGAGACAGAGAGAGACAGAGTATGAATGGGGGAGGGTCAGAGAGAGAGGGAGACACAGAATCTGAAACAGGCTCCAGGCTCTGAGCTGTCAGCACAGAGCCCGATGCGGGGCTCGAACTCACGGACCGTGAGATCATGACCTGAGCTGAGGTCGGACGCTTAACCGACTGAGCCACCCAGGTGCCCGAGTCACTTCTTAATAGAGTCAATATACCCCAACATATCTGAATAACTTTCCCTGATTACTTCAATCAGAAAGTCAGAGACAAGGTTCACACTCATATCGTCCTTACTTCAAATTCATTTCTCTGCTTTTTCAATCATATCATACTCTCTCTTATAACTTTCAGAAAGTTAGGAAATTGGGAATCAATGATTCCAGTACTCTGCTTTAATGTATATAAAATATTACATTTCAATTTTCTAGGTGAAAAAAAAGAGAAATGAGTGCTAGAGACTTGGTTAAAGCACATACCTAATAGTCAGTAGTTACAAAATTACTGGAAGCAACAACATGAGGGACTTTATGTTTTATCCTCCCTCTTCCTTTCCTCCTTTTAACTTCTATTATTTCTTTATACAAAGCCCTGTGCCAAAACTGATGTGTATAGCCATGGAGTGATGCCTCGTACATTCTCCATAAATCTAGTTCTTCCATTCCCAGACACTTAGAACTTTTGGACTTTTTGCATATTTTGTAGATCTTCCTTCCCGCCAGCAAATTCTCTATTTGTAAACCTTTGTCTGCTCTCATTAGACTTCTCCCACCCCACCACACTACCACACATTACAGCTTACCCTGTTCTGAGCTCTGAGGTTGTGTAAGTGGCTATACTTTATCTGAAAAAAACAATACAATCCCATGTGTTAGATACTAATTTATTATTATTATGCTTTATATATGATGGATTTGCATATTAACAAGGTCTACTAAGATAATGACATTAAAATAAAAGTTATCATATCAAAGGAGAGAAAGTCAGAGTACATTCTATGTCATTTCCTCAGAAGAATCACTTTCCAAAAGACAAATATTATCCCACTCCAAAAATAAGTCAAAATGAATACAAATTAACACAGTAAGTAAACTTTTAAGCAAAGGATGGTTTTTCCAGGGGTTCCTTTTTCTCCTTTTCCCATCTATTTCCCCCTCATTTAATTCCATACTTGTCCTACTTCATTCTCCCCAGCTCCATTTTTTCTGAATCATTGCCTCTGACTCTTGTTATTTATTCATTTATTTATTTATTCAAGCATTGACAATTCTGAGACTTTCCTGGCTCAGCGATCTACAGATCATTCGTCAGCATGTGAATGTCTTCCCAACAGTGACCTTGGCATTCCCAGAACAACATTATCTTTCCCCTGGTCCATCAGGTCAGGGTCCATGTTACAGAGCAATTCTAAATCTGGGGAGAAACTTATTTTAAAGGTTACATAATATCTAAATAGATTTAATTTTTGTAAATGTGCTTGTATTATTAGGAAAATAAAAATAAACACTGAGCAAAAGTTTAAGAAAACAGAAGGTGGTAGTAAGCCATTCTTTATTCTTTGATGGCAAGATAAGGTCTACTGCTCAATTTAGACAAATATATATATATATATATTTTTTTTTTCCTGAAATATGTTGCTTATAGTGAAGCAATCAACAACAGCCTTATGATCTGGGCACTTGAGTTGTGATAGACAATATACGCCCCTTTGCTAATATTATTTCCTGAGATTGCAAAGTTTTTTTTTTTCTTATGAATTCCTTTAGCTAATCACCAAAACTACATCCTCACAGAAGCCTTCCCTGATCTCTGAAATATTGGGTAGAAATGTTACTGTCTGTGGGCACAGAACCCCTAGTTTTAAGCCTCATTCTAACAATATTAGCTTCATTAACTTGCCAATTTTATTTATCTGACACAAATTTTCATAAGATATCTAATGTAATGGTATTTCTCTTGCAGGGTCATTTAAAAAATTACAAACCCTAGATTTAAAATATTTAGCATATAGGAAACACTTAATAAGTGGTAATCTTATTACTATTTCGTTTTCCCACTTAATAATAGTTTTATTCCATTTTTATAATAATTATTTAGCCCCTTATTAGAGGGGCTTTCTTCCCATGTTTGTATATTAATCCGGGATCACTACAAATGGAGGAAAGAAGGATTAATGTACTAATAAGGCTTGGGAGGTACAATCCCAGACTGACAAAGTGAGGGGAAACAGGGAGTGGAGCAATAGAAGACATGGTACATTGCAATGAATGCAAGGTAATTCCTTACTATCCTCGTACCATTTCAAATGGAGCACTGATGAGCTATAGCAGTTATATCACCCCACAGAACTTAGGATGGGTTGAGAAAAGTATCCTTTGAAGTAGTCCTTTACAGTAAGGGAGATTTATGTACCTGGATCCTTCCTGCCTCCTTTTTCATTGGTCTAGTCACTACACAGGGAGATAACACCTCCCCTTCCTGAGTTGAATCATTTGACTCTTCAGTGGACATTGTAGAAAGGGGTCTCACCATCACCACCCCCCACTTGGTGTGTTGTCTTATGTAAATCTGAAAGAGAAGGGTCAACTTGGTGAAAGTGTGTACCAACAGAGAAAGAAAACAGGATGTGGTTGGAATCTGGGAAGGCACCCTAGGTGTATATACCAACACACTAGTTCTCCCGTCACACTGGACAATACTTGAGGACAAACACTTTGCTCTGTTTTGTTTTTCTATATTTTCTATATTTGTACTATTTTATTTGTATATTTGTACTTGGTATAGTGGCTGGCATTGAATGTCTGCTTGTAATGTAAGTAAACAAAACAATCAAAGAATACACACATAAGAGACATCATAGTACCAAAATAAAGAGTCTGTTACTTCATTCCTTGGAAGATATGGTAAAACAATTACTCAGTGAATGATATATACAACATTAGTTGATTGAATTAGATTGCTGATTCAAATTATTACTTTTTAACCAATTAATTGCAATGAGTGAATCACTTATTTGCTGTAGAGATTACCAAAATCACTGAGAAGAAAGAATAAAAACAAGACAATCTGAAATATTTATACATCTATTACTTTTTGGCTTCTGCAAAAAGAATTGTTTCTCTTCCCTTTGCATGTCTTTCTCCATTTGTGACTTCCTAAAATGTTCTTAGAGCTTTTTGCTCCTTTCTTTTACATTTACTGTCACACTGTTTTCATCATAGAAGCCTGAGAAAGAACCAAAACATGATATAAAACACACATCTTTGAGCTCTGGATATATTCCCTTCATTGTTTGCATGTCTATAAAATGTTTTGTTTTTCTGTTTTCTTGTGCATGTTCATGTGTGTGTGCCAGAAATCAATTAAAAAAAAAACAACAATGACAATAACTTAAAAAAAACAGCCTAAATATCACAATGATTCTTTTTTAAGGAAAAATACTTGTGTTCTACAGGATAGCATGGAAAACATCTAAATTAAAGTTAGAGGGAGCCCTTAGGAACAATATTTCAAATATTATTCAGTACTCACTGGCACAGAAAAGTGAAGACTATATTTGCATAACATGTAGATGGACAACTTAATTAAAATTAAATATCTACTTCAGGAAAAATGTATCAGTACTTTTTGAGTCCAGCATATGGATAACTAGCAGGATCCTTTGGAAAGATCTTTGTCAGGTTGGCAATTATGCAGCACATAAGCCACCACTTGCTGCCCCCAGCCTGAGCGCCATAGGGCAACACAACGACTGGTCATTGATCTATGTTCTATAGTGAACCTTGGAAGTAGCAATCCTAATGCCATTCTTTGATTCTTGTGGCTTAGTTCCCCTTTTGCTCCCTCTCAACAGGGCTTGTACTGAGATTAATGTCTTATTTTTATTGGTCATAAAGATTTGAGTAAGGATTTAAATAGCTCAATGCAACATTTTAAAACTCTGACTTTACTTAACATGTTGTCTACAAGAAATACCATCTTTGAATATGGAAAGAAATGCACCAACTCAAAGTCTTCTGCTACACAGTTAAATTTTCCAGAAGCAAAAGTGTGGTCCAGCATTTCCCAAATTGCAAACATATATTGTACCATGAAATTTTGTTAGAACTTTCTTTTAGGAAATGGTATTTTTTAATGGTAAAGTGAGTTTTGGTAACCTGCATACTGTCTCTCCCATTCTTCTTTCCCACCACTACACAGTCATTGATAGCATTTGTGTATAAATTAAAGCCTCATACAAAATCTCCCAAAAAGATACCTGTTTTGTGTTTTTTATTTGAGTGCTATGGAAACGACTGAGTTCAAAGAAACGTTGAATCAGAGAATATCTATACATAGAAACTGGGAGAGTGGTGTTCTACAAAACTCACTTAGGAGACACTACAGGTTAGATCAAGTCACATGGAGAAGTAGTAACTAGTCTTCTATTCTTCAAGTCTTTTCTCAAACACACTGTCCAGAAGTCACCCCACATTTCTCATGTTTCTGTATCTGTAAAATATTCAACTTCTGTTAAACTGCCATCATAGTCTGCCTTGCCTATAGTCATTCATTGATACTTTAATAGCACTTATTATTTAGTATCAGTGACTTTACACAGAATTTAATCTGATTTTCATAACAGTCCTTCAAGGTGGGTATTAATATTTTACTTACAGATGATGGCACTACAGTTTAAGTAGTTGAAAAGAAATCCCTCAGTTCATTTGA